>NW_012267220.1:35114053-35220200 GCF_000151885.1 Dipodomys ordii | reverse complement strand
CAATGCTTGGTAAGAAATGTACGCATTATCCTGCCCATGCAATTGTAACCCCTCTGTACAGTATGTTCACAAATAAAATAAAATTAAATTAAAAATAAATAAATAAATAAATTATTTTGCTTGGCTATTAATTATACCAGCCATCTTTATCAGTTTTTATTAATAGTCATCAACTTCATTTTCTTATATTTTCTAATACATAATGCTGTCATGTGTGGATATTGTGTTTTCTTCCAACAAAATCATACTAGCAGTATCTCCATACAATGCTATATAGTTAAAGCAATGATATCTACATTGTTTCTGACTTTATTGGGAATATTTGCTGATTTCTACATTAAATTCTGTAGCCCTTGCAGTAACTTCTATGTATAGATATACAGATATACATGTGAGTTTCATACTTTTTACATATACTTGCTTATTTCTCTTTCATTTGATTTTTTTTCAGGAACTTCTGAATGGAAGTTGTAAAGATGTTATCAAAGGGTATGAATCTTCAGTTAGATAGGAGGAATGAGTTCAAGGAGCTACTGAGCCAATATGCAGTCATTGAGAGAAAACTGTATTCTCACCACCAAAACATGGTGTATTCTCACCACCAAAACATATGTGAGATAACACATATGTTAATGAGCTCAAATCTAGCCATCTCACATTGTAATCAAATTTCAACACATTATATATTAAGGTTATTTCTTATTTATTGTTTCTTATTTTTAATAATAGTTATTTCCTCATACTTGAGTTAATAATTATTGATTTCAATAAATTGCATTTGATAAATAATGAGTTACTTCTTTGTTTTTATTTTTCATGTTTATTAATTTCTGATTTGTTTCAATTAAAAATTGTTTTGGTAGCCAGGCGCTGGTGGCTCATGCCTATAATACTAGCTACTCAGGAGGCTGAGATCTGAGGATCTCAGTTCAAAGCCAGCCCAGGAAGGAAAGTCCGTGAAACTCTTATCTCCAATAAACCACCAGAAAACTGGAAGTGATGCTTTAGCTCAAGTGGTAGGACGCTAGCCTTGAGCTGAAGAGCTGAGGGACAGTGCCTAGGTGCCCTCTGACTGACAAAAAAAACCTGTTTTGGTTTACTAGGTATATGTTTCTTACTTGTACTTTGTCTAGTTGATTTATTTGCATTCTTTTTGATAATAAAAGTTTTAAGGAATAGTCTTCATTAATAACTTCTTTTTGTTTTGAGATAGTGTTTTGCAATTTAGGTAGCCAAGTCTAGCCTATCTCAATCTCAGCCCATCTAATTACGGGCATGTGCCACTATGCCCAGGTATATCAAGGAATTTTCTTCACAGCACAGCTATAATTATTCCAATAGTTTCTAGTAAGTAATACTCCACAGTTAAGGAATATTGCTGACAAATTGACACGTGTTCAATATTGTCTGCTTCAGTATCATGACCTTAAAGAATTTTGATTAAAGGAATAAAGGTTTAGACTTTCAGACTTATTTGGAAGTACTTTGTACTCAAATATTTGAAAAGCTAAAATCAGGTCAAATTAACATAAGCTGGATATGCAGTATAATACTAAATTTTACTGAGTACTTGATTTCCTTAAGTGCACTGTTTTTAAAATTAACTCTTATATCTAAAGGACTTGGGGTGAACCAGTGCAACAGCAATACTGACAAGACAATACATTGGAAATGAACTTTTCAACTTGGTGGGGAGGGAAAGTGGGAGGAAAACAAGGAAGGGGAGTACCAATGTTTGGCAAGAAATGTAGTCATTACCTTACCCATGTAACTATAACCCCACTGTACATCACCTTGACAATAAAATTAAATTTCAAAACAGAAAAGATTAGTCAAAGGATATGAAGTAGATCTTTAGCTACTAAAAAATAGCTAAGATCTGAGAATGATGGGTCAAAGCCAGCCTGGGCAGGAAAGTCCAAGAGACTCTCACCTCTAATTAACTGCCAAAAAAAAAAATGGAAGTGGAGCTATAGCTCAAATGTGATAGTGTTAATCTTGAGCAAAAATAATTCAGGGACAATACCTAGGTATGAGTTCAAGCCCCAGGACCATTACCAATGTATGAGTAAAAGAATAAATAAATATAAGTAAAAGAAAAAAGAAAAAACAAAGAAAAAAATGAAAGAATTGACATAGTATCTTTTTGCTGTTTTTTTAAAGTAAAAAAAAAGACAATTACAACTTTACTCATTTAACTGTAACCCCTCTATACAGTATTTTTACAATAAAAAGCATAAAAAAGACAATTACAATTATGCTTAGTTTCCAAAAGTCCTGTCAATAACAATTTTAAGAGGAGCTTTTATAATATTTAATAAGGAAGAAACCATAATTTATTTTGTAGCAGGGTATTTCTATTGAGAAGCCTTTACCTAATAGGTAGTAATAGTTGGACAAACTTCCATGTAGCAATTAACAAGAAGTAGTGCATGGTTATCATGAAGGTTATTTAAATTCAAAGCACGCTTATTATAAGTTGCTTCTTACCTGGCCCTGTGCTGGTGAACTGTAATATTCATGAGGTAATCCTTACAGTGTTTAGGATGGTCAATGATAGATCGTTTATAGTTGTGCCTCAAAAAATAGGTTCTTGTTCTGGAATATGACTGGCTCCTGACCCAACTTTTCACTAAATTAAAGAGAATGCACCAAAAATTGGTCCATTGGTCATATTTTTCCCATCCTGCTCTTTGTATTTGTTTGTTTATATTTTTGCTAGTACTGAGGCTTTAACTCTTAGGTGGTATACCTGAGCTTCTTTTGCTCACGGTTAGCACTCTACTTTAGGCTTTTTCTGTAATTGGAGATAAGAATCTTATAGACTTTATTTCCTGGCTTGCTTGAACCAGGATCTTCAGCTCTCAGCCACCTGAGTAGCTAGGATTACAGGTTGAGCCACTAGTACCAAGATTCCTGCTGTTTTTAAAAAAGGTGGTTATGTCAGATTGACAGGCTATTCTTTCTATTGAGCATCCTTCCATTGAGCATTCTTTCTACAAGCATCTACTGAATGCCTGCTTTTTTTACATGGCTCTCCTCCTTCAAAGAACACAGTAGAAAAAGATGTTCTGTTTGCTGGTTTGTCTGCTCACCTGCCAAGGAGACGTGTGGTAGGACTTGGAATAACAGAACCCCAGGAGCAAGGAGGAAGTCATTCAAGAACTAAACAGATCTAGGGTTGAGGAGGATTCTCTAAAGATTGAGACTATACTAAGAGGCTATGAAAGACAGACAGAAGTAGATGTTACAAATACAGCAAGGTATCACTGATTGCAATGCACAGGTGATGGGGGGTTGTTTTATAATATTTTAATATCTTAATATTGAAAACCAGTGAACTTAATAGCAACAATAAGAAAGAAAGGAGAGGAGAGGCAAGCCAAGGGAAGGAAAAGAGCTTCCAGACGCGGTAAGCCATTTCAGTTTGGGAGATATGAGATACTGAAATATCATCCCATGTATTCTGTTACTGCATCTCTAAGGGAATTAGCCTCAAATTATCCCAATAAGATGAAAGAACACTGCTATGGACATAATTGTGTCTACTATACTCTATGTCAAATGCACAGAATCTCTTGCCACCAATATAACTGAATTTGGAGATGAGGCTTTTATGGAAGTGATTCAAGTTAAATGAAGAAATTAGAAATAAGATCTACCCTAATTTTATAACATTTGTGTCATTACATGAAGAGACATCAAAGAGCTAGCTCTCCCTCCAAATGGAGACACAGGGAGAAGACAGCTATATGTAAGCAAAGAAGTGAGTCGTATTTACAACCTGGTCTAGACAGATTTTAATCTGAGACCTCCAGTCTCCTTTGTTGAAACCATCCGGTCTATGATATTTTGTGGTGGCAGCTCAGGCTGTTAGAAGAGTTTTCTAAAACCAGAACTGTTCACTAATTCCTCATAAGCACTGGTGACCTTATTCATGAAGGGATACAGATGAAATGAGAGGCTCTTCCAGAGAAACTCAAATCAAATCATTAACAAGGTCTTCTATTAATAACATATATCCATAATCCCATCTCTTTTTAATCACATAAATTGTACTTCAGCAGTGTTAGAGAACCCCTGAAAATTCAGTAAAAATATTTGAAGAGAGAAATTAGAAAAGTTGAGAGTAGCTTTGTGTACTCACTTATATATGTATAGAAACTTACAAAGATGCAACACTTTAGAGACATTCCTAATCATTAAATGTGAAATTAAAAAAGAAAACCCTCCTTTTAAAATATTGTCCTGAAAATAAAAGGTCATGCCAAATACACAGTTTAAATCTGTAATGCAATTCATACATTTACTTGTTTATCCATCCATTCTTCAACAAATATTTATGGAACCCTAGAATATATAAGGTCCTAGGCTCTAGTAGGCCAGGAAGTAAATGAAATTCCCTAACGTATGTCCTTATTATCTCTCAAACAGAAAACCTTTGTGTTGATCTTTCTAGGTTTTAGGATATTCTATTGGCCAGATCTCTTTAATGAAATATTGCTTATGGTGCTCTCTGCCTCTCAAGATATTCAATGTCAAGGTGGGGATTTCTCAGGTTTTTTTTTCCCCTAAGCCTCATCTCTAAGATGCTCTTCCTTAGCTTTATCACCTCAGGAAGTACTTTCCTAACCAGTCAGGATGGAGAAACCCAGCTGGCTTATCTGTGTAAATGACTATAAGCTTTATAAAAACTCCCTTCTGGATCTGCAACATTTGTGCTCTTGTTCTCACAGACCAGGTCATTCCACTGCACTCATTATAAGGACAGAAGAACTGTATTTCCTTACACAAATACTGTTCTCATTGGAGCTGCCAGGGAAGCATCATGAAAGGAAGTCTAGTTCACAGATTCTGTAAATCACAGAAGCCCAGCAGCACCTTGAAAGTTGAGGGAAATATTAAAGGCCACTTTATTAAATGACAGTGGCATTGCTATAAATACTTTGTCACATCCGTCGTTACCCAGTTCTTCAAGATCTTGGGCTGTGGAGGTTGTGTTAAGGAGCTTGTGTCGATTTCAAAGCTTTCCCCTGGAAGCTTAAGTCCTTCTTAACAGTTCTGTAATAGCTAAAAGGCAGTGTTGGATTCTGAAACTCCATCATTCAAACATTTTATAAAACTGATGTTAAAAAGATTTAAACTGAAATGTTGACCCCATCATTCTTTCTGTCCTCATCTACCACTCTTGCTCCTCCCACCCTCTCAAACATCCTTCACAATGAGATTAGAAATGGGACTGATTTTAATGAATTTCAGCACTGTGGAGTCATTTGCTGAGGTTACCTGCTAGTAATCTCCCAACCCAACTCCTGAGAAAAATCAATAAAATGCTCAATAAAACCATTATGCTATGACTTTATGTCACTCAGCCCTCATAAACACCTTTTAAAAAGCTCAAAATCTTTAAAAAGTAAACTATTTTTATCCTTATTTCAGCATTTTGTTATTTCTCTTCCCCTCCCCAAATTATAAAAGTGTATATACAAGATGCAGGGCACTGGGATCAGATACAGTGAAAACAGGGGTTATATCATGGGGGAAGAACATACAAAAGAAACAAAAATATCACATGATACATTATAAGTACATTAAAAACAATAGCAAGAAAGAAAAAAATTTGTATCACTGTCTTGGATTCAGGTTGATTCATTGTAACAATGAGATGTACAAGATATTATGTTGAACATGAACTTTACAACTTGTGGTGGGGAAGGGAGGGAGGAATTGGGGAGGTGGTGGGGAAGGGATGGTAGGGGAAAAACAGAGGAGGAGGTAACAGTGCTGGCTAGGAAACATACTCATTACCTCACTCATGAAACCGTAACCCCTCTGTACACTATTTTTACAATAAAAAACATATTTAGAAAAGTAAACCATTTGCTGTTCTGGGTTTTTTTTTTCTGGTCAAAGAAGTGGGACTGGAAGTAGCGCTGTGGCTCAAGTGGTAGAGCGCTCGCCTTGAGCTGAAGAGTGCAGGGACAGCGCCCAAGCCCAGAGTTCAAGCCCCATGACCAACACCCCCCACCAAAAAAAAAGAAGTGGAACTTTTTTACTCTATTTGGTTTCATGTCCCTTTTCTATTAAGTGGTTCACTAAACAGCTTAGGTTGTATCTTGTAAGAGAAAAAAAGATGCTTTTAAGAATACCATCTATCCTCCTTATGTGCAAAGGAGCTTCAATTCAACATGTCAGTCTGTAAATACAATGCATCTTAATGAATGGGAATATTCATTATAAAGCCTAAGATGGAAAGTTGAAAGGGAGAGTGGAAATCATGAAGGAGAATGAAAAGAGAACAAGACTGTAGAAGAAGGATGGTAGGTTGGAGAAAAATTACCAGCCACATTTAGAAAAGGGAGACACATTTAAGGATTTAGAAACCACACCTTCAGGAAGATCCTTGAGCTATCCCAAATGATATGCAAGGTTTTCCTTTTTCCTAGAATCTCCATAAGAGTTCCTTCATGGTTGAACCATATCATTGGACTGGGACCTCCACTCTCACTCTGTGAGAGCAGGAAATGACCAGCTATTCCTCACTCATTGTTTGTGGGGAAAGACCTAGTTTAAAATCAACTCTGTTTCCTGAAGGTAAATAAATGAAAAAGTATCTGGGCTTTTAGGAAACTAGGTGTTATAGAACCATCACTCTCCAACGAATAAGGAAGTTTTGTTGATGAGGATAGGTAGCTAAGCAGGCTCTGGTAAAATCTTACCAGTTGTTTATTTATTTACTTTTTGGCTGGTCCTGGGGCTTGAACTCAGGGCCTGCACAGTGTCCTTGGGCCTCTTTGTGCTCAAGGCTAGCTCTCTACCACTTGAGCCACAGCACCATGTCTGGCTTTTTTTGAGAAGTTTATTGTAGATAAGAGTCTCATGGGGACTTTTCAGCCAGGCCAGCTTCGAACTCTGATCCTCAGATCTCAACCTCGTGAGTATAGCTAGGACTAAAGGTGTGAGCCACTGGTGCTGGGCACCAGCTCTGTTTTCAGAAGGGCAGTTCAAGGATTTTGGCAACCACATGGAGACAAATGCTTAGCATTCTACCATCAAGCTAAAAAGGGGCTTGATGTGGAGAAATCAAGGGAAGCTGGATTTCTGGGAGTTACTGCAGGAAACCAGCCACACCTGTCTTCTAGGGAAGAGATCAGGGACAGAGTCTGAGTCCTAAGCAGTGGTCCTTGAGCAGACCTGGGCCTGGGGGAATGTTTCTCTCTAAAGGTAAATGAAACCAAATATTTAGATAAGCAAATACCATGATTGCTATGTATAGGTCATTTCTTCACAGCAGTATTTCCTGTGTTTTTTTTTTCTTTTAGCCTTTGTAATAGACAGATTATTGTGATAGCTTAAGCTATTACAATAGGAAGGCACTTATATAAGAAACCTTTAGAGAATGTTATTCTTGAGAGGTATCTTTTCTAGACACTTGATGCTGTCTCAAAAAGCACACTTAAATATCCAAATTTTACTTAATAAATTTATGGTATCATTATAATAATTGTTTGCTCCTATATAATGTGACCTGGTGGTTGGAAAGACATGTACTTCATTACCCACCAGTCTGAAAACATACTGTTACCTGAGAGGAGAACACTTTACTGAATTTCTAATCACTCACCAAAAACGTAGCAACCTGGGCCAATGATGAAAAAGAATTCTGAAGCAGTCTATGAGGGAGGCACGCAAGGTAGTAATTGGAGATCTATTTAGAGTAGGAAGAGAAAGCAGGGAGTAAGGAAGGGAAAGAGTAAACCAGAATCCTGTGATAATCAGAAGGTGGGAGCTAAGGCCCATCGGACATTCTTTGTCCAAAGAGTATTCATGTCCCATAACTGGGCTAGGAGACTTCAATTCAAAATTGGCCACCTGGATGTACGGTTACCTAGAAACTTTCCAATTATCCTGTTTGGATACTAGAACCCAAGCAGAGAGACAATGGGTCTGAATTGGCCTTAAAATCTAAGATTTTTTTTATGACAGACATTTCTCTTGTAGTCTTTCTTTAAATCAGACATTTTCTATTCTTAGGCTCAATTACTCATTTAGGGGCAGTGTATCTCATTTAACAAGTAAGAGAGAAGTGAGGGTAATGGAAAGAAGGCAGGTCTGTACATTCTTGAACAATTGATTCAATTCCTGGTTGTACTAGCAATTATTTTTAGCCCTCATTCATGATTCTGTCTCTGCTCTTGAATTCAACTGAGTGCTATTATTTTGATGTTTTCTAATTTCCCTGTCATCTTACTCTAGCTATCCTGCCTTGTAGAGGATTGTGTAAAAACATCGCCTTGCTTTTTCTGTTCATAATAGTGACCATTCAGTGTAGTGCCCAGCCGTTCTTTTCTTCTTTATCTCTCAATTCATCTTCACCATCACTAAACTACCTCTATGCCCCTCTGAAACAGTAGAACAAAACAAGTATTTTCTTGTCATGTACCAGCATCTCATGCATATAATTCTAACTACTCAGAAGTCTGTATCTCTGAAGATTGCAATTCAGAGCCAGCCTAGACAGACAAATCCAAGAAACTCTTATTTCCAAATAACTATCAACAAGCTGGAAGTAGGGAGGAGGCCCAAGTGGTAGAGTGCCAGCCGTGTGGAAAAATGCCAAACAAGAACATAAATAAGGCTCTGAATTCAAGTTCCAGTACCAGAAAGAAAAAAAGGAAAGCAAGAAAATACACGAAGTACATCTTCGTGACAGACTATGGTTTCCTTTCTTATACTCATCATCTTATACTCATCGTAGATTAATTTAGATACAATTCTTGGCTTAAAAACAAACCTCTGGGGCTCTATAGAAGCTGTTTCCTCATTGGAGGAAGAACAAAGAGTAGATAAAAGGAGGAAATCTGGTCCTACTGTGATTGTAACGCTTTCAGCTCTCTACTTTCTCATGCTGAGATTTGTTTGTAGATGTCAAAGATACAAAGATGAGATGCTTCATTCTCCCAGGAACATCTTGACTAGTCCAGAATATCTTGATATGACCTTCCCTTTGTGAATGCATCCACTTGCCTCTAGCCATAATATCAACAATCTATTCTTTTAAGGATTTCTAAATGTGTTCCACAAGGTTCTAATGGCTGTGATCATTATTGTTGGTTGGTTAATGGTGTGGGCCATATGAAAACAAAAAGTGGTTTATTTTAACTTGAGTTAAATTGTCACACATTTGAAATGGCCTGGCAGAAAAGAGTGGTGAGAGATTGGGCTGGACCTTGAAGGATGACAATAACTTCACTACACAAAAGCAGGGTGGAAAAGGAAACTCAGGGAGCCATGGAAAGTCAGGATGTGCTCGTGGAAAGGATGTGATGGCATCCCATGTATACTAGTTGGAAAATGGAATAAAGTTATCAGATGAGATGGGCCCAAATTTCAGGTATGTCTGTAAGCCAGGAAGAGGGTGGACTGGTGATATTAAGCTTGTGTTTTCAAGCCTCAGGCTTCACAATCATAAAGCATCTTTCCAAAAAGTCAGTGCCGTACACATTTTTAGGGAAAATCTTTCTTAAAATCATGTACTAGAAGCATACATGGATACACTTTGGAGTAGAATACAAAATTCACATGGCTTGAGTAACAAAACATGCACATTTGAAGACACTTTGGCATATCACTTGGACAATGCCTTCATGGCCCTGGGGCCTCTCGTCCAGTATGGTATACATTCATAAGACAGTTCATCTATTCCTTAGGCAATACAAAATGAAATCTCATTGCCAAATTCCGTGACCCTTTGCCCAGAGCATCGAGCATCTTTCTGGTCCTCTGAGCATCTCTAAGTCTTCCTCTGAGAATTGATCTGCCTTCTGGTCCAGTAGAATTAGTCAGATATCATTTATATTGGCCTATACTGCTGAAGTCACCAAGCCCAACATTCTGTAGCAAGACATCTGTGCCCTCCCTTTTGTAAGCTGACTAGCCATCACTCTCTTATCAGCCTTAAAACAGCATTATCACCTTGCTTTCTGAATGAGAAGATCAAGTGTGACATGTACTGTAAACACAACTGATGGGTGCTTCATCCTGGATTAGGATGCAGTGCTGGCTGGTGGGAGTTCCAGCAGCCATATTCCTACACATAGACTTTTATCCTGAATGGTGTTTGTTTCATGCTGCATGAGATTTGCCAGCCCCATGGAAGACATGCTGACCTTCTTAATTCAATTCTCTAACTCCTGTCAATTGCTGCATTGCTGGACAATGTTTCATGACAGCTTCAGCTCTATATTTCTTATGAAGAATTTAACTAAAGCAAAACAGAATTTAGCCTTGCAAATCTTTGTGTATCTGTTTGTTTCTCTCTGTTTCTCTGTCTCTCTCTGGCTCCCTCAGTTTATTTTCAAAATCCACTCACTAATAAATACAATCACAACTTGAGAGAACAAATCACCTGTTTTTATTTAGCAGTGTTTTAAATAATAAAATATTCCTTACTGTCTTGAAACATTGTGAAGCCCTGTCTATCTACTATCAACTTCCCGAAGACTCATGAGTAATTAATGAAATCATTAAGAACAGTTCCTGGTGATTGGCACTCTCCTGGCAGCCCCAGTCTCCTCTTGTACTTTGTGGAAATGTCACTGGCTCCTGAGGCTTGATTTGGGGGATGCACTGGGGAGGTAGAGAGGGAGGGAATTTGATTACATAAAATTTTACAACAGTCAGTTCAATTGGAAAGCTATTCCTTCAAGTTTCTGTACTTAGGAAGCTGAGCTGGGAAAAGTTTTAACCTTTCATTTATGCAGTACTATTAATAAGATTTTAAAGAAAGATATCCCACTAATATTATGTTTGCATTAAAATGGCATTGAGCAGCTCAAGTCAGTAAAGATGTAATGCAGAAAGTAATCATCTTTTTAAAAAATTTTCCCCCTGTTTTCACACATTTCCTTCTTTCTTGGCATAGCCTAGATTTATTCTCCTCTCTCCCTTCTAGAAACAGAATTTGGCATAAATAAATGATAGCTGAGAAAATGATATAAACAGAGTAGTAAATGCTAGATTTCTCCATCCCTCACTGAAGGCCATGGTGATTAGTTGTTCTGAGTGGCTGTCCACTGGAAAGACAGTGGGGCAGGTAGCTTATGTTTAATGTGCATGTTAATAAAGAAACTCATTCTTTACTTAATTACCCAACTCATAATAGAACAGGAACCCTCTAAACCCTTTCATACCCTCAACACACTAAAAATGTTAAATCAAACAGACTACTTTGTCAGAGTACTGCCACGAAATGGAATTTGGTACATTTCATACCCCAATGAATTTAAATTGTATGGAGCTGATATTTAATACAAATGCAAGTACCAGTGGAATCTACATACTTAATATGCAATCTCTAACTCACAGAATTAAGCAGTTGATCTATGGGGCACAAAGGGATCATCCTTCTCTCAAAGAGAATATTTTATGACCAACAGTATAAAAGGCACTGACATAAACAACTGTTTGCAGCTCATTCTCATTCTGTCTCTTTCTCTCTCTTTCTCATCTTCAAAAGCCAAAACATACATGTAAGGATATGCTGTTTTAGACAAAGCATTTTAGAAAAATCACTTAAAATGTTTTTTTTCCCTTCAGGGACAACTGAGCCTTTGATAGGTGCTCAAGAGAGCTCTTATGATTTAGTTTGTTCCTCTCTCTCTCTCTCTCTCTCTCTCTCTCATTTTCCTTTTCTTTATTTGGTGGTGAGAGGAGGAGATAGCATGCAGATACAAAGCTCCTCTTAGAAGTGGAAATCATATAGCTTAAATTACAAAAGTGTTATTTATGGGTTTTACACCATGTCTGAACACCCCAGATTTTCTGTGACAGTGTCGATTTTAAATGTGTTTCATTTCATCATTGAACCTTTGCATAATTTTATATAGACCAAACAACTATTTTTTCTTTATCTCTTGACCTTGTTTTTGATTCCTAATATCTGGACACCCTCCTTTCAGTCATTCCAAATGCAGTCAATATGGAAGTGACTACTTTTTTGAGGTGATGATGATGGCATAAAATCCATGCATCCAACATCTTGTTATTCCCTGGGACACTTGAGGGAGAAGGCATTGTGTGAAGAGGTGCTTCATTTTTCAGAGAGAAGGCAGGGAGTGAGGGCCTGGTTGGGAGTTCAGAAGCTGTGCCATTCCATAGTGCTCAGTTCTGAATTTTTGTTTTTTGTTCCTGGACTCCAGGGTGGCCCCTTCCATTCTGCCCAGCCAGGTGAGCAATCACAGTGGAATGATGATCCCCCAAGGCTTAGAGCTGTACACTTTAGGTTTTGAACTGAGTTTTAGGAGTCAGCCCACTTATTGAGTGTTAGGTGTTGTCTGTGCAGTTATAAAGACAAACATGACACCATCTCTGTCCTTACAGAGCTCAAAATATATTTAAGGAAGTCAAGCATGTATTCATGAAATAGAAATTCACCCTAGCAGGTGGTGGGAAACACATCATTTGCTATTGAGGAAATGAACGGCAGTTGTTTAGGACCCTAGGGAGCTGGGAGTAGCTTTGGACTATAATCCCAGAAAGATCTGGGATCTATGGGATCTGGGATCTATAGGCAGACCAAAAGGCCAGTTTCTTACTGACCTGAACATCGATTTTTGCTCTTGGTTTTGTTTTGTCGTGCTGGAGACAGAATCCACACAGATGTCAGGTGCCTGTGCTGTACCCACAGCCGTGAAACTATTTCTAAGGACCTTTCTCCTATCCAAATACTAACTAGGTCTGATAATAACTAAGTCTGATCTTGCTTAGCTTCCAATGCAGGCATAGTATAGTTCTAAGAGCTTTCTTTCAAAGACCCTTTAATTTTTTCCCCTTCCATTTACTTCCTTTCTGTATGATGATTAAGTAGATTAAGTTAGGGAAAAAAGTTAAAGCGTGTGCCCTGTGGTTCCATGGTGAACCGGAAAAGCAAAGCTGTCAAAGGGCTGGAGGGTGCTTGTCCATCCCTTCAGGTCTAAGCAATTATGTGAGACAGGACAATATAAGCAAAAGGAAAGAGCCCAGCAAAACCGTTAGATTCCAGAATACCTGTTCATCTGCACCTCCTGGTGAGAATCTGAGATAGTCCAGACTTTTATCAACTTTAAGGGCAGCTCTTCTGAGGCTCTTTGAATAGGGTGCAGAGGGAAATTGTATTCTCAGACTATAGTAAGAGGGATCACGAGGTAAAGAACTGACAGATAAATTCCAGTTAAGGCAAATAATATGTTCCCCCCAAACAATCTACAATGACCTTCACATGCCCTCCAGGGTGTAAAATATCACTCTATTTCTTCAGCCCCCAACCTAGTGCTGCTTTTGAGAGGCGGTTTGACACCAGCAGATATCCCACTGTTCTAATTCTCTCTACCTTCAGGAACAGTTACCAGTAAAAGGGGCGGGGGCGGGATTACGGCCAAAAAAATGTTGCTATCGGCTCTGTTTTGTGAAAGTTAAAAATGCTGGAACAAGAATTTGATCTCTCTCTCTCTCTCTCTCTTTCTCTCTCTCTCCCTCTCTCTCTTTCTCCTCCCCCCCCACCCCCTCGCGTCCCCTCTCCCCCACCCCTACCTTTTCCTACTTTCCTCCCGTCCCTCCTTCCACTGGACTCCCAGTTCTGCCCCTGCACGGGCCAGAGGCGAGCCTTACAGGTTGTCAATGAAACATGGAATTATTTCCTTTGATGGCTTAGATAATAGTAGGAGCTAAAGCAATGAGTGAGGTCGGCTGAGACCAATGCAGTCCTGCCCAGGATTAGAGAGCCAATCGCAAGAGCAGAGGGCGGGGCGTCGGCGCCAGCAGATAATTGCTAAGTGCATCGCTAGCACAGTTGGTCGGAGCTGCTGAAAGGTCTGGTCGCAGAGACAGGAACGCGTAATCTCAGCGTGCTCCATCCTCCACGGCTCGGCAGGGCAGCGAGCCTCTGGACAGCAGCCCCTCTGCTCCGCCCGCGGAAAAGGTACCTTTGCCTGCGTCCCGGGGTGCTGCTCCTGCGTGTGCGTTCTCTGGGGCTTGCCGTTCTAGCAGAGGTGGAGGGATTGCAGAAAGAAAAGTTTAAGGGAGGAAATGTGACAAAGGTGGGAATTCACTGTCTTTTGTTGGAAGGAAAACAAGCTTACAATTTGGACAACTTGTGCGCTGTCAAGAGCTGGTCTTGTTTACGACTCTTAATTAGCTGAGCTCAGGTCTGTGGAAATGGGTCTGGTCTTGGGCCAGGGGCCCTGCAGGGTTGGGGTGTAGACCCAGGTTTGCTGAGAGAGGGAAGCTAAATCCTGGACCCTAGGATGCAGCTGTGACCCATCCTTGTGAGGCTGGGTCTGAGAAATTGGTGGTGTGGATCCCCTCCCCCCCTCCCCACAGGGTCTGCCTGGTCTACATTACCTTGACATACCTTCTCCAAACTATTATGACCTTCAACTCAAGTCTTCCTCAAGCTTCCATTTCGTTCTCCCCACTGCCCCCTTGCCCACTCTACCTTGGCTTATTTTATTTGGCGTGGGGACCCGTTCTGTTGACCCCAGCAGTAATCCCGTGTGTCACACAACTTGGTGAGAAACCAACAGAAACCTTCTTAGAGGAAGAGAAATCACTTCATTGATTAGCTCCTGAAAACTCTGCGAGACTTTCCAGGTTTGGTGTGTCCTGAAACCCTGGGGAAGGGGGTGCATTTGTCTCCTGGATGCCTTACACCTTTATTAAAGAAGGGTCCAGCCTCCAGTCTTCAGAAGCTGAGGAAGGTGAAAGTGGGTGGGAGGGGTAAGCTGCTGGGGTCTGGCTCTGTTGAGGGGCACAGGTGCATCTGTGGCGGAAAGATGCTGCTGAAGTCACCTTCCACACTGCTGATGATAACTGCTCTTCAAGTGCAAAACCTGGCCGCCGTAGTGGGCAGCTTGTTCAGCCCAGCAGCACCTTGAATATTCTAGAACGCTGGCCCACTCGCTTGCTCTCAAAATCACTTTTGGGTCCTGGGGGAAAAATGGCTTTCCCCTGTTCTGCCACGAGGAGATGTTAGACAGGTGCTCCTGTGCGGGAAAACGTGGTGCACTTGGTCTTGAACTTCCTACTTTCATGCGGGCAGTTCCAGTTTCCGCACTTCACCCGCTATGCAGCCGGTTGTACCCGCTAATGTTAAAAGCCTCCAAAGCTTTGGGGTGGAAGAGATTCCAGTGAATGTTCTGCCTCTGATTTCTGTCCCAGACCTGAATCCCGGAAGTCCTGGGAGGTTCTCTTCAGCAACACCTCTCCCCTATGACACTTCCTACAAAGGTGTAGATGACAGCTCCATTTTTGGGTTCCACAAATTCCTTTCCCTATTTAATTCTTATTTTCCTTCACCAGCACATAACAACAGGTTTTCCTCCATCTCCTTTCAGCAGCTATTTTGGGTGGGAACTGCTATTATGGAAGCTGTACTCACAATGGTTAAAAAACAAATCACCATCTGACTTTTTTGTTGGTGGTCAGGATACAGTCAGCTTTCTCTTCTGCACATGCTGTCTGGCAGTAAGCAAAACAAACTTGGAGAACTGCACACCATGAGTCCCTTATGTTGGGGCCCGGGAGATGGATCAGAAGTGAACTTTTCTCAATTGCTTGGCAAATTTGATCAGGGATCTGGTCCTCTGTGGTCTGCCAAGGCCATATGACCCCCAGAGAGACCAGGTATGGTAGCAATCAGTACAAGGAAATCCTGAACATAGGCACCTTGATCTTCATGAAGACAGTCACAAATTTTGAGTTATAGGAGTATCTAGGGCCAGGAATTGGGAGCAGCACAGGGGTGGGGGAGGTCAGTTTAATAGATGCTAATATGTTAGATGTCTATCATGATAAAGAACATTAAAAGTAAGGCATTGAAAACAGCTCCTGATGGTGACTCATGCACAGAGGGAAAGGCTGAGTGGGGGAGGGAATTGAGGGAGCTTTGTAAAGTACAAGTGGGACATACGAGAGCACTTGCTTTTCCTCCCTCTCCCTCCTCCTCATTTCTCTTCCTTGTATTTCCTCATTTGGAACAGAGATCATTAAAATAACAACTTAAGCTAAAAAAGAAAGAAAGAAAGAGCAGGAGTATAGAAGCTGAAGAATAATAGACAAAACCCCAAACATGCTCATCACAGCTTCACCTTGGATGGGGTGGAGTGTGAAACCCCGCATCCAGTGCCTCTGCTGTGATCCAGTTTGGAGAATTTCATCGCTGGTGTGAGGTTAATTAACTCCTTGTGAATCTGGGTGACTGTAAGTGAAAGGGCTGATTGATGCTTGGGAAATTAAATTTGTTGTCATTTTGGCAAACATGATAGCTTTAGTCAGGATACTGGACAAGTACCTTTTAGAGATTTAGCATTTTCTTCTTTCCCAGTTGGTCAACCTGGATTTCTGTCATTCAGCTGCTGGGGGGTAGACGGGTTGCGTTTCTCTGCTTTTGTAGCCCAGGGTGATTTACTTAGAATGACAAGTTTTAGTCCTGCTCCTAATTTTCTGATTCTCCATCCCTATCATCCTTCCTGTCATCTCTCTTCTTGATAAGTGCATCAACAAATAATCTTATTGCCAACCCACTTTGATCTTGTCATTTTCTTCCCATTTTACTGTTAAACTATCCCCTAAACTAGGTTTGAAAACATCGAATTTTTTTTAGCAGAACAGTGTCTTTTTGTTTTCTATTTTAAAATTTACTTTTGTAGGAGGTTGAGGGAAATCAAATAAGCTAGTTTATTGGGTTGGCTATCTTGGTAAATTCTGTCACAATGTCTTGTTTTCTGGATATATGAACCCCCCACTTGTCATTGGAGAGGGTGTTGTCTGGAGGCCCAAAACAACCTGGAAAAATCCCTGAAAGTTGTCAAGGTTGGAGCATAATGTGATCCTGTTTATTCAAAATAGAAAGAAGCCTGTTTTGAAATCAAAACTCTGAAATGTATTCCCCACAATCTCATTTTCTCTCTCCATTCTTCATTTAGAAAAATTTCCCAGGCAAAAAGTATGAACAGCAAATAGTTTATTGGACTCACTCACCTTTACATTCACATACTTCTTCCTTCCACCCAATTGGGGAGCTGTTTCACCTTGAAACACGTACCTGAGTAATCTTAATCTATTAGACAGGTGTACCTCTCTTTCCTCTCTCCTCTCTGGTTCTTTCTATCATTTAAGGGCAACCTAGATGAGATTTACTTTTAGTTGTTCTGCTCATCTCACTTCAGAGAGTTAACAGGAGACTTCAGGAATGCTGGCATGCCTTTGGGAGTTGGCCCTGTGGGAGCAATGAGGTAATCTTTTTGCCAAGTTCAATTCTACCATAGGCCTCACAGAACACCTGGCAGTTTACTGGTCTGCATGAGGCAGACAGGGTCAGTGTGTCTGAGCTTTGGGGGAGGGGCAGGTAGTCCCATCAGATACAAGGTCCCACTGCTCCACAGTGTGGAGGGCCCCTCCTCAACCCCCACATGGTTCAGATTGACCTTGGAAGCATTAGCAAACAGTGCAATTTGTCTGCCGTTCTCACAGTTTCTTTGTTCACTTCTCACCTTTGAATCTATCAATAATTGGTAAAAATAAAATCTATTCATTAATACTAGGATGCAAATAGTTAACAGTGTTGTCTCACTAAGCATTTGATGCTTAAATTTTTTCCAATGTTGAGGATGGAACTAAGGGCTTCACATATGCTAGGCATCACTCTGCCACTGAGCTATACCCCAACCCAGTATTTGAGCTCTTATTGGAAATAAAAAAATTGTGTACAGTGAAATTTCAGACATCTGCTAGTGGGTAGGGGCATACTTTAGTTTTCAGGTAAGTCTGATTCTGCTTTTTCCTGCATTGAGGATAGGCTGTGATTACTCAGGCTATTTTCTTGTAATATTTGGAGTTTGAACTAGGCATGGTGGCATACACCTGTAATTCCAGCCCTCAGATACAGAGGCAGAATTGTGAGTTTGAGTCAAGCTTGGGCTACACAGTGAAACCCTGTCTCTAAAATATACGTGCTTGGAATTCGGTGTATGGAGCCTAATACCTTAGATTTGACCTTGGGCCTTATCTGACTTTCAGTTTCCTCCTATGAAAATCAGGGACTATGTTATCATATATTCCTTTGTGCTCTGACCTTCCCTCTTATTCTTGGCACCAGCTCCTATACCCATAGATACCATAGCTCTGGATATCTTGGAGCTTGCCAATGTGGCCAGAATGACAGTGATTCGTTCAGAGCTAAAATCATGAAGGCAGGTCAGAAAGAATGGTGGATGTTATGCCAGAAGAAAAACAAGCTGAGGGGTGATGTCATAACTGATTTTGGTTTAGGAGGGGATGTTATATGGAGGATGGCGACCAGCTGTTCCCCATCTCCAGTAAGGATTGAACTAGAGAAAATAGACAGAAATTGCAGCAGATGGACTTAGATTAGGTATGAGGAAGAATTTTCCATCAGCAAGAGTTGTTTTTTTCTTTTTTTTGAAAGGGAAGGTTGTGGAGTCTCTGTGATGATCCTCAGGAAGAAGAGCCTAATGACTGTGAGGAAGTGAGGAGGAGAGGTCCCAGAGCCTAGGGACCCAAACGCTCTCCTGGAGAGGGTCCCCTTTTTATTTCTCTGAAACCTCACCTGTAACCCAGGGCTGCTGAAGGGACTAAAACTCAGAGTCCCTCAGGGGAACAAGAAAGGCATGTGGCTAACTTGTGTTCCCCTCTCCCACCTCTGGATGTGGAAACCCTTCCCTGCCCTTCTGTTAAGTGCCACCTTGATGGACAAATCCTTGGGGAACTCTCATAAAATTTAATCTTTCATTTCCATGTGGCAAATGAGCCCAGAGAAGTTAGAGAGCTTGGAGGCATCACACAGACAGCCAATGGCAGAACTGGGACCAGAATCTAAGTCTTCCATCTCCCTAGTCAGTATTATTTGCTATGTAGCTCATTTTCCTCTTGTTTCCAAATTGAATAGACTATTTGCATTCTGGGTTTCTAATATCTCTCTAACCAAATGGCAGTGACAGACACCTGCTGACTCTGTGTGCCAAATTCTACATGACGGACACCTGCTGACACCAAAGCACCCCTCGCTGATGCTATGTCCTGCTCTATCATTGTGATTTTCACAATGCATTGTTCAGTTCCCAGTCAGAGGTTGAAAGAGGGTTGACTGCTGTAATGTCTATGGAGGATGAGTTCTACCAGAAGGAAGATGACTTCATGATGTTTGAGAGGCAACAGAGTAGAGTATCCAGGAGATAGCTGAGACAGAAGTTGTGGATGAGCTAGAGAAGAGGCTCAGGGGCTGGGCTGTTCAGGCAGGCTTCCCAGTAAGACATGAAATCAAAGAACAGAGAGATTTGGGGATGGTGAAGAGAAGGGAGGATAGATGGAAACCAAGAGACTGTGCTGTAGGGCCTGTCTATGAAGAATGACATACTCTGTCACCCATGTAGAGAATCCTGAGAAATACCTCAACTAGGCAAGCTACCCAGAGGGACCTTGCCCCAGCCATCAAGATGTTCTATCATGCATTTTTGCCATTGAGAATGACATTCAGCTGAGTTCACACTTCTGTTCTCAGTTTTAATGCCCTCGGTTGTACTTGAGAACAGATGTGTTAAATGGGATGAAGATGTGTCCTGGATGCAGGATTCACTATAGTTCTCACATATGGGGTGAGAGGCCTGCACGCTGGAAAAAAGAGAGCCTAAGTGGGCCTTGAGAAGTAAATAGGATAATAACCAGGTGGAGGTGGAGAGCAGTGGGCATGGCAGGAGGTATGTTTTCAAGACTCAGAAGCATGAAACACTAGATATATTTGGAATACCAGGAATATTTGGGTGTTACTGGATCTGAACATGTGAGACATGTTTAGTGGGAGGGGGGGTAAGAGGAAATACAGAGGTTGTGGGTATTTTCCAGTAAGAGGGACTTGCTGGCCAAATCAAGGGGTAGAGGGATTTTAGACAGGAAATGACTGGATCATGTTTGTGCTTGGGAATAATAAACTTAGGGGTTGCAAAGTAAGGGTGAATGAAATTTGGTAGGGGCAAACTAGCTTGGGATAGAAGTTGTTTGCTGCTCTATTGCTAAACAGATGTAAAGGCATGACAAAAAGACAGTGGGAGAGGCAAAAGCGAGAGGAAGGGGGCTAGCACTGGAAGAAAACACGCTGACTTCGTAAGTTACACTAGATCTGGCAAAAGAAGAGGGATTATTCATCCCCAGGAGAAGCTGACAAGTGACAAGGAAGGTCATACTGTCAGATAAGAGAGAGAAACATCCCCACGGAAGACAGGATGATAGGAAATGGGTTTAAACTACAGGAAAGGGATGTAAGTGAGACATTAGAATTAATGCTTTAATGGAAGGGATTGTTAAACATGGAAGCAGGGTCATCAAAGGAGGTTGGGGACTAATTCTTTCTTTCTGCAGAAAATTGAAAAAAAAAAAACAACCCATCTTTTCCCTAGTAGAAAAACGAGCAAAAATGTGAATAGATAGCTCAGACACATACAAAAGAAATAAGTGACCAGAACATTATGTGTCCAATTTCACTCATCCTTAACCTGTGAAATTAAAACCAAGATATCATCATCTACCTATAGATTAGCAAAAATGGAAGATGATAATATTCTAACCAGAGTTGTTAAGAGAGTTGTTGGGAATGGACATGTATAGACTGAGCTGGTGGTAAGATAATTTAAAAACATGGGAGATATGTCTCAAAAATAGACCTTTTGAACAAGTAAGCAGTTTCAGGAATTTATCCTAAGGAAATAATCAGATATATGCACAATAGTTCTAATCAAGGATATTCCTTTCAGCATTATTCATGATAACAAAACATTGTATGGGGGATTAATTATATCTAATATGGCTCATCCATAAAATGGAAATCAAGGAAGCTATTTAAACTACATTGAATAATATAAGTGTATGGGAAATGCTAATAATATAATATTAAGTAAAGATTTAAACATAAATAGAGTATAATTGCAATTAAAGTAGAAAGTGTGTGGAATCCTGAAAAATGGAGCAGAATGCAATATATCAAAATCTTAACAGCATAAACATGATTCTTAATTCCTCTTAACTTTTTGGGATTTTCCAAATTTTCCTAGGGGAAGCATGTTATTTTGCAAATCAGTGTTTTAAATGAGACATTACATCCATAAATGTTCAAGTAGCAATAGTATATGTAACAATGTTGTAGGTTTTGTGTTCATCATGGTGCTTGTCAGGCCCTATGTCCTTGTGTTTGTAGTGAGGGGAGAGGAATGCACGGGGCTTCTCATAGCATCCCTCAGGGCTGAAGCTGCATCCCTGCAGGAAATGGCCATTATAGGCCATGTGTCCTTCTCCTTTCTCCCATCCTCATCCACATCACCACAGTGTTCAGACCTGTTTTAGCCTTTCCAGTGGTGAGTTTCCATGCCCACAAGAGAGAAGTTCAGGATCACAGAGGCTATGAGTGAGTACCTTTGCAAGGCATAAAAGCTAGGAACTTTACATACCTGATACCATATTTTTTCAGAGCAGATTGTTTTGCAGGTCTTGGTATGTTTGTCAGGTTTCTATGAGAAGGGTGTAGACCTTCTCCTCCTTTTTTCAGCACCATGGCTTGAACTCAGGACCTTGGAATCACTTGGCTTTGCTGATGCTTGACCACTTGCACCATGCCTCTAATCCAGCTTTATGCTGGTTAATTTTAGAGATGGAATCTCATGGGCTTTTCTCTCCAGGCAGGCTTCAAACCACAATCCTGTGAATCTCAGCCTCCTCACTAGGTGAGATTACAGGCTTGAGCCACAGTTTCCTGGCTTCCACCCTCCCTTCGTAATTAGTGCAGATTCAGTGTGCCCACAGCTATCTCATTTAGAACAGGGGCTATGGGTACTGAGGGCTCTAGAGAGCAGCCCTCTGGCTCTGCCTCCTCAGAGTCTCATTTGTTACTGCAGGAATGTTTCCCACTGTGGTTTCCTTGTTGCATAAACTCCAAGACAGCCAGAGACAGCCTGCTCAGAGTGCAAGTCATAGCTGGATGGCTTCATGATGTGTGCTGGGGCCACTGGGGGGGCTCTAGGGCACCTTCTCACCGCAGGGCAGGTGGTGGTTCTGCTGGGCACACCCTTGGGGCTCTCACAGGCCTAATTGGGGAAATAGACAGGCCTGCTGGAAGATAGGGCTGGGTGAGTAGCTGTGTGGGCTTCCTGGATGATTTGCTGCTCTATTTATTTTAATAAGAACTCAAAAATGTTGTATGGTGTTTTGTATTCACAAGCCTCAGATGTGGATGCAAAGGTATTGTGATCTTTCTTTTTGGATTTCCAACTTGATACAGAAGAGGCATTGTCACAAGACCAAAGTATAGAACAAACCAGATTCTGCCTGTGACTTCCACTTTGCCTGGCCATCAGGAAGGGCTTCCTGTTGTCCTATGTCCTGGGAAGAGAAGGGGTTGGATACAGCTACTGGAAAATTAGCAGCATCTGTGTGATGGCCTTGGGTACCAAGAAGCATTCAGCTAAGTCCTATAGTGTGAGGTTAAGCATAGATGCCAAGATAGTATCAGTGAGCATTGAAGGATGTGGCTGATTGTGATGGCAAGAGAGTTATTCCCTGAGTGAGTAGAGGTCTAGAGCCTAGAAGCTGACAAAGGAAGGCAGGATTATATGAAGGCTGATGGTGAGAAGTGCCCTGGATACCCAATGGCCCAGGCTTCGCTCCTATCTAAGCAATACCTTCTGTTCAGCACGGCTGTGAAAGGAGTGTAGAGAGGGAAAGACCAGAGGCATGAGAGGCCAGGAAATGCAGTAGTGGAGCCTCTGGGCATTCTGTCCCTTCTGTGATTTGTCTTGGTTTTGTTCCTGCTGAAAAAGCAGTTGCCCTGCAGGGTTCCAGGAGGAGAGAAAGGAGAGTTGGAATGGTTGCTTTTCTGTCAGCCATTGCTTGACTCCCTGTTGGGAGGACTTTTTAAAAAATGGGGACAATAGAGGAAAATTTATGAGACAATATGCAAAAAGAAAAACTTTAAAAATGAGCACAGAGTGAGGAAAGGTGGGGATTCAGAGGGATGGTTAAATGCAAGGGAGCAACCTATAGCATATGGAAAAGCCTTGTAGAATTTTTTTTTTGTGAGAAGACACAAATAAGAAAGAATGAAAATGAACCTGGGATAGCCCTTCAGTTTTAGATTTTTAAACATTTTGTAATGGCATCTCATTTTATAGGTGAGGGAATGGAGACACAGAGTGATTAAAACCCACCAAGGTAGTGTTACTGGTGAGTGGCAGATTCCTACCCAGTACATCATCTGTTTTGCTACTCCAGCTAGTTCCCTCTCGTGAGACCAAGATACCAAGCCAGTACCCCCTGAGGAACAAGATAGGTCCAAGTATTACTCTGCTTCCAGAGAAACTGCCTTATAAGAACACCAGGGGATTAATAGAAGAATACTAGCCACAGTCCCTTTGACTCTAGGGACTGGTTTTCTTCAGTTCATTCCTGGGGTAGGAAGGCAAGGAAGATTCTGGTTCCAGGCTATGCAAGCCATGGCAAGTGGCTCTGCTCTTTTTTCCCCACCACAATTTGAACAGCTTTATTCTCTTCTGTATTCTTCAGTTTTCTCAATCAGAGACATAAACTTCTGGTATTTCTGTGTTCCTTTCCTTACTATGACAAATATTTAGAATGGACAGGCACACTTCTAAGCTTTGAAAATTCAACAGCAGACAAGACTTTCCTGTGCTGTTGGATCTTAGATTTTAGTGAGGGAGACAGCTGACAACCCTCAGAGGTGGTCACATCAGAGGATTTATGCTTTGGGAAAGAATAAAGGGATTGCATCTGGGGAGGGTATATCCAGGAAGGTTTTGCCGAAAATAGCACTCAGTCAGAGACCTGAAACCATGTGGATATTTAAAGGACTATTAGTCTATGCTGGGAAAGGCCCAAAAGCTAGAGACACTTTGTGTATCAGGTATATAGCAATGAGGTCAGATGTGCCTCTTCAAACTATTGGGAACTTCTGAGCCAAGGAGCAGTATAGTCTGGCATGTTAACGAATAGCTCTGGTTGCCTAAAAGTGCACTAGGAGGCTATGTGCAGGCAGAAGATAGTGAGGAGACCAGGATCCTTGTGAGGGATGGTAGTCAATTGTTGTAAGACAGAGGGACAGGGACAGAGGTAGGAAATTTGGAAAGATGAGGATTATGGAGGGATAGGAAGTGAGGAAGGGGAATAGGGAAGTGAGAAAAAGTGTGAAAGGACAGAAAGTGGGGTTATGGAGGGAAAAGGAGATAAGGATGGGGTATCAGGAATTGTGGATGGGGAATGTGGAGGGACAGGAATTGTGGATGGTAATATTGAAGGTCAGGATGTGAGTCTGAGGAATAGGAAAGTGAGGCTATAAATTGGAGGATGGGGAATGAGGATGGACATGGTAGAGAGATGAGAAGTGAAGAGTTGGGGGAAGTATAAGACATTTAGCTGAAGTGTCTGTTGGTCAGCTGGGCTGTGAAGCTGGGGTTCAGAGAAGAGGTTTAGGCTAGAGACAAACTTTGGAGTCATCAGTATATAGTGGTATTTAAGGTCATGAGGGCAGATGAGCTCACTAGGAAGTGAGTGTGGGTTCAGAGCAGGCAAAGAGACTGAGTCCTATATTTACATTTGTAGATCTAGGAGGACAGTTGGGAAACTTCTTTAAGAGCCTGATAGTAAATAGTTTAGGCTTTGAAGACATACAGGCTTGACTGCAACAGCTCAACTTGCTGTTGTAACACAAAAGTAGTTACAGATAATATGTAAATGGATGAGCATGGCTGTTTTCCCTTAAAACTTTACTTAGACAACAGAGGACTAGCCAATGGACCAGAATTTGATGACCTTGGATGCAGGATATTGAAGGCATACTGGAAACGAGGACTGAAAGGAAGCAGCCAATGAGAACGGAGGCAAACAAGAAAGAATGCTGCATGAGAAACTAAATGAAGTACCTTTCAAGAAATAAGCAGTGATGATCAGTGTCATACTGCAACAATAAGGTTCTGGACAGCAAGAAGAGAAAAAGAGGCTGTGGGAGTGGAGTAGGATAAAAGAAAATTGAACATCAGCACCACAGAGGATGATGGTGAGCTGACAAGAGCACTTTGGGTAGAGTGTGAGATGGAGTGGATTTGGGGAGAGATATTGGCAATAGTTCATGTAAATAGCTTTATGGAGGAGTGTTGTAAAGAGGTACAAAGAAATGGATTGTTAACATAGAAGTATGTAGGATCAAAGTAAGTCCTTCTCCTTCAAAAATGAGGACAATTGGCAGGTTGTGTATATATGAATGGAAATGAAGCCATGGATAGGACATTGAGAGGTTGCAAGGACCAGAGGTGAGAATACCTCCTGTGGAATTAGAGCAAGCATGGCTCTTACACATCAAGAAAAGGAGGGCAGGGCAGCAAGTAATCAGAAGCCATTGGATGGGTGGTTATGGGGTCAGGGTAACTCCTTCTCTTTGTGTTGCTTCATTTTCTAAGTGATATAGGAAGTAAGATCCAGAGCTTACAGAAAAGAGGTGATGGAGCTTGAGCTTGGCCATGGAAATAGATAGATGTCCCCAACACAGAAGGAGAGGAAAGAGATAATAGCAAAAATTTTCTCACTCTCTCAGTCAGAATTAAAAGGTTTATACTTCTGCTGTCATTTGATCTTTTATACTGCAGAGGTGGCCCTGTAAATTTTGAAGAGTTATGAATGAACATATAAAGGCAAGATGCAGCCATGGATGGAGAGTTCTCAAAAACATTTTGTGGATTTCTACATTTCTGGTGCTACCTATCGAAGTGACTTTTGTAAGATTAACAGAAACAAAATTTGTATTCTTTGTAGTGGCCATTCTAACCGGGGTAAGATGGAATCTATTTTGCTTTGATTTTCATTTTCTTTGTGGCCAGAGATGTTGAGTATTTCTTCATGTGTCTATTGACCATTTTTACTTGTTCTTCTGAGAAGGCTCTGTTTAGTTTGCTTATCTACTTATTAATTGGATTGTTGACTCTTTGACCATTTAGTTTCTTGAGCTTTATGTGTATTCTAATATTAGGTCATTTTCTGAGGTGTAGATAGCAAAGATCTTCTCCCGTTCTGTAGGTTGTGTTTTTAGCTTGATAACTAAGTCTTTTGCCATGCAGAAACTTCTAAATTTGATGCAATCTATTTGTCAATTGTCTCTTTGATGTGCTGAGCCCCTGTAACTTTACTCAGAAAGTTCCTGCCTATGCCAAGATTGATTGGTTCTCCTATTCCTTCCTGTTGTAGTTTCAAAGTTTCCATTCTTCCAATGAGATCTTTGATCCATTTTGAATTGATCTTAGCAGATGATGAAAGAAAGGGATCTAGTCTCAGCTTTCTGCATATGGGCATCACAGTTGCCCAACTACATTGGTTGAAGAGACTTTTTTCCATCCTATTTTTTAATTCCCTTATCAAATATTAGATAGTTATAGGCCTGTGGGCCTATTTCTGTATCTTCTAGTCTGTTCCATTGGTCCTTGGGCCTATTTTTGTGCCATTACCAAGCTGCTTTCATTACTATAGCTCTGTAATAATATTTGAAGTCTGGAGTTTTATACCTCCAGGACTGCTTTAAAAAAAAGAAACAAAGACAATTATCCATCTAGAATTACTAATGATGTGTCTCAGACATCAGGCAGGTGGACAGCCACAAAGCTCACTCACTCACTTAGAGGGAACTTAGAGGACACACATACCATTTTTCCTTCCCTAAAGATTTGATCTTTTTCTTCTCTTCCTCCTCCTCTGCCTCTTCCTTGTTCTTCTTCCCCTCCTTCCTTTTCCTTTTTCCTCTAATCCTTCTCCAATATCTTCCTATGAGACAGGAGGCAACAAGATGCACATTATCTTCCCTAAATTTTACCTTAAGAAATTCCTCAGAGGTGGGTGCTGGTGTCTTACACCTGTAATCCTAGATACTCAGGAGGCTGAGATCTTAATATGGAAGTGTGAAGCCAGCCTAGGCAGGAAGGTCTATGAGAACATTGTCTCCAATAATCATTAAAAAGCTAGAGGTGGGGCTGAAGCTCAAGTGGTAGAATACAGCCTTGAGCAGAAAGCTCAGAAGCTGTGCCCAAGACCTGGCACAACAAAGAAAGGAAGAAAGAAAGAAGGAAGAAAGAAAGAAAGAAAGAAAGAAAGAAAGAAAGAAAGAAAGAAAGAAAGAAAGAAAGAAAGAAAAAAGGAAAGAAAGAAAGGAAGGAAGGAAGGAAGGAAGGAAGGAAGAAAGGAAGAAAGAAAGGAAGGAAGGAAGGAAGGGGTAAAGGAGGGAAGGAGGGAGGAGGGAAGGAAGGATGGAAGGAAGAAAGGAAGGAGGGGGGAGGAGGGAAGGAAGGAAGGAGGGAAAGAGGGAAGGAAGAAAGAAAAGAAAGATAAAAAGAAAAGAAAATATCCTAGGAAGAAAAGGGGCATAGTGAGAGAAAAGCTAGGGCAGATACTTTTCTATCTTTCCTGTGAGCAAGAGAGAAAAGAACAGGCTAAGAAATGAGGCTTCAGATGTACAATTTAGGGAGTCTGGGAAAAAGAGAAATGCTGGTATAACTGTGAAGAAATAGCGCACCTTCCTATTCTATTTGGATGTTTATAGAAAAAGAAAATGGAAAACAGACTGGCAACAAGTGTAGTTTTAAGGAAGGAAAATGACCTGGGGCTTTAAAAAGAGAGCAGTTTTAGGATCCCACACTTAGCAAAAAAGATTGCCCTTGGCTTTTGTAAGGGTGGTGGGTGGGGATGAGGATTTTCCCAGGAAGCTTCTGAAAAAGTGTGAGCTGACATTCATCAATGTCTTGTTAGTACAACCCAGGAAGAGGATAGCTTTATGTAGAAGTGGGGTAGATATGAAACAAGTTTGACTGCCTGTGTCACTTTTTAGGGAAGGTATCTCTTGGGCAAAAGGAGAGTTCATGCACTGTGCTCACAATTGAATCTTTGTAGAAATGACAAAGGGAATAAGGATTTTGTGGTTCAACCCTAACTAAGGAGGAAATATCCATCTTTTCTCCAAATCTTATTCCTGAGGGACTTTTGAGAGTAGGGAAGAGAGTGGGGAGCACACTGGTGTAGGTACCTGGAATTTATCTAGCCCCAGGTAACATCACAGTCCTGACTTAAATATTCCATGTAGTCACTCTAAGACTTCTTTTCCATCACTAAAATTCCTGCTGGGTCTTATATGTTTATTGTAGAGGCTGAACAGAGCCTTAGATGTGACATATTCACCATGGTAATACAGAATGCTCAAGGTCTATGGTAAGGAATAAAAGGTGGTGAAGTGTTGGGAATAGATTTTCCTCTAGTGAGTCTCTGAGCTAGTGGGCCATAGTCATAGATTCATATGACCTGCCACTTGTTAAGATCCTGTACCAGCGTAAAGTGATTTGGGGATTCAAAGCTCAAGCCCTTCCCCCTCCAAATATTAGTGGTCAAGGTTTTTGCCTTCTTTGGAGGAAGGGCACCAGAAAGGAATGAAGTAATACTGCCAAATAGAGTAGCATCTTAAAAAAGCAATAAATCCTAGGGAGGAAATCCTGGAAGCTGCAAGAACCATAATATTGAGATAAATTTAAAGGGAACCAAAAATGCCTGCAATGCTTAGAACAGCAGGAGCATAGATTTCTCATACTAATCAAGTGATTTGTGGAAAAATTCTATCTACACTCTAACCTGAGCTCAATCAAGCAAATGATCGGCTGTGAGTTTGTGAGTGAGCTACAAAGCTGGTTTAGGATGCTGTGGCACAAATTCCTAGACAAGCAGGTAATCTCAAAGCATAGAAGTGCCATCATGCCACTGACCCTAAGTTGCTCCCATGTTGGTGGGAAGAGAACACATCAACTTCTTTTTCTATGTTTGCAGACACAGGAATGGATGTTCAGATGGACTGGGCTGTGTAAAATTAAGTTTCCTCACTGACTTCTATCCATTGGGTCCCATAGCATTTCCCCTGAGGATTGCATCTCTGACAACACTGATACGTCCCAATGGAAATTTATAAACTCAGGACACTAGATAATCTCAAGAGGCCTGGGGTGAGGCTCAAATTCTTTCTATGTGTAGGGAAGACATTGTCATACTTAACACTTATGGAGAGATAGGTGAGCCACAGAGTAATCAGGAGATGATATGAGAATCTCAAATATTCTGTACTGTCCAAATATCAAAATGCTGAAGTACAGTTGCTGAGGACATGTGGAAATGTGTTTGACCTTATGAGTAGACAGCATATATCATAATTTGGAGGAACTAGAATTGGAGCCCTGGCTTGTGAATAGTTGTTTGTCGTTGGGCATGTTGCCATATTGAGGCTTTGTTGTTCCTCTTTAAAATGAAGATAAGGGGGTCCTTCCATGTGTATCACAGAAATCTATATAGTCATATAGTGGGGTAATACAAGTAAAGCACTATCACCAACAATTCCAACAGTAACAATAATAAAGATGCTAATTAAGAAGGAAATCAGGTGTCATTTTTCTAGATAAAAATTTTTGAAGGTTAACCATGACATTGCTTGGTGTCACTGAGATATAGCAGAATGGTGTAATGTCCTATTCCTGAAACTGACCTTATAGCAATCTTTCTGGAAAAACAATGGCTTTTGCAGATTTCTCAGCCTTTTGACTTACTTCTGGATTCCATCCTAGTGAACTAATCAGAATTATGGGGAAATATATGTGCGAAATATCAATCCCTACCAGTGGTCTTTGTCTTCTGAAAAACTGAATTGAACACTCACACACACACCAGAAGGGAACTACCTAGCGAGGTTAATTATGTGATAACCATGCAGTGGAGTAGTTGGCCACCTTACAACACTGTTGGGAGAATGCTAATGACTTAAGACAATGTTCCTGAAGCTGCAAATGAATTTTTTTCAATGTGTAATGTGAATAAAAGCCTAAATGTTAATCCAGTTTTACTCTGCATCTTAAGATTATGGGTGATTTTTCTTCTTCTTTTTTATCTTATAGCTTCCAATATTTTATCGTGAGTCTCTATTGATTTTTATAAGACAAATAATAAAAATTATAGAAAGAGAATAAGATTCAATGGCCTCAGGGTGGGTTAGCTTCTTACTCTAGGAAAGTGAGATTTATTCTGTAAGTTTAGCTTGGCACAGATTTCTTGCCAACCTGGCTTTGCGTGGGTCACCTCTTACTCCTCTCTGACCCATATGGAAGAACTAAATGTTCTGGGAATAGGAACAAACACTTTGCAATGAATAGATAAGCATGGTGTGTTGTAGAGACAGTGCTGAGCACAGTGGATAGCCTGCCCCCAGCTGCTCTCTGCCCTGAAATCCATTCCCTTCCAGCAGCTACCAAGATGATAGACTTCCTGCATGTAAGTCACTACCAAAGCCACAACCAGGCTATAAACTGTGCCCCCTCTCCTTCTGGTTGTCACTGACAAGCCAGGAAAAGGTTTAGAAAACAGAGAAACAGCCATGCCCATGCAATGCTAATAGAACATGGGGGCTGGAGATGCAGGATGATGTAGGAAAACAGCCAGCAAAGAGTTAGGCTTGAGATGGGTGTCTCCCAGGAAACAGTGCTCCCAGAGAGGACTGATCACAGATGGGGCTCACCTAGTGCACTTGTATAGTGAGGAGGAGTAGTAAAGGAGTACAGTGTTTGTAAATCCTTGAGTATGGTACGTGTAAACCAATGGAGTGCACTGTCCAACAGAAACCTTCTTTACAGAGTGGTGTCTGGAGGATTTGGAGCTTGCCAGGCTTGGCTGGGTGCTGCCTATATCCAGCTGAATAAATCAGAGGCCATGACCTTTATAGAGCTTGTTCTTTTTGTGAAGTTGGACAATTTAGTTCTGGTATATCTATTCTGAAAAAAACTATATATATATATATATATATATATATACATATATATATATATATACACATATACATAGCTGAAAGTTGGACAATATTTGCTTTGGGTCTGCAAAATATTGTAGGAAAGTTCTTTCTTCTCTTCCTCCTTCCCTTCCTCCCCCTTTTTCTTTTTTCCTTCTTTCCTTCCTTCCTTGCTTCCTTCCTTCCTTCCTTCCTTCTTTCCTTCTTTTTACTTTTTAATATAGAAGTCACAGGAGATTTATAAATTTAAATATTAAAAATGATTCTTAAACATTTCTGCAAAATGAGACACAAAAGAAGGGGGCACCTGCCTTCACAGAGGAGCTAGAGAACATCTTGGGGCCTTAACCTTGGTCTATTCAGAGAGACCCACCTCCCCTGCTTGATGACCCCAGTGACTATAGAGAACCTTCACTGGTTCTCTGGGTGTATTTTCTGTCATCTACTAGCAATTCATTCATTCACCTCAGAACCTTGATTGATATTTCAATTGTTAATGTGTTATTTTTTTCATTATTCTGGGTACCAGAAAGAGGTTCCTTAAGATACTCAGAGGCTGAGGATTATGTTTAGTAAATGAAAATTGTAACTTTGTCAAGATGAAGCTTTTCTCTGTGGAGTATGTTGTGACTTGGGCTCTTCCTCTCTGCTTGGCAATGCACCCAGATGTTTTGCTTCTTAGAGCTCTGACATGACCATGGCCAGCTCTATAAATAGGACCCAAGATTAGCTATAATGCTGGCACAATGCTGATTTTTATCCTGACACCCACTCAAAGACTTAGGGAAAAAGTCTCCTTCTTCCTCCCCTCTCCATTCCCCTCTCCCCCTCTTCTCCTCCTTCTCCCTACAGGAAAACACACACACACACACACACACACACACACACACACACACATTTGTAGTTATATGTCTAAACATAAGCAAAAACATTGAACCTATTCTAACCCATCTATGTTTTTGTGTGTTTTTTTTTTTTGGTTAGGTAAAATGCTGTTAAAAAGCTTTTGACAGCACAGAAAATGAAGAGACTTTTCTAAGAATCTACTCTGCACAGGCACAGTATAGAACTAAACTAAATTAGTTCCTGTCTTCAGAATTGACACCTCCCCAGAGGGCTAGCTTTATCAGCAACTAATCATGCTGGGCTTCCTAAAGGGAAATTCTGAAATTCCTGGGGATCTACTAGGACAGTGACCAGGTAGCCACCACAATAGAACCTATTTTACACTCTAGCTATTTATATTCTTTAGTGGATTTTACTTGACCATGGTACACAGGTCTTACTTGCACATATTATACTTTAGTCAGATTAACCTTTTCGGAAATAGCTTTCAGTGAGTTTCCTCATGCCATCTTTGCGCATAATCCCAGTATATTTTGGAGATTCTCTTCCATTCTCCTTTTTCCATGTGTCCCCAAGTTTTGTCCAACAGTTAAAATCACATATGAGAATATAATATGTACATAATATATACATATATATTCATACACATGATACATATTTATGTGTGTAACTTTTAGGACTAAATTTCACATATGAAAGAAAGGCATTCAGCCTTTGTCTTTCTGAATTTGACTTAATTCTCTTAATGTAATGTTCTCCAATTCCATCTATTTTCCTGTAAATGATAGTTTTTTTTTGGGGGGGTCCAGTCGTGGGGCCTGAACTCTGGGCCTGGGCGCTGTCCCTCAGCTCTTCAGCTCAAGGCTAGTCCTCTACCATTTGAGCCACAGCTCCACTTTTGGCTTTTTTCTTTTTGCTTATGTGGTGCTGAGGAATAGAACCCCAGGCCTCATGCATGCAAGGCAAGCACTCTACCACTGAGCCACCTTCCCAGCCCCATATGATAGTTCTTTATGGATCAATAATATTCCATTGTGTATATACATCACATTTTCTTTATCCATTCACAGGTTGTAGGACACCTAGGCTGCTTTCAAATTTTGGCTTCTGTGATTAGAGCTGCAATAAATATGGTATACAAGCATTTCTATTATACCCTGACATATACTCCTTCTAATATATGCCCAAGGGTGGTATCACTGGATCACATGGTAGTTCTGTTTTGAGGGTTGTTTTTTTTTTTTAGTAGGTTGTGGGGCTTGAACTCTGGGCTTGGGTGCTGTCCCTGCGCTCTTCAGCTCAAGGCAAGTGCTCTACCACTTAAGCCACAGTGCCACTCTGGTTTCCTAGTGGTTTATTGGAGATAAGAGTCTCATGGACTTTCCTGCCCGGGCTGGCTTTGAACCGCGATCCTCAAATCTCAGCCTCCTGAGTAGCTAGGATTACAGGCGTGAGCCACTGGCACCCAGCTTTTAGGGTTTTTTTTTGAGGCATTTACATAGTACTTGAACAAATTTCATTCCTATTGTAAGTATTTTTTTGCCCACATCTTTGACAGTATTTTTATTGTTTGTGGTTTTGATTACAGCAATTCTGGAGTGACATGAAATCTCAATGAAATTTTGATTTGCATTTCCTTTATGGGGCTAGGGATGTTGAAAAATTTTAAACATATTTCTGGGTCATTTGTACTTCTTCTTTTGAGAATTGTCTATTCAACTTACTGTTCACTTGCCCATTAATTAATTGGGCTGTTGAAATTTTAGATTTTCAGTTTTTTTGCTTTTTGTTTTGGTGCTGTAACGAGGACTTGAATTCCGGGCCTGGGCACTGTCCTTGAGCTTTTTTGCTCAAAGCTAACACTTTACCACTTGAGACAAAGAGCCCCATTTCTGGCTTTTTGGGGGTTAATTGGAGATAAGTATCTCATGGACTTTCCTGCCTAGGCTGGTATCCAATCTCAGTCCTCAAATCTCAACCTCCTGAGTAGCTAGGATTACAGGTATGAGCTACTAGCATCTAGCCAGGTCTTCAGTTTATTTGTTGTTGTTGTTGGCCATGGGGCTTGAACTCAGGGCCTAGATGCTGTCCCTAAGCTCTTTTGTCAAGGCTGGTGCTCTACCACTTGAGCCACAGCTACTCTTCCTTGGTCTTCAGTTTTTTTTGAGCTCCCTGTATATTCTGGTTATTAATCCCTTGTCAGACCTATAGCTCATAAAGATTTTCTCCTATTCTGTAGACTGTTTCTTCAGTTTAGTTACTATTTCCTTCACTGTGCAAAAGCCTTTTAGTTTAATATACTTTCATTTATCAATCCTTTCTCTTACATGCTGAGCTATTAAAGTTCTAATCAAGAAATTATTGCCCATGCCGATATGTTCTACTTTCCCCCCATATTTCCTATAGTAGTTTCAAAGTTTCAGGTTTTACATTAAGGTCTTTTATTCCTTTTGAGTTGATATTACTACAGGGTAAAGACAGGAATCAAGTTTCAGTCTAGTTGTAGCTATCCAGTTTTCTCAACACATTTGCTGAAGAAGCTGTCTTTTCTCCAATGTCTGTTTTTGGTACCTTTTTCAAAAATAAGCTCATTGCTGTAACTGTGTGGGTTTATTTCTAGGTCTTCTATTCTGTTCCATTGGTTTTATGTCTGTTTTTGTACCAGTATCATGCTGTTTTTGTTACTATAGTTGTGTAGTATAAAGTTGGGCATTGTGATGATTCCAGTGTTGCTCTTGCTCTTTCTGGTCAGGATCGCTTTGGCTATTTAGGTCTTTTGTGCTTCTTTATGAATTTCAGGATTGGTTTTCCTATCTCTGAGAAGAATGCCATTGGAGGGTTGGGATGTAGCTAAGTGGCAAAATGCTTGCCTAGCAAGTGCAACATCCTGAGTTGGATCCCCAGGACTAAAAACAGAAAAGAACAAAAAAAAAGTTTAAAAAAGAATACCATTGAAATTTTAATGGGGATTGAATTAAATATATTTATTCTTTTCTTTCACCATTATTCATTTTTGTATTTTCCTTAGTTACCATATTTGATAGTTTTATTTTACTTGTCATGTGTCCCTCTCTTCTCCTTTTGAAGTTTATTCTTTCTGTGTTTGTGAATTTGTTTCTTCCTCTTTTGTATGTATTCTTAAGTATTTTGTATACCACATTTTACAATTAGGGAAGGATCTGGGTCATTGGACAGAGAAAGCCATTAAAAATAGTTCAAATAACCATAAGTCATTAATTCAAAAGTATAAGCATCAATACATTGTTTTTTAAAAAAATTTTTATTGTGAAAATACCGTACAGAGGGTACAATTACATGGGCAAGGTAATGAATACATTTCTTATCAAGCATTGTTGCCTCCTCCTCTTTTGTTTCCCCTTTCCATCCCTTCCTATCTCCCCTTTCCCCCCCCTCCGCCCATTCCCCCACCCCCCCTCCTCCTGGCCAAAGTTGTAAAGTTCGTTTTTCAACATTACAACTTGTACATCTCATTGTTTCAATGGGTCCACCTGTATCCCTATTTAAATGGTTTGTTTTTGCCCTTTCCCTCCTCAAATTATACCAACATCAAATACAATGAAAGCAAGGGTTATACCATGGGGGAGGGACATACAAAGCAACAAAGAAATCATCTTATAAATATGTTAGAAACAATCACAAGAAAGAAAAAAAAAGATGTGTATACTTATCTTGGGGTTCATTTCACCTAACATCAACTTACCTGACCTTTTCTGCTTGTCTCAGAGATATACTCGTTATTGCAAATAAGGGAAACCATGGGACCTATTGTTTCTTTGGGCCTGGCTTACTTCACTTAATATAACTTTTTCCAAGTTTTTCCATTTCCTAACAAATGGGGCAATGTCATTCTTTCTGATGGAGACATAGAATTCCATTGTGTATATATACCACATTTTCTTGATCCATTTTTCTACTGAGGGGCATCTGGGTTGGTTCATTACAAAATTACAAACTCTACTATAAAGCCATAGTAATCAAAATAGCTTGATACTGGCACAAGAACAGACCTCAGGACCAATGGTATAGAATAGAAAATCCAGAAATGAAGCTACAAACCATTAGCCATCTAATCTTCAATAAGGGAGCTTAAAAAATAGAATGGAAGAATGACAGCCTCTTCAGTAAATGGTGCTGGCAAAACTGGTTAATCACTTGTAGAAAACTAAAGCTAGATCCTTATATATCACCCTGCACCAGAATCAACTCCAAATGGATCAAAGACCTCCAAGTCAAAGCAGACACTCTGAAAACATTACAGGATGGAATAGGAGAAACCCTAGGTCTCCTTGGCACAGGCCCAACAAATCAAAGAAAGGTTGGACAAATGGGATTGTATGAAATTGCAGAGCTTCTGTATGGCAAAGGACATAGCTAACAAGATCAATAGAAAGCCCATGGATTGGGAGAAGATCTTCACTAGCCATACAACGGACAAGGGTCTCATATCTAAATATACTTGGAACTCAAAAAATTAAATCCCCCAACAACAAATCCTCAAAGAAACAACTGCCCAATGAATAAGTGGGCTAAAGACTTAAAGAGAAACTTTTCTCTGAAGAGAAAAGAAGGATGGCCAATAGACACATGAAGAAATGCTTCAACCTCCCTAGCCATAAAAGAAATGCAAATCAAAACAACATTGAGATACCATCTCACCCCAGTCAGAATGGCTATAATCAAGAACTCTAATAACAACAGATGCTGGAGGGGATGTGGACAGAAGGGAACCCTACTGCATTGTTGGTGGGAGTATAAACTTGTTCAACCGCTTTGGAAAGCAGTATGGAGGTTCCTCAAAAGACTCCACATAGAGCTCCCCTATGACCCAGCAATCCCACTTTTGGGCATTTACCCAAATGTTCACAAACAAGACCACACTAAAGCTACCAGCACAACTATGTTTATTGCAGCATTATTTACCATAGCTACAATAAATTGTTTTAGAGCAAGGTTCTATTGCTCACACTTGTAATCCTAGCTACTTGGGAGATAGAGATTGGGGAAATTCATTGCCAGCGTAGGCAAAGAGTTACCATTCCATTTCAACCAAGTAGCTGGGTAGAGTGGTTTGTCCTTGTAATACAGGCTACATAAGATGCATAAATAGCAGGGTTCTGGTCTTATGCAGAGAGCAGGAGAAAAATCTGAGACCCTATGTGAAAATAACAAAAGCAAAAAGGGGTTGAGAGTATGGTTCAAATTGTAGGATCCCTATCTCGCAATGTGAGGTCCTGATGTTCAAATCCTCAAATTACATAGATAACTACATAAATTAAATAAGTAAATAAATAAAGTGCAAGTTAGTAATACTTGCTGCCTTGGGAAGGGTGCAGAGGGAACACAATCAACTTGCCAACCAGAGTTCTCACCTCTAGATGAGAATGACGGAAGGTTTGAAAAACAGAGAAGTGTGTAGGCTTGGGGACTTATTCTGTTCTCATGTATCAGCCATCGCTGTGAGCCTTCTTGTAAGTTTTCAGCAGGAATGATTTAAAGTAAATGCTGCCATCCATCCTGCTCTGGGGTGTGCAGGTATGCATTTTATCCAGGTGTTAGCAGACAAATAAGTGGAGCCTTTTTTCACTAATCACCCCACCACTTTTAGTGGACCCCAGAATTAAATTCTCACTTTCCTCAAAGGTTCTTTTCTTCAAGACAACACCCAGTGGATAATCTCGAGCAATGAGTGAGATTATTTGAGATGTGTTCTGGTTCTGCCAGAACATATTCTGGGTCTGCCCAAAAAAGAATACTTGGCAGAAGTATTTTTTTTGTTGTGAGGCTTGAACTCAGGGTCTGGGTGCTGTCCCTGAGCTCTTTTGCTCATGGCTAATGTTCTACCACTTTAAGCCACAGTTCCAGTTCGGTGTTTGAGTGGTTAACTGGAGATAAGAATCTCACAGGGACTTTTCTGCCTGGCTGGTTTCGAAACACAATCCTCAGATCTCAGAATCCTAGGATTACAGGTGTGAGCCATTGGCACCTGGCTTGGCATAAGTATTTTAATAGACACTTTTGGGTACTTAGACTGGGTCAAAGCCATAACAACCCCAAGTATTGAATTGGTCCCGTGCACATGTTGCAGACCATGTGAATGAGGGGATAGATGTGTACCCAGTGGCCTGATTGCAAGGAATGGATGTTTAGTGGTATGCCAAGAACATGTCCCAGCGAGATAAAAAGTAGTGTTGAGTGGTGATTAGATAAGTTTGCAAGCATAAGTTTCAAGAGGGACTCATCTAGGCTTTATTAGTCTTTAGGGAGTAGGAGAAAGGCAGAAAGCAACAGCCTATACCGAAAGATGGTGTGAACCAAGGTCCCTAAACCGGCTGAATGTGGAGAACAGCCTGAGTTCTCTTGGCCAGCAGTCTGTAAAGACAGATCTTTTGCAAAACAGTCCCAGTTCATGCCCTTGTGGAATCCAAGTGACTGAAAGGAAGTCCAAATTCCCGAACTCATCATAATATCCCTAGCAAGTGCCAACAACAATGTCAAGTCCATTCCCTGCCCTGAGGTTGTGCCCCCAATCTCCATGCTTATCCCCATTCTCCACCATCCCTTGCCAATGTGCATCTCTACAGGATATCCACTGGCCTAAGAAACAGGATTAATCCCTGTCTTTGACTATTCCCCCTACTTGGCAGTACCCATCCTACCAATGCCTCAATTCTTGGTCTATGTTCCATATTATGTCCTATACAGACTTTTCTGTTCTCCTTTTCTCTCTTGTCCATGTCTCTAATGAATGTCCACAGTCATTTCTATGAGCTTCTCTTCATTGTTTTTACAACTGATTAGATTGGCTGAGCAACGTCTTATGCATAGGCAATAATATCTGTGCTTTGGGTAAATCTATTAACAGATGTCTGTTCTTACGAAGCTTACACTCTAGCTGGAGAATACATGAACTAAATAACAGGAAAAAACATATAAGAAAATTGTATCATCTGTGAGAAGGTAATAACTGCTTTGAAAGAAAGAGAGAGCAGGAGGGTGGAATACAGAACACTGATGAAGGAGAGCAGCCTTGGGTTGCCATTTTAGATAGAATGGTCTTTCACTTGATGGGTGAGCAAAGGCCCTAAGGTAGAAGGTGCCTGATGAGTTTAGAGAACAAGGAGGTCAGCCTTGTTGTAGTAGAATAAAAAGGGTAAGGGGAAAAGAGATAAAGCTGAAGAAGTAATGAGAATGGACAAGAATTGTAAGACTTTGAGCAGAAGAATGATATGGTATAATTTACTGTGTGTGTGTGTGTTTGTGTGTGTGTGGTTCTGGAGTTAACTTAGGGTCTTCTGTTTTCATGTAAGACACATCCCCAGCTCCTTTTATATTTTTAGATACCTTTTGAATAGGGTCTTAAATATATGCCTGGACATAGATGTATCCTTCTGACATTGCTGAGATGACAGAGAATCATGTCACCATGCCCAGCTTGTGTGTGTGTGTGTGTGTGTGTGTGTGTGGTGTGTGTGTGTGTGTGTGTGTGTGTGTGGTGTGTGTGTGTGTGTGTGTGTGTGTGTGTGTATGTATGCCAGTCCTGAGGTTTGAGCTCAGGGCCTGGATACTGTCCTTGAGCTATTTTGCTCAAGGCTAGCTAGCACTTTACCACTTGAGCCACAGCTCTACTTCCAGCTTTTTAATTGTTAACAGGAGTTAAGAGACTCACAAGATTTCCTGCTTGGGCTAGCTTTGAACCTTGATCTTCATATTTCAGCTACTTGAGCAGCTAGGATTACAGGCACAAGTTACTGGTGCCTGGCAATGCCCAGCTTTTTGTTGAATGAAATGGAGTGCCACTACTTTTTGAACAGTCTGGCCTCAAAGCATGTTCCTTCCAATCTCAGATTCCATAGTAACTATGATTATAGTCATGAGTCACTATGCCTGGCTGATTTACCCATTTCAAGTACTTGCTCTGGATATTCTATTTGGATGATCCTGAAAGCAGGGAAGGGCAGATGTAAGGGCAGATAAGTCACAAGGTTTCTGCACTGGTATGGGTGGGTGGAGATGATAGAAAGTGCTCTCATTGAGTGTACTGTAAGCTTTGTTTTGGATGAATAGATTGTGACACATAGGGGAAAGCAAGGAATCCAGATGACTACAGGAAGTTTTGACTGAACAGCTGCAAGGCTGGATTTGCCAACCTAGGAATGGGAAGGATGCCCTCAAGAGGAGCAGCTGGAGAATAGAGTTTTGAGGTTGTACCCACTGGACTGGAAACTAATGAGGAACAGGTTTGCTGTGTGACGCATTTTCCCTACTTCCTGAGGGACTCAGAATTTATAATTGACAGATGCATCACATTTTGGGGGCTGCTATCGTCACAAGAATCCTTGCTATGGGAGGATACCCGTTAATTTCCTGATGATCAATTAAGTCATGTCTCTGAGACTTGCTGTTTCTCCAGCTGGAGATTTTTGCTTTTCTGACACCATCCAGAAGTCTAGTGACAGGTTGCCAGTGGATCAGATTTGACTTGATATGGATTTGATCTCAGGTGGCTAATCTTATGAGCTACTAGAACACTTGATATGGACACAGGATATTTTGATGGCAAAATCGTTTTCTAATCTTTTCTCTGCCAGTCATTATCACACCTAATGAAAATGATTAATTGGTGTTAATTGGTATGCCAACACAGTGTGAATACTGTTGATAATTAAATCTTCCTTTTAGGTTCAGTGGAGACTAGAGTAAGAATGAGGAATAGGGAGAGTGTGTACATATGACATATTTGGTTTACATATGACCCCAGACTTTCTGAGGTTTTGTGTCAGAAGGTGATTTTGTTGAAACAGAGATTTGGCTGAACCTATACCCACGTTGACACAAGTCATCTACGTAGTTAAAATATTCTCAATGGGGTTGAAGCAGCAATAAAAATTGCTTGACATTTACCCTGATGCTGCCTATGTCACTTCAAGAGGAGATTCTTACCGCCAAAAGAACAGAAAAGCCAGCTTCTCAGTGGTACCTGCTGTTTCAGGCACAAGGAATTCATCAACACCCAACACCCAGTTCTTGCTTTTGATATTTAGTGTTGGGAAGTAGTGTATAAACAGTGACAGACAGGTAGCATTGGGTCACCCAGCAGACTCAAAAGAGCTTGTTGGAGGAGGTGGTGGCTGAGTGGTATGATGGAGGACGTGGGTGTTTCCTTCAGACAAAATAGGAAGCAGGCAGATGGAAACAGAGCTGTGGAGCCAAGTCTTTGGATACAAATACCTACTTGGTAGGTAATAGCAAGGACTTCAGATTTCCCTGAATAAGCACCAGGTAGGTTATTAAAGGTTTTAAAGAATAATGTAAATTATTAACTGGGTCTCTCCCTAGGTGTAATACAGGAGAGATTGGCGAGGTGGGATTCTGAGGTTATAAAAACCAAATTTTTTTTATTTATTTTTATTTATTTTTGTTGGGTGTGGAGCTTGAACTCTGGGCTTTGGCACTGTCCCTACACTCTTCAGCTCAAGGCAAGAGCTCTACCATTTGAGCCATGGCACCACTTCTGGTTTTCTGGTGGTTAAATGGAGATAAGAGTCTCACAGACTATCCTTCCTGGGCTGGCTTTGAACTGTGATCCTCAGATCTCAGCCTCTTGAATAGCTAGGATTATAGGCATGAGCCACTGGCTCCTGGCTTTTTTTTATTAGGTCAAGCAAGAGGTTATGATAGCCCAGATTAAGGTATTAATGGTGTAGACCATTTAAAGAGATAATGTTACCTTTTCTGGTATCTACTTATTTTGATACTTAAAACTACACAATAATGATAACAATGGTATTTAGGAAGAGGGACACATTCCTCTCTATTCTTCCCCATCTCTATGACATAGATCCAACTATGAACTCAGCCTATTTGTGAGGACTGAGGCCCAGATATGAGTAACCTATGATCTCAAATTGCCAGGAGTTGATTTCAAGTCAGTTCATACCCTTAACTGCAAAAGACTGAGGAAGAGAGGATGTTGTGGGGGGAGAGAGAAAAAGAGAGAGGGATGGGGGATAGAATGGCTCTCTAGAGTGTTCTGGAGGGAAAAATCTCTAATCTAAGAAAATGTAGGTCAGATCTTTGGAGTCTCCTTTTCCTAATCTAGGCCTGGGAGCAGTAGGTTTGTAGTAAATATTCTGTACAAATATTCTGAAATATTCTGTAGTAAATAATATTCTGTGGTAAATTAAAAAAAAACAATAATATTCTATAGTAAATATTCTGCCTAGCTCATCCTATCAATGTTGACCCCTTACCTTTCCCTGTTGGTATTTCAGGGTGACATTATTTAGATAACACTCCCTCTAAGAACCATGTGCTAAAAGGTTGGACATCATCCTGGCCTCTGTTGGGAGTTAATGGAACTTGTAGGAGGTGGGACCTCATGGGAGGAAATGAGGTAATTGGGGGTGTTCTTGAAGCCTCTACTCCTTTCTCAGTTTTGCTTCTTGTTGCCATGAGGTGAATAATATCCTCCCATCTCCCACCATGATATGCTGCCTCTCCACAGGCTCCAAAGCAACAGGCCAACCAACGATGGAGTGATACTTCTAAAATTGTGAACCAAAATAAACCTTTCATCTTTTAAAGTTTATCTCAGGTATTTTGGCACAGTGATGGAAGGCTGACTAGTATGGAGGGTGAAACTCAGGTTGTCACACTAAAGTTCACATAATAAAAATCAACAAAAGTTGAAAACAATCAGAAGAATTGATGGTGTTTTAAAGGTCACATTCCTTAACTGTCAATGAAGCTATTTTAGACCTTCTGGGATTTGTTGTGTGTGTTGTCATTCTTGTTGCTAGACTACCTGGCTTTCTCATTAGATGCTCAGAGACTGTAGAAACTATCTCTTAAAGGAGAAAAAATTTTTTTCAGGAAGACCATGGGGACTTGTCTATAAAAAGACAGAGGGTCTTTCAAGGACATTTGCACCATTCTAGGGTCATCTGGTACTCCTCAAGGCCAAAGTAAGGATGGACACTTCTTTGCAAAATCAGGGTTGCTGCACTGAGGTGGGCTATCAGGAAGAACTAGTGTTGATTTGGAAATCTTACCCAGTGACTAGGAAAGGTCACAGAAACAACTTCTAATGACTCATTTGCATCTTGGATAATGTTTCAAAATAGCTTTATTCTGAGAGTCATTAAATCCTGATAAGTGGGCATTTTTTGTAGACAGAAAAACAAATAAGGAGAGACATTAACATTATCTCTTTTGCACACATGTGCTAGTGCATCAAAGAAAGGATAATTGGGAGCGTGGGTTGCCAGTAGTGACACTGGAGATTCCTCAGATGGGCAAAAGGCAACACATTCCTCAAAGCGTAGCTGTCCCTTTGTTCCTCAGAAGGATTCTCTGTCTAAATGTCTTTGTCTCCTCACACAGAAAAATATTTTTTAACCTGTCAAGGCTTCAGACAAGCCCTGTTTATTTAAAATCCTGGAGGCCATACTTTCTGCTGTGCTGGCCCACACAGAGTCCAGCCACTTGCCCTTGTTGCTTGAGAAGTTCACACTGTATGGAGAACTGCATGGGATAGCCTACTCCCTTTAAATCCTATAATATCTACCTAAAATTGTAAACAAACCCCTTCAACTCTTTCCCACTCTTTATTCCAAGCAACACTGTCACTCTCCCCAAATTCAAATCTAACTTTGAAATTTGCCTTATAATTTTAAACACCCTAAATATTGCAGGTGTTGGGTGCTATCTAAGATGGTATGAAGTAATGGGCTATTGAAGGGATATTGCATTGTCCTGACAGTATTTGATCCACTGAGCTGCCTTCTGCCTGCCAACCCTACAATCAGCCCTCACATTGCTGACTGAGGGATGATACTTGTCTTTGCAGGAGCAGAGCATTTAGAGTTCACTGGTGGCAGTAACTAGGTTGTTTATTCTCCTCTGGAGGTAGAAATGAGTGTGTCTGGGGATGGGGGAGCAAGAAAGGAGAGGGAATCACTGTTACCTAGCAACAGCCATATTCTGTGACATGATTTGTGTCTGAAGGAAAGATGTTTCCACTGGCACCTGGAGAGCCTCACAATGCCTCTCCTCCAGCTGTTGAGCTTTGGTGGCACTTTTTGGGGCACCCTCTGCAGATTCCTCCTTGTGGGACATTTTTGCTTTCACTGTACGGGGGCTTCCCTGCAGAGAGTGAGTGTGAATGCTTGTGTGCGCATGTAACTGTGTACATGTAAGTGTGAGGAGGCAGAGGCTTTGAAAGAGGAGCTTCTCCATCAGTTGATTTAAAGGGTTTTCAAAGTTGCCCTCCACTTTTAAGTAGCAACTTCTCCCCTCAGGCTAACTGCTTGTGGTAACCAGAACTGAATTTGCCAAAGTTTGCTTTGATTTCAAATATTCTTTTCTCTTGAAATCATGTCACATACTTCCTTCTCCTGAAAATCCAGACTTTGAGGTGAATTTCTTTTACATTCAGCTTTAATCTGTGTTGAGATGCCAATATGTCTAAGAGGGGTAACTCATAAGTCCTTATTAGCAATTTAGACTCACCAGGAGATAGTTTATCAAATCTTTTACTGAGAATTTTTTTTATTATTGGAGAAGAAAAGAGTAGAAGAGGACAGAACAGTATAAGGAGCAGGCTTTTAGGGCACGGCAATAGAAATGCTCAGTAGAGAACAGTTGGTGGTATTGCAGCTGGGTTAGTTCACACTGTAGTTCCTGTGATTGCTGATGTTATCCTCATTGTCCAATATTCTGACCAAAAATTATTGTTTTCATGATTAATACCTTACTATCTTTTATTATTGTAAGATGGCATCCTTCATCTTCTTATGTGATTCTTATGTAGGCTGAATTATTAATTAAATTGACACAAGACAGATAATCAGGAGGAAAAACATGTTAATTATGTGCATACACACAAGAGTTTCACAAAATATGAAAATGGTTCCATGACTGAATCTTATGTAAGCATCCAGACTGCCAAAGGAACATGGGTTAAGGGTCTCTGGGGGTGGTGGCTATACAAGCTAGGGATGATAAGAAATAGGTGATGGATAAAGATGGTTTTGTTATGCAAATAAACTTTTCCAGGTAATCAAAGTTGTCTGGAGCAGCCTTCATCCTAATCTAGATGCTTTATTAATGACATAGATTTTCTAATGACATAGATTTCCTTTAGAAATGCAAATGGACTTTTACAAAGGACTGTTTTTTTCAGAGCTCTTTTTGGATTTTCTCAGAAAAAGCAGCTTAAGCTGGTTGCCAGAGGCTCATGCCTGTAATCTCAGCTACTAAGGAGTTGAGATCTGGGACTCAAGGTTTGAATCCCCCTCAGGAAGAAAGTCCATGGGACTGTATCTCCAATTAAGCAGTTAAAATGTCAGACCAGAGGTATGGCTCAAGTGGTAGAGCAACACCCATGGTGTGAAAGCCCAGAGAGAGTACAAGGCCCTGAGTTCAAGCCATAGTACTAATACAAAAGAAGAAAGAAAAAGAAAAAAAAAAGTAGTTCGAAATGTGCAGTGAAGTGTGTTTTGGTGTGGTATATCTGGTCTCCTTTAGTCATAGTTTGCATAGTGTGTCCCAAACCCCAAAATGTGGGAATTGAATAGATCCTGAGAATAGTAGCAAAAGAATTGGGGATCAGGCTCCATGAGAAAGAGCTAATGGGCTACTGAGGGCAGAGCCTTGGAGAGGACCCTGGCCCTGCTACTACCTTTCAGGTGTGTGAGCACTTCACTGAGTATTCATGCATTATTCTTCAGTGTGCTGATGAACAAGACTGTCAGTAATAGCTGGTCTTTGATGATCTACCACCCACCAGGCATTGTAGGCATAGTACAAGAAATTTTATGCACATAATTGGCTCACATTTTCTCATTATTGATGATGGTCTGTCCATTTCTATCCTGGGCTCCAGGGTGAATAAAATACAACTCCTGACCTAACAGAGCTTGGGATATCTCATTCTGTTCTTATAGTAACATTGCAAGGTTTACCTTTCTTCTTTTATGGGAAATAAAATTGAGATTGAGAGAAGCTAAGTAGTTTAGTCAAGTTCAGATACAATAAGTGGCAAGCTGAGGTGTAAGTCCAGGTCTGTTTGACCGCCAAAGCCAAGTATTATGCTCCTTCTTTACAGGTAAAACAAAACAAAGCTCTTTAAATGTAGAAAAACCCTTTAGATATCCATATGAGAGAAATGGACACCAGAAAATTCGTTGGGAAGCTTACGCATGCTCAATCAATAACATATTATATAGCACAGTGTTGTTATGTAGACTGAATGAAAGAAGTAGATTTTTTCTGTGAAGATGAGACCTAGGCCAGGTCTTGAAGAAGAATCACTGTTTCTGAGCTTTATTTTTTTTTTTTGGTTTATTACGTCTTGTTTTGTTTTGTTGTTGTTTTTGGTTGGTCGTGGGGCTTGAACTCTGGTCTTGGGCGCTGTCCCTGTGCTCTTCAGCTCAAGGCGAGCGCTCTACCTCTTGAGCCACAGAGCCACTTCCTTATCTCTTGTTTTGTTTGTGCCAATACCAGGACTTGAACTCAGAGCATGGGTCCTACCTTTTATCTTTTTCACTCAGGGATGGCACTCTACCCCTTGAATCCTCTACTCCACCCCTCTACTTCCAGCTTTTTGCTTGTTAATTGGAGGTAAGAGTCTCACAGAATTTCCTCCTTAGACGCTTTCCACCCATAATGTTAAGATCTGTCTTCTGAGTGGCTAGAATTATGGGCATGAGCCATCACCAGCTTCAGAGATTACTTCTTTCCTTTATCTGTGGAACTTCAACATGGACTTGTGTCCTCTGATTCCTGAGGAAAGGCTTCCCTTCCGAAAATGAATTAGAAAGGAACAGGAACAGAGGACAGCTTGAAGCACCCCAATACTTAACTAACTGTGGGGGTTGAATTTGACATTCTCCAAAAGCACCAAAGGCTGGATCCCAGGGGACCTTCTTCGCAGGGGGTGGAGGCGTGGAAGTGTGGCATGTCTGGAGGAAGTAGGCCAATGGGAGTGGGGCTTCCCTGGGGGTGCTGGCCCTGTCGCCTACCCTCTGCTTACTGTGGAGGATGTGTCACCTCAGGCCCAGGGCAAGGGAGCCCCAGGCTGCGGACTGCAACTGCTGACACTGTGAGCCCAAAGAAACCTTTCTTCTTAGATTGTTCATCCCAAGTGTACTGTTACAGTGTCACAACTGCTGAATAAATAGTGAATACAGCTTCCAGCTGAGGGGCCCCACGAGGCGGTGAGGTCATGGGGCAGAAGGGGGAGATGAGGGTGCGGGGGACAGGGGAGAAAGCGTGTGCAGGGGTTACACTGCACGGAGAATGGCGCTAAGGGGCCCCAAAGTGGTGTAAGGAATCATGGCGCCTCTGTTCTGTTGGATCTGTGACCTTGGGTCTGGCAGACTAGGCTGGTTGGTTGCACAGCAGGCTTCGAGCTCATGGAAGCTTGGTGTGTGCCTGCTTCTAAGTGGACTTCGACCACAGAGAGGAATAGGTAGCCTTTGTCTCGAAAGCTGCTGCTTTCTTGGCTCTTCTGAGCCTTTACACGTGCCCTAATGTGAGTGTCCTGAAATCTGTGAGTGAACTCTGGAATAGCATGGATCCAAGGGGTGGGTCGTTAGTTCCCGTCTGTCTCTTGTAAACGTGGAATCCTGAAGTTACTAGGGGGACTTCAAGCGGAGATAAGGACTTGTTATCCATATATTGTACAGGTTTCCATGCTTCTGTGCCCTGCATTCATTCTTGTCCCTGGTCCCCTATATCCAATGGCACTTGGATTTTGTCTAATTTCATTATTTTGAACATAGGAAATTTATACAGATAAACCAAAGAGGAGTTATTTATTTATTTATTTACTTATTTTTTATGCTGGTCCTGAGGCTTGATCTCAGGGCTTGGCCACTGCCATTTGAGTCACAGCTGCTCTACTTCTGGTCCTTCCTTCTCTCCTTCCTTCCCTCCCTCCCTCTCTCCCTCCCTCCTTCCTTCCTTCCCTCCCTCCCTCCCTCCTTTCTTCCTTCCTTCCTTCCCTCCTTCCTTCTTTCTCTCCTTCCTTCCTTTCTCTCCTTCCTTCCTTTCTCTCTCTCTCTCTCTCTCTCTTTCTCTCTCACACATTCGTTCTGGTGTTTAATTGGAGATAAAGTGTATGTGAGACTCACCTATTCACATAAGGAGTGTGTGAGTCTCACATACTCTCCTGATCAGGCCGGCTTTGAACCAACATCCTCAGATCTCAGCTTTCTGAGTAGCTAGGGTTACAGGCATGAACCACTGGCATCTGGTGTTATTTAATTTTTAAAGGAAGAAATTGCAAATCACTTGTTTATTCTTTAGCCAATAGGTGTAGCATTAATCTACTTATGGTGGATATGTCTTGGGTTAGAACTGAAGACTGTAATGCCTGCCCTCATGGACCTCTCAGTCTGCTGATGAGGACAAACAACAGAAGAACGAATATGCAAATTGTGTGCGTTTCATAAAATAATTGCAAGTAAGGCAGCAAAACAGTTTAGAGAGATTGAGAATGCTGGGGAAGGGTCATAGGACAGAATTAGAATCCTGCATACAGTAGCAGGTATTTATTTGTGTGTGTGTGTGTGTGTGTGTGTGTATGTGGTGTGTGCTGGTACTTGCACTTGAACTCAGGGTCTCTGCTGCTTGGATTTTTCACTCAAGGCTAGTGCTCTACAACTTGAGCTACATCCCCCCTTTGGGCTTGCTGCTTACTTGGAGCTTAGAGTCATAGATTTTTCTGCCTGGGCTGGCTTTGAATCTATATGCAGATCTCAACCTCCTGAGTAGCCAGAATTACAGGTGTAAGCCACCATCACCCAGCTATATCCTAGCATTAGAACAAAAGACTCAGGCAGTGAATGAGAAAATTATGGGATAGTTAAGGATAAACCTTTTAAGTAGAGAAAATAGCAAGTGCAAAGGTCCTGTAGTGGAATATGTGGCAAGTCTATGGAGTAGAGGAGGCCAGGATGGCTGAAGCTTAAAGAGTAAGCGTAGAGCGACAATTTGTCAAAGACAATAGATGGGAGCATATGATGCAGGGCCCATGTAAGGAGTTGGGCTTTTTCTTGGGGAGACAGGAAAAACCACTAGGGGGGCTTGAGCCCAGAGATCATATGACCTCATTTTGGCTGGACTTAAGAAGAGATTGTAGGGGAGGAGAAGAGGACCTACAGATCCAGGGAGGCAGTGATAATAATAATGTAGATAGAGGCAGTGGTGCCTTCCGATAGTAGTAGCTGTAGAGATGTTGACAAGGTGGCTGTGTTTTGCAGTTACAGCAGAAGAAGAGAGGCATTAGGATGACTTTTAGAGCATCTATTCCTGGCTAGCAAATGCGCACTGTAGTGATGTATTCTTTTATTAGGCTAAACTTCCCTGGGTGCATTGCCTACAAAGTATTACCTTGTTCCCTATTTATACGCCATATGGATGTGTATAAATGTGTGGACATATGGGTGCATGAGTGTGTGTGTGTGTGTGTGTGTGTGTGTGTTATGAACATGGCCTTTTCTGTCAGATACCAATACACAACCATAGCACCAACTCCATTAATCAAAGCCATCAAGTCTGGGCTCCCCTGGCACTTGTCAGCTCCTTACACACTAGACAGGAGCTAAAAAAAAGTCCCTTTTGCGTTTTGGTTGCATATTTTGCAGGTGTTGCCCTCCTCTTAATTATTCATCAACTTCCTTTCCTAACCCCCTTCTTTTTGGAACTTGTAAAAAAAAAAAAAAGAAAAAGATAAATCAGCCAGATGTGAGCCTAGTCTCATCAGTAATCTGTAAAACACCAAGCACACCCCACTCATCTCTCATGCTTTATGAAAAGTTAAAATTAAATCAGAGCAGCGTTATTAAGCTAAGTGATTTTTGCTGGGTTCGGATGAATTCCTGTGTGTACCACATTGTTGGTTGGAAATGTGCCTGGGGTGCAGTGGGCTCAGAAGGCACATCCACCAGCCATTAGTGGAAATAGATCTGCTTACAATGGGGCACTTGAGGTTTCTGCCTGGGACCCTGCACTGCAGGCAGAACCTTCACACTCATAATTCTGGATGCAAGACAAAGGACAGACATGAAGCCCTGAAGATGCCATCTGGGTATTCTGACAGATTTGAATTCAAGAGAAAGAACTGCAAGGCATCCGATTCTTTGGGAGGACCCTCAAAAGTCAGGGATGGTGGTGTTCTGTTTTGAGAATGGTGTGGAACAGAATTATTGATCCAAGCTGTCACCCTTGAGACATGTAGAAGCAGCAAGCCGTTTGAAGCTTGTTGTATCTGAGGTGGAGCCTGTTGCTAACGCTTTATCACCCCATTATGTACCTTATGGCTTTTCTTCCTTTTGAGAAACTGGAAAGTCTAAAAAGCTGTTGAGAAGATCAGATGGATGCTTAGCAAATGAAAGCAGGAGAAGGAAGCATGAACTTTTAAGGCCTTAATTCTGCTTAGGGCCTTAATTTGATGCAGTGAAAAGAACATAAGAAAGAGTGAAGTCTGAGTTTGAGCTTCCTGCTTTATAAACTTTATAAGCTTTTGTTCTGAGTCCCAGGAAGACAACAACAGGGTTGCAGTTGCTGTTGTTGGGAGAATCAACCACAGATTCAAATCAAGAAGCTGGAGGTTTAGTGTGGAAGGATGCTGGACAAGCATTCATTATGCACCCTTAGAGGATCTGACAGGGCTAGGCCTGGCATCACTCACTGGGCCGAATCCAGGACCACCAGTCATTCTGTCTGTGCCCTGTCCAGCTCTCTCTCCTGTGCTATAATGTTGATGCAGGTGGAATTGTGTGGATGATTTACTTATTTTGAAGGGAACATTTTCTGGTTTGTATATGCACATTTGATTCCGCCTTCATGACTTTTTCCATGGAATTAGTTCCTTAAAACATTGCATAAAGCTTGAAAAGAGAAGGTGACATTTGTTACTCTTGGCTACAATTCATTGGAAACCTGTGTTTTCAGCAAAAGGTTGATTTTGTCATTGTTGTTATTGTTGTTCGGCTCTAACTTTTGCTGAGAGACATCCATGCCCAAAAGACATTTTAAAGAGAACCTTGTGTCAAAATTTGCAAATATGATTTAATTTCACATTTTTTGCCTGACCTTGCTTACAATTCATTCAGTAAAATTCTGTGCTTTGTGCAATGTCACTGTTTTATTTAAAGAACTGACTTCCTAAATAGAAGAAGAATTTCAATAAGCACTTCAATAAAAGTGTTCAGGATTCTATATTTTTAGGAGCTCTGTACCTCATAAATATTGGAGTTTAATATCATCCAAATCAGCCCCAGTGCACTTTCAGGTTTTGATATGTTGTGACATATAGTTCACTTTTTGGGAAATATAATTTGGAAGACATTTTATAGCTATCTCCTAACATGCTAGAGACTGTCTCTCTAATTTTTCTCAAACTCAAGTTTTACCATCACTGTGCAGAAAAATACCAATCACTTTGGTAAGTCATGACCTCCATTGTAGTCACAGAGATGAATATTTTAAAATTGAGACACTGTACTCCCTGTATGACTGTTTTCCTTGCCAGTGACTGGAGTGGGTCCCCAGGCCATACAGTGTAGGGTAGGTATCCCACTTTTTTAGGTCCCTGCCAGCACAGTGCCTCGTCCCTCAGAATTACCCCTTTCCAATTGTCTAAAGAGGACATTCTCAACATGGCCATCTAGCTTAGGGCCACTTTATTTGTTACTTTATGGGACATCAGATAGTCATTTTTCTCAATGTCTCTCCACCTTTTTGAATCTCAAAACCTTTCATTTATAAAAGTTTTAGAGCTATATTGGCTCTGTCGATGTATATCCAGTACAGTATGAAGACAAAGGAAAAATATCAAAGAGGCAAACGAATCCCAGTATAGATCATTCATCACTTTTAATGGCCTTGGAAAATGGGTGAATACCTTTCTGTTCCAGTGGGGAAAGGGCTAGAATATCCCAAATTTGGGAGAGTTGAATACTGGTTCATGTCTATCTTAGTGAAAGTTAGATACCCACTAACTGGGAAGGAAAAGGTGAGAGTATTTAAAGAAGGAGTTCACTTCCACGCAGTGGAAAAACCCTGTTATCTTCTGTATGTCAGGTATATGCTGGCCCAAGTTACAAAGATGAAGGCAAAGACAAAGACATACAAAAATTGGACAAGAATATTGTCTCATTTTCTATGTCTTAATGAACTCATTGCTAAGTATGTAATGTATGATAATTATTTTATATACAATAAAGAGTTACAGTAAAAGTTTTAAGTGTATATATAATTGCTTAGTGAATACTGGATCTTGAGTCGATGATAGCTTTACTTTGGTTTCTGATCTAAATTAATGATGTTCACAAGGTCTTTCATAATTGACACCTCATGAAAGTATATTCTGATTTATTTTGGGTAGGAAGAATTCTATCTATTCTCTAAACCAATGACTGCCATAAGGATTTTTGTCAAGTGTGTATTTATAGTATAAACCTTGCTCTAAGTTGTTTGTCCCTAGATGCTCAGATCCATCCTGGGAATTGTGCTGAGAAGCTGTGTAGGAGCTTTAAATCCAGTCACTTATGGATCAAACCCATCACAGAAGTCTTCACCTACATCATCTTCCTGCCCTTTCTTCCTGGTTGTTCTCTGCCATGTCAAAGATGCCACCAGTGAAGCCAAACACCAGGATATGGTCTAGACTTTTCCTATGACTACCTCTTTTGAAAGACGCTCAGAACATGTGGACTCTATACTGATTTTCTTGGTTTTTCCACTTTCTTTAAACTCTTGTCCCATTTTAGATCACCCTATGATACTCTTTCACATACATATACTCTCAACCAGCTATCCTACTTCTAGTCTTTTTCTTAATTCTTAAGAATACCATATTAATTATACATAATGATAGGATTCAGTGTGATATTTCCACACATGCATTACAGCTTTCACTAATCATATTCAGTCTTCCTGTTTCCACCCTTCCCAATTCTCCACCTTCCTAAACTCTAGCTTTTTTACACGTGAGAGAATTTGTCTTTCTGTGCCTGGCTTACTTACTTTATATAATGTCCTCCATTTTGCTTCATTCTTTTTTATGGCTTAGTAATACTACATTGTGTATATATCACATATTCTTTATCTCCTTATTTATTTTAGTTATTTATTTTTTATTGTGAAAATACTTACAGAGGGGTTGCAATTACATGGGCAAAATAATGAGTACATTTCTTATCATATCTCCTTATTTATTGATGGGCATCTAAGCTAATTTAATATCTGAGTAAACATGCAGTGATGGTTTTCTAATTTCTTTTTCTTGGGATATATGCTCAGAAATTTCTGTCCAAATCTTGATTCTTTCTACTCATTTGTCACATTGCAACAAAAGTGATGGAAATCTGATAATCTTACCTTCTACCCAGAACACTTTAGAGATCTAGGATCCCCTTGGGAGGTTTACCACACCCTTTAGGTCTAGCTGGTTCCCTGCTTTCTTTTCCAAGTGTGGCTTTTTCTGCTACACTTGCTACAAGTGATCTCTGATGCTCTGGAACAAATTTCTGTTCCTTTCTTTTCCTTGATTTGTTTCTAGCCCTCAATCCTTTCCCAATGGGCTTCTCTTTCCTACTAGAGTAGCCTTCTCAGTCTACAACTAGCAAATGTGTGTAGAGAATGTACCAAGCACTTGACTAATTGCTGGTGAGAAAAAGTTCAGAAAATTTTGAACTAGCTAAAGGAGTTTGTTTTGAACTAACTCCACGGGGAGGAAGGACATAAACTCCAATTTTAAGCACATAAATACTTGCTCATAAATATCTATTCACAGTTTTGGACAAAGCTGGAAGTTCTTCCCAGCAAAGTAATAGGTATGTAGTATTTGTTTTTTTTTCCTGAATTTTCCACAGACTGAAGAGATTTGGTAGCCATTATCCTGATTTCCAAGGTGACAAACGTGTGGCTCTAGTGCTGTGTATTAGTCCCAGTCTATAGCGCCTCACTCAGGAACCAAAAAGAGATTTTAATTAATTAATTTTGTCGGTTGTGGGGGCCTGAACTCTGGGCCTGGGCACTGTCCCTCAGCTCTTCAGCTCAAGGCTAGCGCTCTGCCACTTGAGCCACGGTGCTACTTCAGGCTTTTTCTGCTTATGTGGTGCTGAGGAATTGAACCCAGGGACTCATGCATGCAAGGCAAGCACCCCAAGCACTCCACCACTGAGCACCTTCCCAGCCCCAACAGAGATATGATGTGAAGGGATTTTGCGTGTTTCAGAGAACTGAAGACCATGTTGAGTATTGTTAAAAAGTGAAAATATGTCTGCTTTAATTGATAAATGAATTACACATATAAGTTCTAGGGGAAAAGCATGACAGTAATACCCTATTGATAAGACTAGAACTTGGTTCAGTGGCTGCTGAAATGAAGGATTGCCCTCCTTTTCTCAGGTCCAATTAGAACCACACTTTTAGTTGATGATGATCATCTTTTTCTTTAGGATTTGAAAGTCTCTATGAAAAGAGCCTTTAGTGGTACCTGTCATTATCTTATCCCCATACATGTGCATATACGTGTGTGTATGCAAAACACACACAGAGAAAATACTGATATTCTTATTTTCAGATGTGTAAAACTGAGGCTGGAAATATCTTCATTTTGCTGCAGCTATGGGGTTAGCCTTGGTCAGTGAGGTCACATCAAGTCAGACTGCATAGAAGTTTGTTAGTTCTTAGTAGACACAACAGCTTCTTCCTTCAGACTATCCTTGACACCATTCTCTATGTATTATTTTCTTTTATCTTTTTACTTCTCGGGGTAAGGGATTGCTAAGGGCTCACAAAGCTACACCCCCATCCCAAGCCCACCTGCATTTTAAAGCTGTTTGAGACTAAGTGTCATTGCCACATGAAAGAAGGCTACTGTGGTTCCTCCTAAACCTCAAACTCTGATCACCCTTGTGACTTAACTTGGCTGCTCATGGTTATAAAGGGATTTTCTATGGGCTTTCTCTTATACCAGAATAATTTATATTCCACACTAGTTCAGTTGCAATTGATTCATCCCTCTTATGCACATGATCCTTTTGCTTTGGCACCTACTACAACATATATAGACACCCAGCCAAGTCACTACCTCTCAGTTCAAGGTTCTGAGCTTAATCAGGGTTGTTTTGCACATGTTCAAAGCCTGCTAAAGGCAGTAGCTAAGCTTGTAATTCTCTTTGTGTGATAGTAAATTCAGAATCCTGTGTGTGTGTTTTTACCTTTCTACTGCTACTAGCAGGGATGTTGAAGGACTGAAGATTTGAGTTTCTGTGCATGTACTGCTTGTGGAGAGAAGGAACAGAAAGCCCAAGGAAGGCATCCTTCTCCCCTTGTGGATTTGTGTCACCTGGGCCAGTCCTTCCATCCCTGATGGTGGGGAGTAGCCTTGCTATGCTGAAGGATTACTTGGGGGTGACCAGCAGCTTCAGAGGAAAGAGAGAAGCTGGAGGCCTTAAAGACAAGCATGTGACTTCATGGGTATTTTGCATAAATCTAATTTCTCTGGGAAATAGAGTCCTTCTGAAGTTGTGGAGGTCAGAATCAGCAAAGCAGGTGCTGGCAGCTCTGGCACAACTGGGAAGGAAACAGCATTTACATAGTGTTTGTTCTGTCCTCGGGGCAATTAATTACAAAGGATTTCTTTAGGCTTCTAGTGGCTTCCCAGGTGAGTTAGGTACAAGCAAAGAGCTGGTGAAATTATGAGAAGATGACAGGCCAGTTTCACCTTCGTCATGCACATGACCATCTTGCAGGATCCTTTAACTTCCAGGGCAGGTTAATGGCAAAGGCCTCTGTAATGAGAGGGTAGACAGAGTTCTTGCTTTTGACCACATGACAAGGAGGCCAGAGGGAAGGAGGATGAAAGTGATAGAGAAGAGAGGGTAGCAGTAAGAAGGGCTGTCTGGTGGGAGGAGTTGCTGGTACTTAGGAGAGTGGAGGAAGACTTCTTGGTGGCATGGATAATTTGAGCTGAGTGTGTGGAAAATAAATCCTCTTCTGGCTATCAATGCTGCTGGCCTTCAGGAAGCTGAAACTTCCAGTCTGTCATTTCTTTGAGTGGTGGCTTTGAATTTAAGAGTTACAGAAGGGAAGACCCATCATTTTAGCCAGAGGTAGTACTTTCATCTGTTATCATTCTTTAATGTATACTCTAATTTGCTTATTAAGCCTGTTGTCTCAGGAGTCAAATGGAAGAGAAGAAATGTCCTCCCATCTCTAGTCCAAGACAGCACCCCATTACCGAATGTCTGCTCTGCACAGATCTATACTAAAGAGACTACTTGTAGTCTGACAGGAAGCCAAAATATTGCAAAGGATAAATAATCTGTTTCATAAGAAGTAAGAATGAATGTCTTATATTTCTTATCAGTTTCTGTGTGACTAATTTCTTCTTGTCTAATCTGTCTCATTCTTGAGTCCCCAGTGGCTTGGCCTTCCCTCAGGCTCCTCAGATGAAAAAAATTGATATATATTTCAAAACATATAGTAAAATTCATAGATCTGATGTGTGGCCTTCACTGAAACGTGCCAAGTGTTAATACTGGGTACATGCTGACACTTCTGAAAACTTCACCTGTGCTTCTTGCTGTTCATTGCTCTGGTGCCCTTTCCTGTTAATAGCTCCAGTTCTGTTTTCTCTCTAGAGAGTCATCTTGCCTGGTCATGACCTTTATATAAATGGACTAGATAGTATATATTCTTTTCATGGACTAGATAGTATATACTCTTTTCTGTTAGGCTACTCCTTTTTCATATAATATTTTCTTGAGATTACCCCTTCTTGTTAGTATTTTATTCCTTTTTACTGTTGAACTTTTAAATTGTCCTCCTGTGTGAATATACTGTCAATAGACATAAGGGATATAAAAATATTCTACTTTTTTAAACACAGTTGCTATCTATATATGTTCTTATATGAGTCTTGTGGGGAACTGGGCTTTTATTCCTCTTGGATAAATATCCTATATATGTGCATATTTAACTATTTAAAATGTTAACAAAAATTGCCAAACAGCTTTCAAAATAGATGTAGCATTTTTTTTTCATTCCCACCAGCAAAGCATGAGAGTTCAAAAGGCTCCAACTATTCCTAACCTTTGGATTGTTAGCCTCTTTGAACAGTAAGCCTTCTGGGGAATGTGTAGTGGCATCTCACTGTAGTTCCTCATGCAAGATAAGTCATTAGGTTCAGGGAATCCTTTCTTGATACTGTTTCTTAGAAGCACCCCCCTGTCAACTTAACAGGTTTTTAGTTAAAACATAGTCTCAATCAATTCATCTGGGCTAAGCTTTTCACTTGCCTGGAAGCCAGTCTATTGTACTGCCCAGATAACTTGCTAATTAGTTCAGTTCATTGTCCTGAAAACCATTAACTGATAGAAATATGAAGACTTTTTTCCCAGCTTTTAATTATTTATGGTTAAGTAAATCATAAATATGTTCTGAGAGCAAGAACTGATCTGGTTGAAGGGGACTGGGACCTGACTTATCCTGTTATATCTTGCTTTTTCTTTCCAACTAGCCCTTGAGCTTCCTTTGTGAAATTCTTGATTCTCAGAAGCATATGTTGGAAACCACTGATTGACCAGACCCTGCCTTCTCTGGTGCCTTTTAGAAATTAGCCCTCAAATCCTTCACATTCTCTTCCAGTTATATATTAGTGCTGCATTCTTTTGAGTGCAAAATGGTATTCAAGGCATAAGACCTCTGCTCATGAGACCCTATCCCCAGTATATGCCCCTGCTGTGCTGCATTGTTTTTGGCTTCCCTATCTCAGCAGCCTGCTGTTCAGAGAAACTTCTCTGAAGAGGAAAGAAGGATGGCCAATAGACACATGAAGAAATGCTCAACTTCTCTAGCCATAAAAGAAATGCAAATCAAAACAACACTGAGCTACTACCTCATTCCAGTTAGATTGGCTATAATCAAGAACGCTAATAACAACAGATGCTGGAGGGGATGTGGACAGAAGGGAACCCTACTACATTGTTGGTGGGAGTGTAAACTTGTTCAACCACTTTGGAAAGTAGTATGGAGGTTCCTCATAAGACTACACATAGAGCTCCCAGCAATTGCTCCAGCAATCTTACTTTTGGACATTTACCTGAATGATCACAAACAAGACCATACTAAAGCTACTCGTTTTCTATACTATAGGTCTCAACCTGCTTTCTTTCATTAGCTCCATGGATCTTAATGTTTTAGTGTGTCCTTCTGCCAGGTGGTACACATACTACACTTTGCAAGTGCCTTGATCCATGCTTTTGCACATAAATGGCCTCTCTTACCTGGAACTCTCTCATCCTTTAATCTTCTTGCTTCTAATCCTTCCCATTGTGCATTGGACACCAAACTCCATTTTTCTGTGAAACCATCTTTTCTTTCTCCTCTGAATTATGGTCAACATTCCTAAATTCCTTTATTACTCATGCCTTTTCCAAAAGCCTTGCTTTAAAAGCTCACCATCTATTAAAGTTAAGACAGATACAAATGAAGACATCAGTAACAATCTTGTTGGGCACCATTTGTTGCATTGCCTCTTCCTGTCCTACTTAGCCTGTGTAGACAAAGATTTATTGAGGCTCTTGTACTCAATAGGGGTCTCCTGGAAAAGGAAACTGTGTGGGACTCCGCTATATAAAGTTATGGCAAACAGTAGGACAGAATGTTAGATGAGAGAAACTGCCTGTGTGGAATGCACAGATCCTCAAGATAAGTCATCTGTCATTGGGATTTTTTAGTGGTCAGTTTTGTTTGGGAAAATGCTATAGCCTTATGAGAACTGGCTTTGACACTATCCAGGGCCCCTGGCTGTATGCTAGAGAGCTCTGGCTCACCATCCCTACTGGGCTCATGGATTTTGTGGAAGGGAAACACTTTTTATCTCTGCTAAAGTTATCTTGGGCCCTGTGCTTAAAATCATCTGAGCCTATCAACAGAGAGCCTTAGGGGTTTTGAGTCATTTGGTACCAAGGCGAAATGCAGCTAGCAGAAAAGCCCATAACCATCTCTGATGGGCTCCAGTGGGCTCCATTAGGACTCAGGACACCCTGGCACTGCAGGATGGGATACCATAGCTTGTCAGAAAAGTAATACAGGCTCAAATGGCTTCTGGTCTGGACAAACCATTTATAAACAGCTTAAATTAAGCGGGCAGCTGGCCACCTTCTGAAATTTAGTGTAATTTGAAGTGAACACAAACAGCAGAGGATGGAAGAAAACCATGAATGCTTATGTGTTCAGATTAGCTACAGGACTTTTAGATATTGCTTGTGAATAATATTCATCAGGCATAAACTTTATCTCCCAAATCTTCTACCGGTCCTTGGATTGTGATCTTCCGTTGAACCAACTTTGCAGAAAAGTAATGTGTGTGTACACATTTTATTTTTTATTTTTATTTTTTTAAATTTAATTTAATTTTATTTGTGAACATACTGTACAGAGGGGTTACAATTACATGGGCAGGATAATGCGTACATTTCTTACCAAGCATTGCAGCCTCCTCCTTTGGTTTACCCTTCACATCCCTTCCCAGCCTTCCCCCTCCCCCCCATCCCAATCCTTCTCCTTACACATTTTAAAGAAGCATCCCTTTTAAAACTAATTTAGTGTTGTAGCCTTAAATGGTTAATCATTCGCCCTTTAAAATATTTAACCCCTGAAATTTTAGCCTTTTAATATTTATTTTTCTTTCTTTCTCCTAACTAAGTGGCCATATTGGACACTGTGGTTATCTCCCCAGGGACCTTTCCTAGTCTCTTCTGTATTGTTTTAACTGACAGTAATATTTCCTCAAATTATTGTGTGATGTCTTCTCCCAGCCTAAGCTGGCTGCACCCACAGGTGAGGCTGAGGCTCTGGTCTTCAGAATCCTCATTAGGTAGAAACACATCACTGCAGGGAGGAGAAGTCCAGAAACCTGAGATGATTCTGCTGAAGCACTAACTTTGTGACATCTCTGTCACAAGGCTAATCCAGTGGGCTCCTGGAAGCCAGAGCCCACACCTTCTTTGACTTTCCACTGTAGAACCTAATTTGTTATCACAGGTATACTCTCCCTTACTATTAGTTTTAAGTTATATAGCTGTTGTTTATACAACTACATTTACAAACTTATGGAGAGGACTTTGCCTTTATTTAGAACTGGGTCTGGGTATAGTTCGTACTTAATGTGTATTTACAGTTTGGAGAATTTTACTGGCAAACCATTCATGTTAGTGATTCACATGAAGTTCAAAGCCAGTCTGGGCATGAAAGTCCGTGAGACTCTTATCTCCAATAAACTACTCAGAAAACCAGAAGTGATGCTGTACCTCCAGTGGTAGAATGCTCGCCTTGAGCTGAGGGTCAGTGCCCAAGCCCAGAATTCAAGCCCCACAACTGACAAAAAAAAAAATTGAATTAAAATTTAGACACACAAAATACAATGCAAATAATACTTTCATCTACATTTGAATGAATGTTAAGTTGATCTTTTAGCATGAACAACTCAAAAATAATTTATCTATTTGCAAAAAACTGAATTAAATGAATGTTCCATTTTAAGGAACACAGTTGTATTCTTTTTTTTGGGGGGGGGGCGGTCCGGTCGTGGGGCCTGAACTCTGGGCCTAGGCGCTGTCCCTCAGCTCTTCAGCTCAAGGCTAACGCTCTACCACTTGAGTCACAGTGCCACTTCCAGCTTTTTCCTTTTGCTTATGTGGTGCTGAGGAATCAAACCCAGGGCCTCAGGCATGCAAGGCAAGCGCTCTACCACTGAGCCACCTTCCCAGCCCCACAGTTGTATTCTTATTGTATTTTATTGCCATTGATAAAATTCTAGCACTTAAGCAAAAATTAGAATTTGAAATTTTTGTATGCCTCACAATTAATGTGATAGGTTTTCAAACCTTAAAGAAGTTTCTGAGGACATGGTTAATTTTAAAGAATACAGTCATAAAATTCAATGCATGTCTTACAAAATTAAAAAAATTGAGGGAAGCAAGGGTAAGTAAGAATGGTGTAAAGGGTGACACTGACCATGATGCATTGTATTCATGAGTTGCTTTGTTGAATGTCAACTCCTTTACACAATTACTTGCAGATAATGAAATATATTTTTAAAAAGAATATCTTTTTCTTTGACACTTTGTAATGAAACGTGTCAATATCTCAAAGATTTATATGACTAATTGAACAATTTTCCAAGTGACTGAAGTAGGATGCTTTGAAATGATGGATAGTTAAAGATGCATCCAAAGAGCAAGATAGACCAAGAGAAGTTTATATTTCAGAGCTTAAGAGTTCACTGGTATGTCTTCAGAAGCTACCCTTTGTTTAATTTAGACTTAGTAGTAAGCAAAAGTATTCATAATTTTCTGATATTATTAAATTTTCCCTTTTCCAACAACTTTTCTATATGAAGGTGGATTCTCTCCAATTACTTCAACTAAAATGGCATACCACAAGTTTAATGAAGACATAGATATGAAGCTCCAGTTATTGCTTACTAAATTGATCATATAAAATATTAATAAAATGAAAGAAAATATAAAAGCTTTTGTTATCATCTTTATGAAATGTAGTTTTAAAAATAAACATTTACTTTTTGTTGTTTTTTATTGTGAAAATACTGTACAGAGGGGTTACAGTTACAGAAGCAAGGTAATGAGTACATTTCTTATCCAGCATTGTTGTCTCCTCCTTTGTTTTTCCCCTACCATCTATTCCCTCCCACCTCCTCAGCTATACCTCCCCTCTCCCCCCTCCCCACCTAAATTGTAAAGTTCATTTTTTGACATAGCATCTTGTACATCTCATTGTTGCAATGGGTCAATCTATATCCCTATTTAAACTATTTGTTTTTTCCCTTCCCTTCCCCAAATTATACCAACATCAAATACAGTGAAAACAGGGATTATACTGTAGAGGAGGGACATACAAAGCAACAAAAAAATCAAGTAAAGTTGCAAACACTGTACAAAGAGTTTCTGCGTACCCGTCAATGTCTCCTTTAATATGACTCTTCTGTGACTCATCTATTTTTCAAAACTAAGAAATTAACCCTAGTGTCTAACTATTAACTAAGCTTTTTATCTAGATTTTTTAAACAAGTTTGGTATTATTATTCTCCATTTTCTGTTGTAGTGTCCAATCTAGGGTACCATATTACATTTAGAATATAGTTCGTTTTATATAAAAATACCTGTTAACATATATTAGTCTCCTGATATTTTCAAGGAGTTAATATTTTAAAAATTTCCTAGTCTTAAATTTTAGACAATAAATACCATTAGATATAACACAAAATTATTTCTGAATCTCTACACTTTTAAGTATGAAAAAGGGTCTAGGATTCAAAAAGTTTGAGAACCACTGACCTAGAATATTCTACAAGAGGAGAATGCTTGTATTTGTAATCTGCTAGGCTGTATGGACAACTGTAAGGTGAGGGTTTATATAATATCCCTGGAAAGTTTATTCCCTTCCTCTCCTTCACTGTGGTCTATGACATGACTGTACAAAATTAAATTCAGTGAGAAATAACTTGGTTATTGGAGACAGCACAAGATGAAGCCAGTTAGTCTGGTCAGCCCACAGATATTTATTTGGTACTAGCTATGTGGCATTCTGGCCACCAGGAATAGAGTTCCCTACAAATTAGATGTAGTCATTACCACAAACAAACCTAAATTATTTGAGAGATGTGTTAGACAACAAACACATAAAGAAATTACATCACTTTATGTACTGGCCTATGTTCCATAGACGAGAAAATAGATTAGAGAAGGATGTGAGTGTGAGAGGAATGGGCTGTCTGTGTGGGCTTGGTTTAGGAAACGTTCCAAGTATGAGCTTTGGTGCTTTTAAGGTAATTAGCTGCAAGCCAGCACATCTAGAAAGAGCAGCATGAGGAGGGGAGTTGGAAAGATGTTGCTGGAGAGGTGGGAGAAGAGAGACCTAAGGTAGGGCTCTAGGATAGGTGAGTGGTTTGCAGTATACTTTCATTGCCTGGGAGGATTTGCCAGGATTTAAGTAGGAGAGTGACAGGATCCTATTGACTATTAAGATATTTCTGGCTCAGTGAGGATGGATAGGGTGAAGGTAAGTGAGGATAGTAAGATGGAGGGGAAAAGCAGGTAAACACCTTGCAATAGTTCAGGTCAAAAAGAGTGGGAGCTTTGGCTGCATCAGTAAGACGCACACATACAAATGATATGCATGAAAAGGGTCCTGACTATAAAAAGTTTGAAAATGATTGAGCTACAATATTGTACAAGATGAGAATACTTGTATTTGCAATCCACTAGACTATAAGGACAGTTATAAGGTGAGGGTATACATAATATCTGTGTAGGGTTTTATTCCTTCTGTGAGCTATAAATATACAAGAGTGTGTAAAACTGAATGCAGCGTGAAAGACCTTGGTTATTGGAGACAGCACCAGATTGAGCCAGTTAGTTTGGTCAGCCTGCATATGTTCATTTGGTACCAGCTCTATACTGTCATGGTGCTGTGAAAGCAGAGAAGACAGAGTGAGTATTGCTGTCTGGGTGAGTTGTATTCTCTTCCCACCCTTTTTCGGGGTATGTTGAGGATGACTGAGGCACAATAAAACACATAATCAGGGTAGGTGTGTGTTCTTCAAGGGATTGGTGGTTTGATTGAGTAACAACGGTCTTGCAAGAACTGGAGAGAGACTCAAGAGACATAAATATAACATCTTTTATCTCTTTCTCTTGGGAGGCTTAGAGCATTTTATCTCACTCCTCCTTCCTGAATCTGTGGGAGAGAGGTGGGTGGAGAAATGTCATTACTTATAAATATATTACGAGTAAATAATGAAAGTACTCAGAGAAACAGAAGGGAAGACTGTTCCTTGTGGAGTGCCTGCCCATGTTTGTTTGGTTTAAAGAAGATGAAAACAGGGCTGGGGTGGTAGCTCAGTAGCAGAATGCTTGCCTAACACGCACAAGTGTTAGGTTCAGCCCAGGACTGCTAAATCAAACAAATAAGAAAAAAACAAACCAAAACAAAAGAAGACATAGAAACAGGTCAGTCATGTGTTTAGCATGGCCTAGGGCCAAGTGTGGCCAGTGCAGATCCAAGAGGAGGTGACAGGCTGTGTTTCTTCCTCTCACTCCCCCTCCCCCGGCCCCCGCTTTGTCCCTAGGTTTGCAGGCTTGGCTTCTCTAAGCAACTGTGCAGCCTGACCTTCCCACGTGCAATGCTAGTACTGAGTGGTACTACTGGCCTGGCAGCAGCTTGTCTTCCCAGCATGACTTACCATCTGCCAGGAACAGAGTGAGGCGCCCTGCGGAAGACCTCTGAGGTCTCCTTGGTGCTGAGTCTGGAGCAAGTTCCTTGGACTGGCTCAAATGATGCAGTGCTGACTTAGTGCTTATGGGACCAGGAACCACAGTGTACAGGTTTTCTAATTATGGAAAGAAATGGGTGACAAATCATGTGCCCTCCTAACCCACGAAGGAGTAATAGTATTGATAGTAATAAAGATAATAGTAACTACAGTTATTTAATCCTTATTGTGCACCAAGAATTACTAGTCACTTTATGTTCTCTTTTCCCCTCACAACAATATTCTGATTGCTATTTCCTAGTGTCCCTATTTTATGGATGTGTCAACTGAGGCTCAGAGATTCAATTACTTTTCCAAGTTACTTAAGTAAGTGGGTAAAGTCAGTATTCACATCTTGATGTGTATTCCCTGAAGCTAGGGTTTTTCCTACTTTTTGGGATATGCCTTTGTATACTAATTTTTGTGTGCTTTTTTATATACAACTACAGGACCAAAGTCAGTCTACCCCCATCTTTTCTTTAAAAGGTTGAAATTCAGAAAACAAACCAAAACATCACACTTATTTGTGATAGTGCTGATAAGTGACTTAATTCATCATTCTTTCCAGAAGTACTCAAGACATCAAACATGAGCAGCAGTGGCCACAGCTGTAGATGGCATCTCACCTTCCAGGCTGCATTCTTTTCTTCATGGCCTAGGGTTTTTTGAAGAATCATTTCAAGAGCTTTTTTTTCCTGTAATTTGACATCCTCCTTTCTTGTTGCTCTTGTCCTTCAGATTTCAATTTCCTCTATTAGGGAAGCATTCTTTTCCCAGGACAGCTAATGGCATGAAGAGCTAGACAGAAGGGGAAACTAAATCCAATGCTTCACTTGTCATTTGCAAAATTATCCCTGTCAGAAGGTTGCTTGGTCCTTGTGGGTCTAAGAAAAAGTCTGGGGTTTAAAATTAGAGACCACATCATGTATGCTTTTGAGACGATCTCACATAATCTGCTGGCAGGCTAGCACTCTTGGGAGGCAGAAAGGGCTGGCCTCAGGTTTTTATGTCAGAGCCCTGAAGGCATCTGATTGACTGAAGCAAGTTCAACCACACTTCCTGGGTAGACTTCATCTGCCATGTAGAGGTGATACCAGGGAAAACTCTCAGGACAGAAATGGCTTCTGCAGTGCCTTTGTTCCCCTCACAGCCCAGTGAGAGGGGGCATGTAAGTAATTAGGGAAGGATGCTTTTTTAGCATGTAGTAGAGCTTTTGGGAAGGCAGTCTTGGCTATGCAAAGCCTGTGGGCTGCCTCAGACCTAAAGGAACACCTTGTGTTCTGGAGAGAAAAGAGTGGAAATTTCCCCTGAACACCCTTTGCCCTTCAGTGTTCTGCCCTTCCTTGTCCTTCCTCAGGGTCCCTTGCTTTAACTGGAGAGGTAAAATTACTTTGGGAAGCAGCCAAGCTTCTTTCTTCATCCACTCTTAAGTCACACTAAGTCTTACACAAACAATGCAAGCACTTACTGCCATCATAGAGAACACTGCACTTGGAGAAGCATTTTCATGTAAAACAGATTATTTAATTCTCATAAAACTTAAATGTGTTAAGTACAGCAAACATGATTGTATCCATAGGTAAAATGATGGAGAGGGTCAAACCTAAGGGGTTTTCTCCAAGATGATGGAATTGTCCCTATTTCTTAGCCACAAGGCTTGGGAGGGGAGAGTGTCTTTAAAAGTCTTAAGAGAAACCAAGCACTGGTGGCTCATGCCTGTAATCCTAGGTACTCAAGTGGCTGAGATTTGAGGATCACAGTTCAAAGCCAGACCTGGCAGGAATGTCTGAAAGATCTTTTCTCCACTTAACCACCAAAAGCTGGAAGTGAGCTGTGGCTCAAGTAGTAGAGTACTAGTCTTGAGCACAAAAGCTCAGAGACAGAGCCCAGGCCCTGAGTTAAAGCTCTAGGACTGGACACACACACACACACACACACACACACACACACACACACACACATACACCCCTACTCTTAAGAGAATAACCCAAACTGCAGCTTTCCCTCTACAACAAAAACTACCTGGACCTCTCTAGCCTGAAGCCAGGGCAGGGATGGTGCCAGTTACCTCTGGAACTCATCATCCAAAACCTTTGCAGAGCCCTTTGGGTTCATCCTGCTTATTCCCTGTCTTGCTGTGCCCTTTTGTGTTCTCCTTGCCCTGATTCAGTATTTTTTGAGAGAAACGTGACATTTTTGGGGTTGGGGAAGCCATGGGTGAATGGGGTGGAAAGTTGCTGCTTTGGCGGGCTAATGGTTTTCACCATTTATCAAAGGAAATGGAAAACAAACAGTGCAGCAATTTTAATTACTCTGCATGGAGGAAGTGATCAAACACCCAGTGACTTTAATTATGGAATCCACAACCAAGCTGCACAGAGGTGCTTCAAAGAGCTCAGAAAGTCTGTAGCCTTGCCAGGGTGTCTTACCTTCAGTGGAGCATTCCACACTTTCCCCAGGCAGGAGCCCCAGGACCTTTGTTCTTCCTATATGTCCAAGAGCAATGAATGGAAACCAGAATGTCAGAGTTCCTGCAGGGGTGGGTATAGTGGGTGGAATGAGAGGATGTGAATGAAGGGATGGATGGAATAAAAGACTTGAGGAAAAGATGAACAGCAATGTTAGTTGGAAAGCCAAGTTAGTGCAAAGCTCACAAGCAGTTGCTGTCTAGAACTGGCTGGTCTGCAGACTGTTTAGTGGAATGTTGACAGATCTGGCCGCTTGCTTGCTCCTTCTGCCTCAGGATGGCTATCGTGGAGTTGTTTCTGTGGGATCTGAAAGAGGCTGAAGTCCAAACCTATGAATTCCAGGATTCACAGACTAGAAAGAGTTGTGCTTTCTCCCTGCCCTGAGCCCATCTGTCAGTTGGCTGGTCTTTTTCTGGACATCTTGTCATCTTTGGGGGTTGGTCTTAATTGATGCTTGGCTCTAAATTTATTAAATACATTTCCCTTTGCACGCTTAACTGCTTCCTCTAACCTTTTTTATTTTAAATGTAAGTGCCTTTAGCTTGTGAGGCTGAAACATTTTATAACAGGCCTTTTGTGATTCCTTGGGACAGTAAACCCGGGTTTTCAACATGTTTTCTCTGCCATTTCCTGGGGATCTCACTTTGTCAGGACTATCTTTCTTAAGCATAAGAGACTGTCTTGGCTGCAGTCAAATTACAGGATGCCACAATATTTTTCAGAAGGCTGTCACAGTGTATGGGTGGATAGACCATTCTAGTAAGTGCACCAAAGTTTGCACTTTCATACACAGAAGAGTGACTACCCGCCATGTAGCATCAGAGGGAGATCAGAGACTGGAGGATGGTGTGTTTTTAATTGCCTGTAGATGTCCATTAGTAATTTTTAACTTTTTATCCTCTTCTGTGAGCAATCTAGGGTGTTGAATCTTGAGAGTATTTTCTCTGGAGAAGCAAAGCTTTTGAAAATAATAATGAAGATGCATAGCATTTTCTCTGGGGAGTTGTTTTAGCTCTGTTGATCTAGGAAGAGACCAAAGGCACCCATAACACATTTCTCAGAGAAGAGACAAGTTATATAAACATAGGAACTGAGCTAGTCAAACAGTGAGGACATCAGGGCTATCAGTGCAGGAATTATTGGTGATTGATATTCTGCCCAGAGACTCACTTGGCCCACAAATAATGTCAAGCAGGACTAAAATCTCCCAGTGGACAGAATGCTCAGTGTTTGGCTTTTATTGCATTGATACTACAGTGTACACAGTCCATGGTGCTGACAAAACTCTGTATAACTTACTTCCTGGAAAAATCTTGTCCTTTCACTTACACTAACTCCATAGATGCCTAAGTCTTACCCTGACTTACTGTAGATGGTATGACATTAGGCATATCCTTTCATTTTTCCAGGTCTCAGTTTCCTTATGGTATAGACATACATATATGTGTGTGTATGTATGTGTATGTGTGCATGTGTATAACAAAACAATACATGTACAAAATATTTATTGATATATTGATATATAGATATATTGCATACTTCAGTAAGTAGCTCATATGACTGTGGAGCCCCAAAGAAAGCTCACAATCTGCCATTTACAAGCTACAGAATCAGGAAGCAATGGTACCAATCAGTCTGAACTCAAAGGCCTGAGAATCAGGATCAACAATGTCCCATGGAAAGAGATGTCCAGTTCAAAGAGAAAAACAGAAAATGAGCCTTTCACCCTGTATTCTGTTCTAGGTCTTCTTAGATCAGATAAAGTACATCCACATGGGTGATAAAGATCTTCTTTATACATTTTAGAAACGCAACTACAGGTCTCTTCTATAAGTTTCAGAAATAATGGTTGACCAGGTATCTAGGCATCCTTTAGCCCCGTTTAGTAAAACACAAAATTAATAATCATACATGTTGAACTATTAATTCATTGAAGTCTTTAAAACAATCATTTTTTGTTGGACATTTTTTACAGAGTCCCCTGAACTGGGGTAGTGAAGATGTTCAGGTTCAACTAGTTTGATCTTTCTGAATTATTGTATGAGTCTATGTTTTCTGGTTATCCTGTACACTTAAATTGTAAACTGGAGGAGAAAGAACTAGTGCATCACCTTATCAGTTTTCATTTCACTAACAGTCCTTGAGGTGCTTCTGTGTCAGACTCTCACATTCCCAAGATGTGTTGATTCCTCCAAGGCACAGACTCCCCAGAGGGAGCAATTTCAGGTGTCACATTTGAGGATCTAGGGCCAGTCGCTGGGAAATAACTAATGCCCTTCCATGGAATTACCACATGGGTGTTGACAACTAGGAAAGTGCTAAGGTCATGGAGGTAAATGTCTGAAATATTTAGAACTTGCTGTCTGCTTTGCAAAGATTAGAGGAGAGATTAGTTTGGCAGTGGTAGGGTCCATTCTCTAGGTGATCCTCTGTGTTTTGGAAAAGCATGATTCCATTTCTTACTTCTTCACCTTCCCAATGGGATTCTATTTTCTGGCATACAAGTATCACCTACAGTGAGCTGGACATGGAAGCCAGGAGATTCCAATGGGTCTTGGATTTGAATAGCTGAGGTTTACTGTGCATTTAATGCTTTTGTCACAGGTTTGGTGCTGAGCAGTGACTAGAGTGGTCTCCACGATGTGATCAAGTGAAGGGACCTACTGAGCAGTATAGTCTCATACATAAGGAAATACAGATTATTTCCTGCCCTTGTCTCTCTGCTTTGTGCTTGAATTTCAGGGTTATAGATCCTTGGGAGTCTTTTCAAAAATGTGTTGTATAATATCCTGGAGTTGCATAGTTGATTGAAGACCAGCCAAGGACCAGTCAGATCAGAGCTCTGTAATTATTATCTTCTTCTTGCAGAGATTTAAAGTGGAATTAAGTGATTAGAAGTGCCTAATTGCTTATGGACTCCCTTTATGACACTGGCTGGTAAAGGCATCAGTTAAAGACTGCTTTGTCCTGACCCCCAAGTCAGGTGCAGCAACCCTGGCAGAACCTGCGACAGGCTGGGCAACTGCAACTGTGCAGCTTCACCTTTTCTGACCATGAAGTCTGGATTATTGGTCAGAGCTACAAATAGCCTCTTTTGGTAAGTGGGAAGAGAGGCAGATAACTGAAAGATTTTAATAAGAACAGCTTCAAAGCAAATGCTATGAGCAAAGCCCTGAAAAGTGTTAAATTTGGAGTTTGGAGAGATAGGTTCTAATTCCTGCCTTATATGTAATGTAATTCAGTTATTCATGCTGACCTTTCTCTTAGTTTTGCATGCCACCTGGGCTTCCTGGCTTCCAGAAGGACTGTCAGGAGGGTTTTACAAGCCATTATGTGAAAGTAAAGTAGCATCACATGGCTGGTTAGTATATTTGTTTTCTAGAGCTGCTTTTCAAAGTCTCATAGTTCTGGAGGCTAGAAATCCAAAATCAAGTTGTTGGCATAACCACATCCTCTATGAAGTTGCTTAGAGAGTATCTGCTCTTGTTCTGCATCTGCTCAGCTTCTGATAGTGGTCAGCAATCCTTAACCTTCCTTAGTTTATTCAATGCATCACTCCCATCTCTGCTCCATTGACACAATGTTAGGATCTGAATTTCTTTTTTCTTATGAGGCTACCAGTAATTGGATTAGGGTTCACGCTAATATATTATGATCTCATCTTTATTACATTTGCAAAGGCCCTATTTACAAATGAAGTTGCACTCACAGTTCTGGGAGGTATGATTCAACTCTGTTTTTGTAGAGAGACATATGCAACTTGGAACAGTCAGAAAATGCTGTCAGTGGAGATAGGTATCCCATTACCATGGTCCTGGTCTGAACAGGTGGAGTAGGCAATGGGATGGTAGGTCTCAGAGCAGAGGTACACTTGCGGGGAAGGGGGTAGTTAGTGAACTTGGCCAGCGCTGTGATGCTGTTGTTGCTGCTTCCCTAGAAACCCTATTTGCCTGTTTCCCTTAGTGCCATCTCCAGTTCCTGCAAAAACCCAATATGCAGGAGGCCTGTGGTAGGGGAGAAAAGACCTTCTACTGATCTTCCTCCTGGTCTTTCTCCCAACCACAGAGTCATTGACTTTTAAGTAGAAGCCAGATTCTTACATTGACTATGGGCACTCATGTGTATATAAAATAGGCATGGACTGCCAGCTCTTCCTGGAGAGGGCCCTGCCCCCCAGTGGCCCAGTCATGTGCCCAGATGTGCTTCTTGGAGTTCCCTCCAGCACACCTTCAGGCTGTTTTTTTTCTTAAATCTTTCCTAAATACATTTCAGGATAAGACTAAAAGAGCAGAATCAGAAAGTTCTGTTTCAGTACAGTCAGTATATTTTTGTGTGTGTTCAGTATTTTATTAAAAACAACTGCACAGATGAAGCAAGACAAATTAGGTATGACCAACCTTGTCATACAGGGGCTGTAACAGGACTGGTATTAGGAATTTTGCCTGCCAGCCCTCCAATAAGCTCTACCCTCTTAGAAACAGAAAGCTGAAGTATCACTCACTTGGGAGCCATGACCATTGGAGAATCTGGCTTCTCGCTGACTTTTCTTCAAGCAAGCTCTGTGGGTCCTGCTTCTGGACTGTCTGCTCATACTCTTTTCAAGGTCTGTCTCCACCCTTGGACTTAATCACACACACCTCACTCAAAACTCTAGGGTTTTATTACAGATGGCCTTGATTGCTAGAGAGGATGCTCTCCAATATTCTTCTGTTCCCCTCTTTCTTCTTAACATCTCTTCTGGGGAGATCAGTAGGCTACTTTGGAAGAGGAATTTGAGGACAGTGAAAGGGGTCATGCTTTCTCCAAAGTCCTCTGAACAATCACCAAATCTATCTGGTTCCAGTTGAGAATCCTTTGGTAGGAGAGTTAATAACTTTACAAAGACCTCCATGTCTCTATCCTGGGGAGATTTTATCTTCTTTTATTATTTGGGATGTGCTTCACTAGTCCTGGCTGGCTTTGAGGGGGCTTCCACTTCTATAGTTGACTTTTCTTTCTGTGTAGGCCAGATCTGCTGTAGGAGTCTTCTGCATGCTTCTTCACAAACAGAGTAATGTTGGCATGTACACTGATGCTCTCTTGAGGTGGTGACTTCTGATCAGCTCTTTGTCTCCCACAGCCCTGACTACCTGATGCTTCAGTCTCTACTCCCAGTTCCAAACCTGCTGTCACTTGCACAGCTTCTTTTTCATATCTGTTCAGTACCAGTTATCTTTCCTCTTAGGGTACCCATAGTTACTTATTTTATTATATCATTACTAGTAATTTTTTTATTTTTGAAATTTGTACAACTTTAACAAATTATCCAGCTAAAGTACTTAGAATGATACTGATACTTAGTACAGAGATGAGAACATTCTTGGCGTGAGGGGGTTACTGTGTACAAGGGAAGCATAATCAAACATACCATTCCAAAAATACTCTATTAAATGGAAGTTACAGAGAGCTAGGAGCACCTCCAAAGGGCCCCCAGGTAGGGAGAAGATAAAGTGAATGTTCTGGAGAAGTGATATGTAATACCTGGGTTAGTTAGTTGTTGAAGACAAAAAACAGCTTATCATTAGTAAGATGTGAAGGAGAGAGGGCGGAACCATCTTCACAGGTCATGACTGGAAGGATGGAAACTGGTTGGCAGTGCATTGAGATGGCTACATTCTCATGTGAGTAGGAATTAGTTCAAATTTCATATATACTCCCTCCAGAAACTGTGAGAGCAGCCAGGGTCTTATCTTAGGGAAAGCTAACTTGCAGATGTGACCAGCTCCTTTGTTGATGCATTCACTGCAGAAAATGCACATTACTATATCAAATTGTAACCTAGATTTCATTTGACTGGGGTTCAAAAATCTCTAAGGGATGTCTATTCCTTTAGGACAAAATAACCTGTGAGGTCACTGCTCTTCTTGCCTGTGACACCAGCTTCTAGTGGTGACATATTTTATATAGTTTCTATTTCATGGGGCTCCATAGAAAATTAGCCAAGGAACTCCCCCGGGTGCCAGGTGGCTTGAAATATCTCATTAGGAATAGCTGTGTGGGAAGAAACAATATTTTTAGCAGTGGGTAGGAAGTGTTACTGAAATATGACTTATTTGACATTATGGAACTTAGAATCATCAGTTTAAGTCAGATGTACGATAGTAACTGTAACTACATTGGGGACTGAGATCAAAGAATGGGCATTGGGATTCAGTATTAGCATAATTCTCCCTCTCTCTCTCTTTTTGCATGTTATTAAATAGTACTGACCCTATCTCAGAACAGAGCATCACCAGAAACAATCCTTGGCCTAGATTTGCATTATGCTACTTCAGGAATAAGATTACAAGCTCCTGGAAGAGTTCTGGGACTTAGGAAATTGATAGGTCTCGGGCTAAAGGATTTAGCACATTGCCAATCTCTGACAGGCTGGGGTATATAGAGGGGCTACTATGAGCAGTGAGAAGACCTGGCTGTGGGTTTGTCAACAAACAGGCTCTGCAGAGCTGTGCTGAGGGCATTCATTAGAGATGCTCTTGTGGGATCACTTGAGGAACACAGTGAGAAGCTGGGCTTTGGTGAGAGTGAAAGAGCCTTTGCCCATCCATGAGGAATTTTGGGCAAAGAACAACCTGATAGTGTTGGCCCATGTGGGCAGCAATGATGTGTGTCTGTACCTTTATACCTCCAGTCAGTTATTCCATGAGGAGGTATTTGACAGTGGCAGCAGCTCTCTGTAGCAGGGTGTGTTCCTGAAGGAATTGATTGAGGAAGGCTGAATATCACATGCTCTCTCAGCTTTGTGGAAAGAAACTCTGAGTGGGTACCAGCATTGGACATCCTGCCCACCTCGGGATGTTCAGGGTGCTTATTTAACCATGGTCCCAGCTGCTCAGGAAGCAAGTTATAGCCTGTGGACTTGGGAGCCCCATCTCTAGTTGGTAAGAAGTTGGATGACTACTTACAAAAGGTGTCATGTTGTGTTGCGTGTGCCCTGTTTTGGATGGAATAATTACTTAAACTTCTCGCTGTGACCCAGACAGGGTCAGGTGTCAGAGTAAACTCCTGATTGCAGCCCCTGGTCTTTGCTTTCCTCGGAATCTGATCTGGAAGATGGTTCTTGTTTGGTGCCTTTGCCATCATCACTCACTTTCATTGGCCAGCCACACAGGTCAGACCAAAATTGAAAAGGGTGGACTCTTCCTCCTTGCTGGAATGATTTCTAAAAGTAAAGCAGTAACTACTCTGGGCCAAGGCAGTTAGAGGAACAGTGCCCTGTTAGTATTTGATCTTACTCTTTTGTATTTTACCTACAGGCAAAGGTGGGTCAGTCAATCATTTGTCTTGATGTGCTTTTGTATTCCTTCTGAATTTGAAGGGATTGGGCTAGACAAGCCCTAAGGCCATGTCTAGAGTTGTGATGATGTTTTTAATTCATGGGCTATGACCTCATTTTCTCTCCAATTTGTTCAGCTCCAGCTTGTTGGAATCTTTTGCCCTTTTCTTTTTTTCCTACTCCCCTTTCATCCAGTCTTTCCCTCCCCCTGTTTTCTTGCCAGCTCTTTCATGATGCTGTTCTTTCTTTCTTGAAGCAGCCTCTCCTTTCTTCCTGAGAAGTGGGAAGAGGCCATGGCATGGGCCAATGCTAGTCTGGTGTTGGTAGATGGACAGTTCTCTGGAGGCTGGACGCCATGTGGGAATGGAGTAGAGTGATGGAGAGAATGAACTGAGTATCACCTATCCCATTTGGATTTGGGTCTCCCCCAAAGCCTGGAACTGCTTAGCCAGGCAGAGTCTACATCAATTTAGTTTCCTTTCTTATGCTCCTATCAGCTGCTGCTTATCTCATCTGAGCTGGAGAGAATGGGCTTGGAGAAAGATCTGGAATTGTAGTTACATTAAGAACTGGAGTGGAGAGGTGTGTGCTTCCTCCTCAACATCAGGGCTGTTGCCAGACAGTCAAGCTGTCACTTCTGGCAAGGTGACAAGACCCGAATACTCTGATGTGAGCCACTTGCTCATTACCTGGCATCCCAGTGGTCATGACCATCTGCTCAGTTTGCCCCCTCACAAGATGGCAAAGCAGATTTCACTGCACAACAGCCTGTCAGGAATGGGTAGGATGGATCTGTTCAAAAACAGAGAATCAGAGCTGTCTTCCTAGAAGGTGCTTTGGGTGTCTGGAAACTCATTGCTAGTCAGTGTACCTGAAAAGTGTTAGTGGTTGTCCTAAAGTGATGCCATCTATTTCCATAAATTACTTGGTTTAGCACCTCAGAACCTACATTCTGCTCCAATGAAGACTAGATTGTTGCTTCCCTGAATAAGCAGTCTCAGCAAAGTCCAGGCGGTATAGTGCTATTTCCCTAAGCACTGAGCTGCAGGCTAGTGTACAAGTCTAATCTCTGGAGTATAAAACCCTTGAAGGTGTTTGGCTTTTTCTAGCTCTCTCATAAAGAACATGAAGTGATTTAACTAGGTAAAAAGTGTATATATATATATATATATATATATATATATATATATGGGATGTGGGGTTCCACTCCATGTTCAGGAACTAAAAGTTCCTGGATAGCTCTATCCAGCCTTCAGAGAAAGCCAAGATGATTCAGATTCTGGCTTTCAAGAGCCAGACCCTAGGTATGCACATTACTTCAGATGTTTCTTCTTGACCTACTAACTGCAAAAGAGGCTGAGAAATTCAGTCTAATCAGTTGTGACAAGGAGAAAGAAACAATAAACAAAACTTACCATGATTACACGGTGCATGTAATTCATTTCTATAAAATCATCTCTCTCCATTGCTTACCATATACTCTCTCTCTATCTCTCTCTGTCTACCTACCTATCATCTATTCTCCTCTTCTTCATCATCATAATCATCTGTGTGTCTACCAATCATCTCTATCTATCACTGACATTATTTACCATCTTCAATAACAGAACAAGAACCTGTATAGGATCTTTGAAAGCAAAGCTAAGGTCTGGTTACAACTTACATATGTGTTTCTCTCTGCCCTTCTGGTTCCCTGTTCTGATGTAGTCATCATGCTGACTCCTATCCTCCTTTTGCAAACATTTTTCAATTTATCTCATCTATATGTATCCCCAGGCTTATGTGTGTGTACGTAAATATAATAAATTCTTTTTGACTTTATAGAAAGGATCTCAGATCTGTGCTCTTTGGATTCACTGTTCTTATGAATATTAGGTTGCTATGATTTGTCTCTATTCTAGTATGCTACTGAGCTTCATTTATCTTCCCTGATACTAATACATATTTGAATGACTTAGAGTTTGTTATTTGAAAAATATTATCATCAACCTTTATGTGCTCTATGCTGTACATGAGAAGAATTTTTCTTTGTTGTGTTGTTCAACTTCTGAGATTATTTTTAATTTTCAACTTACTTGTCTGTCAAAACGTTTATTTTTACTTATTTTTTATTTTTTCTTGGCACCTTTATTTGCTGTTAATTATGAAGCTAAGTGTCATTTTTGACTACTATGGAGACATTTTCAAAGTGGAGTAGTAGAAACTTTCAAATTATTACACTTTTAAATTTTCATATAGAGAAGATTTTTGTAGTCAATGTAATTTTGTGTATAATATTATTCTACTTGAGGGTATTTTACTATTTTTAAGTTTTTATTGTAAAGGTAATGTATAGATGGGCTGCAGTTACATGAGTCAGGTAATGAGTACATTTCTTTTTGAACCGTGTACCCTCTTCTCTTGCTTTCTCCAAGTGTTTTCTCTCCCTGAAAAAAATGTTTAAAACAGCCCACGTCTACACCTTCTCTATCATTTTGGATATCTAGATATTCTACTTTTCACCAATACTCTTATTGACTATTAATGAGCATAATATCCATATAGTGACCTTTATGCACTTCCTATGCTAGCTGAATTACCTAAGCTATCATTATTATTATTATTATTGTGTGTGTGTGTGTGTGTGTGTGTGTGTGCGTGCGTGCCTGTTCTAAGGCTTGAACTCAGGGCCTGGTCATTGTCCCTGAGATTTTGTGCTCAAGGCTAGCACTCTGCACTTCACTACCAGAATTTTTGGTACTTAATTGGATGGACTTTCCTGCCTGGGGCTGGCTTTGAACCATGATCTTCAGATCTCAACCTCCTGAATAGCTAGGATTATAGCAGTGAGACACCAGCAACTGGCACTATTATTATTATTACTATTATTATTATTACTTTACTACTTCTTGCTGCATTCCAAAGCCAAAGCAGTTAAATGTTTTAAGATTTCAAACCAATTCTCAGATCTGTCAGAAGTTGTAATTGAAGTATTGAAGGGAGGAGAAAGATTTACAAGAAGTTGTTTATCAATTATTGGATAGGTATTTAGTCCCTATTCCTACTCTTGTAATGTTTTAATTCCTGGACATGCATCTTTACATGCCACTTTATGTATTCTACAATTTTGTTGGTGCTGGCAAAATGAAGAGATAAAGGAAGACTCAACAGTTTGAATTCCTGGAGAAGTCTGATCAAGTTAGTATATGATAGTGAAGAATGGAACTTAAACACCTATGGCTGATTGGTCCATTCAGTAGCTTATAGACACAGTTCAAATAAGTTTGCCCAGTAACAGTTTGGCCCTTCTTGCTGTGCCTTCCTCTGTAGTTGGGTACAGGTGCAGAGTTTTGCCTCCCTGAGCCCTGAAAGTGATGGCTGCATTTAAATCTGCCCTCAATCTGTCTGTTTCAATAGGGGCAGTCTTGTGAAGATAAATCATGTAAACAAGTTACAGTAGTGGAACACTTATTTATAAACCCGTATTTTCGAAGGCATGTAACACTGTTAACCAAAAAAAAAAAAAAGGCTGAATAGTGTTTCAGCTTGTTGAGAAAATCCATCTTGAGCACGTACATGCTTCATTCAGATAGCTAATGCCTCACAAAGTGGGGGATCCACTGTGCCTTTCTGCTTTTGAGTGGGGAAGGGTGGGAGCCTGTTCTTTAAAACATGAGTGGCTTTCTGCCTGGGTGCACAACCCTTTAGTTTGATGGAATGAGTGACAGCAAACAAGAAGCACACTTTACTCAAGCATATTCTCTTCTTCCCTCTCTTCTTTCTCTGTGTGGGCTAGTATTTTGCTTTTCTCTGCCTCTAACCTTTCCCCTGTGATGTGTGCTCTGCTTTTGCTCTGACTTGAAGTGCTAAATGAATTGAAAATCCAAACTCCCCAGCCACCAACCACATCTCCCTCTCCAAGTGTGGAAAGAAGAAAGCAATGCTTTCAACCCCCTGGTAAAGGTGCTAGAGTTTATCCAGTAGTATCCTGTGAAAGCATGTGCTGCCTTTCCTGACCACAATGCTTCATCATGAGCCTAGATCCGTCCACTGAGTGCAGGTTTGTTATTGCTAAAAACTTCAAGCTCTTCTCAAAGATGGAACTAAGGATCCCAAGGACCCCTTGGGATCCCAGATAGAATGTTTTCAACTTTTGGAATCAGCTGCCTCCTATCTGAGGTGGAGACAGAGGTCCAGTAGTGAAATCTAAGCCAGGACTTTGGGGCAAAAAAAGATTCTAGATGGACACAAATGATATCAGGGAGTACCAAATCTTCATGTTTCAGCAGGTGTGAATATTTTTTAAAGATGGGAAACCTGTCTGTGTGGAGTGGTACATGCTGGGTCTCAGCATATGACCCTCCTCTCATGGTATTTAGAGTATTTTATAGTGCATACGTAGTGCTCAAGAGCATCACCTGGCAAATAGTCATTCTTAATAAAAGTCTATTTGATGAATAAAGCAGGACTCCGAATTAGGTTGCATGATGTCCAAGACTTTGGGAGAAGCCATTTGGGCCACTTGGTAACTTAGAAAATTAATGATTTACATAGAATTGATAGCTGGTTATAGAATTCTGGGCTGGCAGCACCATTGTGCTCCAATCCCTACAAATCTACAGTTCACACTTATCTGAAGGACAGAGGACCAGAGAGATGAGTGGTGGCAAGGAACAAGGCACAGGTGAATGGCCACAGAGGTTGGCCAGAGAGCCATCCAGTGAGCCATCAATATGCTTGCTTCTCTCCTTTCCCTCATGCTAGTAGGCCAGCCTGAATGTACATGTGAGTGAGACTGACAGATGTGGTTCTATGGCCCGGGGTGAAGGGTGAAGTGGCAGATGCTTCTGAGTGAGGAATCCCAGAACCTGGTTTTACAAGTGAAGAAAATGGTCCCATTAAAGGCAATTATTCAAGTGGTGTGAGTCATCTATGCAGCCCCTGGCTATGCCATGCAAGGCAAGGGAGTGGTGTGGGGAATGTTCTCGCTCTCAATAAAGCCAGGCTAGAAGACAGAGCTTACATCTGTGGTGATATAGGATGAGTGGCCTGGACTGGCAGTTTTCTTCTTCTGGGCAACATGAGGAATGGGCAGGTGGCCCTAGAACAAAAGAAAGGCTGCCATCCTGAGAAATAGGGAATCCCAAAGGTTCTTCAGACTGGCTGTGTCTTTGACCTTCACCTTGCTCAGAGCTGTTGGATGGATGATGCTTTTGCTTCTGTCTCTCCTTCCACGTGTACTGAATTAAAGGAAAGCGTGTGCTGGAGGCTGCAGCCTGAGACCGCTCCAGATATGCTCACGGCTGCTGCTTTGTCTGTTTGCTGCCCCTTTTACTGGCCTGATTTCATAGAAGACCAATATGCTTTTATTTCTGGAGTACTTTTCTTTTTTTCCCCCTAAGGCTGCTTGGTCTGCTGCCATGGAAACCAGCCTTGCATCACCCACCTTCATTTTTAGGGAGATGTGATGGGGGTGAGGAAGGTCTCATCCTCAGAGGCTGTTGGGAATGATTGGAGGATGCAGGTGGGTACTGCTGAGGTGTAGTCAGAACCACTTGTTTGCCTCCCAAATCATTCTCCTTTTGTTGCTAGGGAGGCTAGTGAGGACCGTTTTTGGTGTTTTTTTTTTAATTGCTTCAGAAAGACAGTGGCATGACCTGAGAATAAAAGAGATCAAGAATCAGGGCACAGCCAGGAAATCACCAAATGTGGACTCAGAGTTCAGGGAACTAAGAACTCCAAAGGGCGACAAAGGAACAGATCAAGGCTTCTTTTGTGCTGAAGATGGGCTGCTCTAATTTCCAAACTCCACCTTTCTGGGCACAGCTTTATCTTCTCCAATGTCAATGAAACAAATCAGAAACAATTTCAAGTGCTTTTTGGATACCAGTAATTTCAAAATATGGCCCAGCTTAAACAGCAGTGAAATGCTGTACATCTGTTTCACATTTGTAAACAGGGAGTGGTTCATTTTAATTGGTGATGTTTTTACTGTACCTTCAGGGTGTTAATAATGAAGGAGATAAAAGTTCGGCCTCTCTGCATTTGTTTCTAGAGGCACAGCCAGAGAGCTTCTCAGAGCAGTGGGGCTGTTCAATGGTGAATGGTGTATGTTTCGTTTTAAGGGAATGTCTCAGACTAGATAAAAGGAGTCAGTTCATCTGGGCAGAGAGAGCAGTGGCTCCTTAGGATGTCAGGCCACACTCAGGGTAGCAGTGGATGGCAGCCTAAGCATGGTTATCTTACAGAGACTACAAACCTTGTGCATATGTACACAGAAGCAGAAATCCAGGAGTCTGGTTTTGGGTCTCGATTGGGTGCAGACAAATAGGGGAGTCTGGGCATGGAGGTCAGAAATAGCTAGCAAGCCCCTCCTGGAGAGCACAGCTCTTCAGGGACCAGTGTACTAATTTTGTGCAGGGTGTTCACCCTTATCTTTCATTTTAAGTATTTTTATTGCCTGAGGCAGTAGGAAGCTGATTCAGTGGCAATACTCAGCCTTGAGAAAGGCAGTCTAGATCAGAGGATTCACTTAAGGGCACAAGGCTCAGCCCAGGCTCGAAACACCGACCCACACATAGTAGTTGAGTGACCTGTGGACATGTTATTCAATTCCTTAACCTATGTATTCCCATGTAGAAAGAAATGCTACTTTACTTCTCTGAAGGAATTAAGCCAGGTGATACACAGAAAACCCTTAGCACAAAGCCTTGCTGAGGGGAAACCCTTTACTAAAGTTTTCATTTCTACTGGGTCAAGAGCTTTTTCAGAAAAGTTCAAGTACTGTTGGGACCATCCTCAGTATTGGAGATCTTGGAATCTCACACTGAACAGCAATTTGGAAATTTAGAAACTCTGTTCTACGGGCAAGAAGAGCTCTTTAATTGAGAATGGCAGGACTCTTACATCCTGTCCTTAAAGAGCTAGTGAACAGAGAGTGCATGGAAGGTCGGCTGTTAGACCTCATAAGCTTTATGGCAAAAAGTACTCTAGCCTGTGATAGAGGGATGTCCACCATTGGAGGACTCAATCTCAGGCCTTCTCCTCTTAAGGGTCTGGGGTGGAGGAGATGTCCCTGGGGGACTGTGGTTTTTATGGTGTATTAGAATGTTGCAGTCAGGGCGGTGGGCTCAGATCATTGCTATCCTTGGCCTCTGCTCAAACGTTGTTGCTTCCATTTGTGTTCCTGGGGAGTAGGTCACAGGGAGTTGAGCATTGGTGGAAAGGAGAGCAGGTGGGGCAAAGTTATCTTTAAACTCCCTTGGGCAGTATCAGCACCTTCTGACAACAAAAATAGATTCTAAGCATTTTATAGAGTCTCCGGTATCAGCTGGCAGGAAGAGTTGGCAGCTGTATTTCATGGACAGCAGCCATTTCTGAGGATGATATTGTCAATACAAATGAACTATGTAATAGCCATAAAAGCATGATTTCAGTACACTGACCATGTTATCTCCCTTCTTAGCTTCTAATGTCATTCCATTTATTTATCTTCTTAAATACTTATAGAATCCCTCTGAAAATAAGTGTAATGATAAAACAGAATCAGTAATATCTCTAATAATGGTGGCATTATTAGCATTTTGAGTATTTGCCATATGCCAGTCTGTTTCATGCCTTATCTACTATATCATTTCTAATCCTCATAATAATGTTTTGAGAACACCTTCCCTCACATTTCACAGTGACAGAAACAGAGCTCTGAAAGGCTATGTAACTTGCTGAACAACCTGATTAATGAACAATCAAGACTTTTCACTCTGAAGAGCCCTGCATGGGTCTAGAGATCTTTGAGTCAAAGTTATTTTCACACTGTCAGAAATGAGGAATGGAAAAAAGGAATATTACTCTTTCCCACAGAGTTGAAGGTTTCTCAGTTTCAAGCCTGCAATCAGCTCCTTAGAAGCCAAGAGGAAGGTGTTAGACTTGGACCTGAGAATCCTGAATAAGGCCATCTCTTGCACTGTGGGAAACACTTAGGGCCTGCCTGTTCTCCCTCCTGAGTCACTCCTTCCATTGAAGGAATGACTTCCATTTCTTAAAATTGTATTTTCCTTTACTTTGTGTTAGCCCAAATTAGACCAACCAGTGTCTCCTGAATGTCTTTTTATGCCTACCAGTAGTAACATTTTTCTCTGTGCCAGAGAAGAGAATTAGCTTCTAAGTTGGAAGAACGAATCTTATCCATATAATGCCCATCCCACTTTAATCCTATCCATCTTTAAAATTTTAAATTCCTATAGAAACTCTTTGAGAAGATCCTTGATAATCTCTCCTGTGTTCTCATACCCCTTAAGCACTTTTCAGCAGTCAGATCATAACTGCAGTCTGTTTATTAGGGCTTCCTTTGTATCTCTTCTCAACTAGTAGCCTCTGAAGATTTGGACCCAGAGGTTGTACCTTCTGCAATACTTATAGTTCATATAAAATAAAGGTTCAATTACCATTACAGAACAAATAAAATCCTTTCTCCTCTAGATTTCCTCTATTTATTAGACCTATAGGCATATATGATTCTTATACCATCACTGCTGCCCAGCTGCATAGATATATTGTAATATAGACTCCCGGGACAGCAAAAGAGAATCTAGTGATACTATAACATAGATGTTACTTCCAATGTGAACCTCTTCACTAAATTATTGATGGCATCATGTTATGTGGATACTGAAGATCAACTTAGTTTTGTCAAGTTTTCAGTGGTGCCTTTGGGATGTGTTGTTGGAGCACAGTACAACAGTGGAAGTCTTCAGAGTCAGGAAATTAGACCCCTTGCTTATTTTCTTGGTTTCCTTTCTCAGAATGTTCCAAGGCCTCACAACATTGAACAGTAAACACATTCCTAGGTCATGAAAAACTGGCTCTGGTGATACCCCATAGACTTGAGCAGTGATGTATTGTGGTGCTATTATTGATCCAAATGATGGTGCAAGCATAGGTTTGCCTTGGACAGAGCCATGAACACTCTTTTGTTTTGCTGTTTTCTTTCTTTTTAAAAATGTGATATTCATACGTATATATATATATATATATATATATATATGTATATATATATATATATATATATATATATGGATTCTATGCCTCTATCAGAAAGAATGACACATTTGTTAGGAAATGGAAAGAATTGCTGTTTTCTCTCTTAACCAGTTTTCCTGAACTGAAGGCCAATGAAACTGAGAATTCTACTCCAAAGAAGCCAGAAGAGGGGAGCAAATGGCAGTTCTTTCTTGGGAATTCTAGTCTTTGAATCATAAATAGGGCCTTCTGGTTGTCTAAAATGACCTACACAGAGCGAGTTCTCTTTTCTTTGAGAAAGGTCTTATGTACAAACCAGTCTGACAGTTGTCAACTAATTGCCTCCCACTGGAATTTAATGTGTTCAGGTATTTAGTTCATGTCACACAGATTCAGAAGGGCCTTCATTGCCTGTTTTATACCATATAGACTTGTTCAAGCCAATATTCTTATATAAAACACTGGGGAAAACTATGGTATTTTTTCTTCCTTCAATTTTTTTTCAGTATACACATTTTATATTCTGTCTTTAAAGCTATTTCTGCTGCACAGCTGCTTTACCAAGACACAGACTCCTACAGGCCCCACTTGGTCCAATGCGTACCTTGAATATCCTTTCACAGTGTTTGATTTCTGCAGTTGGTTGTATAATGAGGAAGGAGTATGCAGGGAGTTTGGAGATTTCTATTAACCAGGTCACCTATGAATCTATCTTTGTGTGCTTCTTTATTAGAAATAGCAGGGAACACGATCATATTTAAACATAGCCACTTATAGAAACTTGGCTTTAAAAATACACCTTACTTAGTTTTCATTTCCAATTTGAAATTTCAAAACGTTGTATTACATTTTCCCATCATCAAAACTCCTCTTTTCCATTTTCATTCTAGTATGTGAATAGAGACCACTACAAATCATAGCAGTCATTGGAATGGCGTTGAGATTATAAAGAAGTCTAAAGAAGTAGACTGTCTCTGGAGTGCTTATTCTTTTTGATACTGTTATCAAAGATGGATCACACGCAAATAGACACAAATCAAGGTGATGAGGAGAATAGAACTTAAGAGTACATCTTAGAGAATTATCTTCAATGACTGGAGGGTGGGTACCTAATGAAAATGGGGTCTAAAACTATACCAAGGATAGAATTAATGAATGAAAATTATGGTGGTCAGATTTTAAAACCTAATCACTGTAGCTCTTCTGTGGACCAATTGTCTTGTGAGGTGAGTGGAACTCGAGGCATGGCAAATACTGGATCCATGCTGAGTGAGGTCCATTCCATTTTTGAGGGGGGGAACAATCGTTTGAACATAGCAAGTCCACATCAACTGTGAGTATGGTACTTAGTGTCTGATGTAATTAGTGGTTGCTTCAAAACAGAAGTGCTTACTATTGTCTTTTATTTTGAATCCTTTTGAGCTGCTAAAATACCAATGCTTTGAAAGGGCTATTATAGCTGAGGCCAAAGAAAGAAAGCAAGTTTCAAGTTCTTGAGACAGGAAGCCTTTTATTTTAAGCAGATGCATTACTTACATGAGTTAGCTATTTACATGGTTTCTACAGCCTCTTAAAACGGCCAGTATTATTCATTTTATTACATTGCTTAAGACTTGGCAAATATTTTATCAATACTGGGATGCCATTAAAAATATAATATTGATTCCTTTTGAATGTAGAGAGTTTTGTATTTTATATAGCACCTCCTTAGATGTTTCTTTTTTTGATTTACAATTTTCTAAGGAGGCATAGGTAAATATTATATCCATCTTTATGGGGGGAAACTGAGACACAGCAGGATTTCTGTGTCATTACATGTTAGTGTTAGATCTGCAGTGGGTCTGTGTGTGCAAAGTAGAATCATGCAAGTTAGGTAACTTCTCTGGCCATGCTAGCAACCAGCAATGTAGCTTGGTAATAAGAGGAAATTGTTGCCAATGTGCATACCAGATTGCTGTTGTCTAGGTTCTCCTGATTCTCCTTACTCTGGTGGGAGATGAGTGAATTGGTGAGCATCATATTATGCTGGTGTATGTTTCTAGGTGATAGCATGACCTTTTAGCTGTTATATGGTATATTTCTGACAGGTTGCTTCACAAATTTGATATCCTTAGCTGCATTTTGATGCAGAGTTTGAAATTGTAAGATATCTTCAACTGCTCTGTGAGTTTCATTATGGGGTGGGGTGGTAATGGTAACTTTGATGGATTTCAGTGACTCTAAATGTAGAGGTAGTAGAAATAACAAAGTTGAGGCTGTAAAGAGAGTTGTATTTTCATTTGATTTCAACCTTAACTTTTCTTTGTTTAGTTAATGAACTCAAATTCAATTTTATATTGTATGTATGATAACTTGTTCCCTGAGAGTTTTTAAAAATAAAAAGGTTATAAAAGCATTATGTCTAATTTGTGACAGATAACTACTATTAAAATTTCTGTTAAAATTCCTGGCATGTTTTCATATGCACATCATACATATTTTAGAACACATTCAATATAGTATTGTAACATACTTGTTTATAAACCTCTTGTAAATTTGTATTTGAGAGCCACATCATTCTAGTTTGTGGATATATCAAAATTCTACATATATTATGTGTTTTACAATATTTTGCTAATATATCACATATGTAAATATACTCTTATGTAAAATCTTAACAAAACATTAGCTATAAGTCTGGTTTATTTAAACAGAAAAACTGAAGTTGCATTCTTATTTTTTAGGGTTCCATAAATCCTTCTGGGTATTTATAAGGAAACTGTAAACTGTTTCCTTGTTATCGTTAATCATTAGGCTGACATCAAGGTCTGAAGAGGCTGTCCAACTGCTACTACCATCAGACCTGCTGGTGGGCTCCTAGATTTTCCCACAATGAATGGCTTGCATTGCTGTCAGAGTAGTGGACTCACTTTTCTTTTCTTTTGATTTTTCTTTAGCCTGATGAAGTCCTCCGACATTGATCAGGATTTGTTTACAGACAGTTACTGCAAGGTGTGCAGTGCTCAACTGATATCTGAATCCCAGCGTGTGGCCCATTACGAGGTAAGGACAGCTTTGTACATTCAGTCTGCTCAAGTGGAAGAAATCCAGATTGTAGGACCAAAGCACACTCCATTCTGGATTTGGGTGGGCTTTCGGAGCCCTTATAACAGGACTTGAGCCTGTGCCGTGAGATCAGGAATAATATACATGTGTGGGATAGGGAGTGAGGGGAGTGAGGGTTGGGGATAACATTCTAAACTTCTGGCTGCTTCCCAGATTCTTGTTTTTCCTCACATATATATCTCACAGACACAGTGGGCTTTCTCTATCTATTATATCTGTTATTGCACATGCTTGAAGTTTCTTTCAGGTGTACATGGCAGATGCACTACTTCCAGCCCCTTTTCCCAACTATGTCTCTGAAGGTAGGCTCAGATGTTCTTGCAAACCAGTGTGGGAAGTTGGGCACTTGGGTGTCAGCTACAGTAGAGTCCATTTCATCCCCTCAGAATTCCTCCACCTCATAGCCAATACCTTATATTAATCAGAATAAAAGTTTCTATTACAGAGCTATGTGATATTTAAAGGCATATGTATTCTTGAAGGACATAATTTAGGAGCTTTGGCTCTTTAAGATAGGAGAGCTGGTGACTGAAATTTGCTCTTATTAATGAGAACAGAGTAAGAGAAAAGAGGTTGTCCTGTATTTGAAGAAGGAATGAGGTACCAATGAGGAATGAGGAATGGGGATCTAGGAATCCCAAGACACTGAATGCTGTGGGATGTTCTGTCAGAGAACATACACCAGTGGGAACAGCAGTTTTCAAGGGTAATAACTTGTAAAGAATTTTCATTTGGGGGGCTTAGCCAGCAATTTTCTGTATGTCTGATGAGTCTGACAAATGTCAGTTGTTACTGTCACTCATCAGACTCCTCTGGGCCCCAGATGCCTCTGTGCAATATGAATAACACACAGCCAGAAAGACAGTAAACAGCTCTGCTTTCTCCTCTGGGTTTTTTGGTGACCACATGAGACCTATTGAAATAGTACATGTGGAATATTCTGGAAGCTATAAGAATGAGAGACATGCAAAATTGTATTATTAACCAATATTATTACCTTTGCTGAAATGTTTTGATGAAGTTAAATAAAACTCGTTAGAAAAAACTTCTAAAATCAGCAGCTGTGCAAAACAATAGGATAGTGGAATAGTTCCTCAGTATCCATCGGAGACTGGTTCTAAGACTCCCTGTGAATACTCTGTTCCCTTATACAACATAGCACAAAATTTTCATAGAACTTGTGTAGTACTCCTGTCCACTTTAAATCATCTATAGATTGCTCATAATACCTGAGACAATGACTACTCCTTACCTTATTTGCATGGATTTGGTCTCATGACAGATTCAAGTGTTAGTTTTTCAACCTTTCTAGAACTTTTTTTTTTACCCTAAATGCTTTGGATCTATGTTTAGTTGAAGTGACAGATGTGGAAATCATGGGCTGCTTATTCGTTTGACAAGAGGCAATCTAGTATTGGAAGAGGTTTGACTTCGTTATTTAAGAGAGAGTCCATTTTAATTTTTTTTGAAATTTTGAATTTGTTATTGCTCTAGAAGCATATGAGATATATGTACATACATATGCTTCCATATATTTGTATATGTATATGATTTTTTCCTTTTTGTGGTACTGAGGTTTGAACTCAGAACTTTAAACTTATTAGGCAAGGTGTTCCACTGCTGGAGACACGCCTTTGGCCCTTTCTGGGTCTTACTTTTTGCCTCAGCTAGCTTGGGCTGCAGTCCTCCTATTTATACTTCTTGTCATAGCTAGGATGAAAAACACCATCATGAACCTAGCTTTTTCTGTTGAGATGAAGTCTTGAGAACCAATTTTTCCCAGGTTGGCCTAGAACTACCATCTTTGTAATATCTGCCTACTCATATGGTTTTATTAACATGCAATCCCCAGTTAAAGTATAGGGATAGCTGGGTGCCAGTGGCTCATGCTTGTAATGTTAGCTACTGAGGAGGCTGAGATCTGAGGATCACGGTTCAGAGCCAGCCTGGGCAGAAAAGTCTGTGAGACTCTTATCTCCAATTAACCACTAGAAAACCAGAAGTGGTGCTGTGGCTCAAGCAGTAGAGTGCTCGCTTAGAGCTGAAGAGCACAGGGATAGCACCCAAGCCCAGAATTCAAGCCCCACAACCATCAAAAAAAAAAAAAAGTATAGGGCTATTTTTCTCAGTTCTTAAATTATTTAGTCCTTGACTAAGCCTTTGGTTCATTTTTAATCCTTTTCCTAGATTCTTGAACACAGAGTTTTATTCATTTGATTCTAATTCCTCAACAACTCCTACACATTATAGGTATTAAGTTAACATTTGTCAAGCAACAGTACTAGACTTACAAAGTTTACAAAATACATTGGTAACACTATTAGTACTTTAATGTTAACAGATCTAGAAGCAAAATGTTAAAACATTGATAACACAATAAAAATTAAATGTACTTAGCTCCTTGACTGAGAATTCAGTTTTCTTTTTTTTTTTTTTTTTGGTCTGTTGCGGGGCTTGAACTCAAGGTTTGGGTGACATCCCTAAGTTCTTTCACTTAAGGCTAACATTCTACCACTTTGAGCCACAACTCCATTTCTGGTTTTCTGGTGGTTAATTGGAGATAGGAGTCCCACAGATTTTCCTCCCTGGGTTAGTTTTGAACCATGATCCTGAGAGCTCAGCCTACCGAGTAGCTAGGATTATAGATGTGAACCACTGGCACTTGGTTTAAGGTCAGTTATTTGATCTCAGGTTTTCTAGTTGATATACTGTACTCTTGCTGTGGCATAATGTAATTGTTTATAAAATGTCTTAATGTCTATAAAATGTAGCATAGATGGGATAGAGAAAATACAGCAATCACAATATATGTGATGTGTGATGTGTTCATACATCCTCTAACAACCCTAAATGCGTTCCCACTAAATGGGATCAGAATGCTCAGTGATACCTCTTTCTTTCCTGCTCCTGGCAGAGGTGGAATACTTCCTTCCTTCCATGAAGAATAGGCTACATGTTCTTGCTGAAGAGATGCTGGTGAATGAGAATATCACAGGCAGGTTGAGGATCCTTATGCCTTTCTCTTATCCTTTAGCTTTGGTTGGAACATTTCCATAGTAGCTCATTTTTCTGTAAGGGGTTGGTATGTCACAGATCTCTGAAACCATTTGGAAACTGACATTCTGACCCATATTTCCACATACATTTTCTCTGCTCAACTCTTATAGTTGTCTCCATGAGATGGAAATCTTATCCAGTTTGTTGAGAGTGTTGCCATATGGACCTATTCCTTATTACTGACTAGTTGTCATTATTCATTCTTCAATTCAACCTATTTGCCAGCAGCAATATTAGTATTAATATTGAAGGTGGTTCTTAAGCTATATAAAAACATCTTTGTCTTTAAGTTGCTTGCCGACATCATCGAAAGGAAAAGCCACAGATAGTTCAGTGTAGCACAAATACATGTGTGATGCTGAGCTTATGACTGCTAATTTTGCTACTAGCTTCCTTAAAGCTGATCATCTAATTTGATACAAAGTGTTAGTTCTCTTTCCAATTTAACTTTGGGAGGTATTCTATATCATGTTGCTAACATTTTAGAACCTTCTAAAGTTCTTATAGAATGAGTCCTCATGAAGAGCTTCTTGGACAAGAAAGATTTGTTATGAATGTCATAGTTTACCTAAGCTCCAAGGGTGGCTTAGACTTAGAGATGGAGAAAGCTCATGGTATCTTGAAGGTGTATTAAAGAAGCATACCTGGCTGGCTAAGAGGATATCTTAATGAGTAGGCAGCAGCATCTATAGATAGGTGAGATCAGATTGTTAAAGAAGCTGGTACTCTTAAATATCAGAGTCTACAAAACCCTAATAAAGCATTCCTAAATTATAGGCACCTGGTGGAGGTCAGGGTATGTTACTAAGGGAAAGAACTTTTTTGGATATGGTTTTGGCCATGAAGCTATTGTTTGAAATAGGAGAGAAAAACAAAACAAATAGGTTAATGGTGAATAGCAGCATGCCCTATTTAACAGGATGGCCTTCATAAAAGGGGACAGCAAAACCTAGTGGATTTCTGATAGACCACATCATTCTGAGCTACACTATAGTAACTAATTTGGTATATGAAGTTGTGCTGTGAAAAACTGTTGTATTTCTTACTTTTTAAGTACCAATAAATGTTAATGTTTCCATGGAAAATATAATAATTTTAATATTATTGTCTCTGCTCATTGGGTAGATGCTCTAAATAAACAGAATAAGTAGACATAGGTGCAGAAGGAAAGAAAAAGCTTTCAAATGAGAATGCCTAAATGTTACAGAGATTAGAACCAGTTCCTGGAAAGACTACTAGAGTAGTTTTCTTTAGGTTCCTACAGAGGGAAAGAGTTGATTGCTTGAGCAAAGAAGTGACATGAAGTCACCTCTTTCTGGAATGTGGTAAGAAGAAAAATTGCTCAATACAGACCATGAGAAATGAAACCAAAAGGACAGAACCTTAATGTTGGTCTATCTTTATCTTTCATACATATATAAATATATATAATTAGCTCTCATACATGTATATATATAAGATGTCATATATGTTATATATTATGTCACACACATATGTCACATATATTATACTAGAAATAATAGTGTAGGTCTAGAAGGGAATTGAGAAGAATTCTTGTAGAACAGGTCAGATAAAGTCAGCAAAAAGTATGCCAGTGCCAATTTCTTGTCCTTCCCATGGTGTTGTTGTGCCATAGGTCTAAATGATTGCCTCCTTGCAAAGTCAGCATCTTATATTTCCAAACATATCTGTACTTCTCCCCAGGCAAACAGGAACCATGCGTTGAGATTTTTCCATCTATTCCCTTAAGGACCACTATAGAACTTTAGCCATTGACACTTACAGATCAATGAGCAAGCTATAAGGGGAGGAGTATCTTGAAGAGAAAAATAATGAGATCTCAATACCTCTAGTGTAAGAGGCAATGGTGTATGTTGGAAATCCATCTCTTCTCAGATAATAGTGTGTGTGTGTGTGTGTGTGTGTGTGTGTGGTGGTGTATGTGTGTGTGTGTGTGTGTATTCATTTATTAGCAGTACTGGGGTTCAAGGTCAAGGGATTGCACTTGCTGGGGAGAAACTACTGCTGAGCCACACCTCCAGGTATTTTTTGCACTGATTATTTTTGAGATAGGGTCATGCTTCTTGCTCAAGAATATATATGGATCTTGTTTCTCTGATTCAGGTTTCCCACCATAGCTGGGATGACAGGCATGTGCCACAACAGACCTCTTCCACTGAGATGGAATGTCATAGCATTTTCTACTCAGGCTGACATCAGGAACTGCATCCTGCTACTCTTGGCCTCCAAGGTAGTTAGGATTGTAGGCATCAGATGCTGGTACATGACATCGGTTTTTTTTTTTTTTTTTGTAGTTATGGAAAAGACATTTCTCCAACCCAGTGGGGAACTCTTCTAATGTCTTTGAGTCTTGATGTCAGTCCTGGTGAGTGAACCCCATTAGTCTTTTTGAGAATGGTAGAATCTATTATTGTTTACTCACCAGTGCAGCAGCATGCACATTCAGCCTACAGAAACATGTTGACTCAGACATTACTATTTCAGTTGTTTTGTGTGCCAAGAGACCTTGGGCTGTCCTAACTTCTATTTAATCCAAGCGAACAACCAAAACAATATTTTCTAGCTTCCATAGGACCAGGTAGAGAAGGGATCTAAGTATTGTGTGGTTAGTGGCAACAAGGTGAAAATTAAGGGACCTAATTTGTGCTGATTAAAATGGCATGACTTTTGGGGACTTCTGATGCCTTTATTATAGTACCTTACATTTTTCTCAGCTTTGTTTATTATTATTTATTAGATTATTGCTTGATATATTAGATTATTCTGCTATATCAGCATTGTGGGGTCTGTACCATGCTGAATGTATGCAGCCCATTAGTCTTTTTGGGGGGGAGGTGGGAGTAGGTTGTGGGGCTTGAACTCAGAGCCTGCACTCTGTCTCTGAGCTCTTTGCTCAAGATGAGCATGTACCACTTTTTTTGGGGGGGGGTCTGGTCATGGGGCCTGAACTCTGGGCCTGAGCGTTGTCCTGTCCCTCAGCTCTTCAGCTCAAGGCTAGCGCTCTACCACATGAGCTATAACACCACTTCCGGCTTTTATTTTTCTGCTTATGTGATACTGAGGAATTGAACCCAGGGCTTCATGCATGCAAGGCAAGCACTCTACCACTGAGCCACCTTCCCAGCCCCTCATTAGTCTTGCTAGGCACTGAACTGACTAAATTTGAGCCTTGTCAAAGCTCACCCAGTGCACACATTTATCCTAGTCTGCAAGCCAAATGTTTCTGGAGATGCATGCAAAAATGATGCATGTCCCAACAGCAGAATTCCTGGGGAAACACCTTTTTACTATGAGAATCATGGTTCTAGGTTATTCATATCTCTTCACGTCAAGTTATGCTTAATTTTTCCTAAATATGACTATGTAATTATTGGTGCATCTATCTGGGCTAAAGTAATTCTTACTATCTTTTGTAATTATCATACGATGTCACCATGTTCTGGACTGCCTACTAGTGTTTTTCTTGGCCCATTTTATTGAAGACTATATAAAATTAGCAATATTTTAATATTTTCTTTTGTTCTATTTCGTCAGGTCCAGTATCAGAAAACACAAATTGCTAATGGAAAGGTTATGATAAAGTAGATAAGAATAGGCTAAAGAAAACATTTAACTCACACATTGGCTACGAATAAGTGGTAGATGGTATGCTTAATTTTCATTTGTTAAGAATATGAAGATTATGCTCTGTAATTCTCATTTGTAGAAGGTGTATATGATATCACTTAGTGGATTATAAGAGCCAATTCATCTTACTTGGGCTACAGATCTATTATGTGCTCTCACCTAACTGCAAGGGAAGTTGAGAATTGTAATTTAAATGTGTGGGGAATTTAGTTGAAGTAAGCCAGGCTCAAAGAAACATAGGTCCCATGGTTTCCTTTATTTTCAATAGCTAGTGTATGTGTGGGACAAGCAGAAAAGGTCAGATAAAATGATGTTAAGTGAAATGAATCCCAAGATAGGGACACAAGTGTTTTTTTCTTTCTTGCTATTGTTTCTAACGTATTTATAAGGTACCATGTGATTTTTTGTTGTTGTTGCTTTTGTTGTCCCTCCCCCATGGTATCAACCCGTTTTCACTCTATTTGATGTTGGTATAATTTGGGGAGGGGAAGGGAAAAAAGGAAGTGTTTAAATAGGGATACAGGTTGACTCACTGCAACAATGAAATGTACAAAACATTATGTTGAAAAATGAGGGGGATGGAGAGAGAGATAGTTGAGGAGGTGGGAGGGAAGGGATGGTAGGGGAAAAACAAAGGAGGAGGCAACAATGATTGATAAAAAAAAATGTGCCCATTACCTTGCTCATGTAACTGTAACCCCTCTGTACAGTATTTTCACAATAAAAAACTTATTAAAAATTGTGTGGGGAAAAGGATGAGATTTAACAAACACATAGCATCATTGCTTTCACAGTCCATCTTTCTGGTGATCAAGTGTCTAGTTCATTCTTACTGAAATACAAGGAATTCATGTACTTCTTTCATGGGAACAACCTTAATTCATTTCCAGTCACTGTGACAAGCTTGAATTTCAGGATGTTCAGGAGTAGTCCTGACTTCAAGAGTTAATCCCTTTGGTTCAATGACTTATGAACAAAAGAGAGATGCTAGTATTTTTGCCTCCCCTTTTCCTCTTCCCTGTAATTCACTATGGTGCTGATAGAAGTAACATTTGCCATTCAGAAAAAGAAAGGATGGAGCCAAAGACCAATTACTGGTCCACAGCAAAATTGGCTTCCTACAGGGCAAGCACTAGGAATTTTTCACAGTTTCTTTTCACAGTTGGGGAAGATCTCCAAACAGAATTTGATCTTCTTCTGTGGAAAGAACTTTCTTGTTAATTTTTTCAATAACCTTCAGCATTTTCCCCTGTTCATTGTCCTCTTGGCCCCATCTGAAAAGCATTCAAGTCCTATACCTTCCTTGCTAGTTGCCAGTATTTATAGCCCACTTTCTTCCTGTGATTGGATTAAGTCTTACACAATGTTCAAAGCATTTCCAATTCAAGACCATAATATTTGTTTAGTAATATGATCCTCTCAGTAATGTAAGAGGCATAGGACTTTTTTTCAGAATGCTTCTTACTGTTCTCTCCTAGACAAGTTGCAAAGATGTTTATGTTATTGCTGCTTTCTGTTTTTCAACTTAATGGTGGATACCTTGCAATTATCTAAAACACAAAAAGTGGAATAATACTTTTTTCAAAGGCCTGAGTCACAGTATTCAATTGCGAAGTTCTACTGGGTCCACAACACTTCATGTCTCAAAAATGACGTTTCTTACTGGTGTCTCGAAGCAGTTGACAAATGCTGCTTCCAGCTTTCTAAGTCCCACATTTCTAGATTATCTACTTAATTTTATTTCTATCTACATTGATAGAGTTGGTTATTTTCTAACATTTTATCTTTTTCATGAAAAAACTGACCAAACATCATTAACAGATAATTGTTAACAAGTAATATACATTCAAGTCCTCCTCCCCTCCAACTACCTTCATTTTCTACAAAACAAACAAACACACAAACAAACAAACCCAAGCTCAAGTGGGAGGCCATTTACTTTACAAGTTTGTGGGTAATATTTTATCAGTACTGTCTAGACTGAATCTGAAATAGCGCCACCCTTTCTTTCCGTTTACTGTGCATCTACTTTACCTGATGTCATATTCAGATTTTTTGTTTGTCTTCATTTGGAATACCTCTAATTTCTATCTGTGGTAACACTTTCAGCATCATAGAAATTGTATTTTATTTCTTGCTGATATTATAACACATTGTAAGTGAAGGGTCCCACACATCCATTCAGGGGACTATGAAGAGGCAGGAAGGCACAGGAGAAAGATTATTACAAGGTTTATTAGAGGAGCCATATTTCCCCCAAGAGGGAGCACATGGCACCTGTCCCTATCCAGGTAGCAGGAGTCTGAGGGTGGGAAGTGAGGTAGATGGGAGCCCAGGTGGACCTGGGTGGAGAGAGGGAGGGGTCAGCTGTAAGGCAGGAACTCCAGGGATGGAAGGGAATCAAGTCTGGGAAGGGCTCAGGTCTAGGTGGAGCTGAGGACCAAAAGTGAGCATAATACTTACATTCCCTGTTCTGTTGTTTAATAAAAATAGAGGGTACCAGGCTGGGAGGTATGGGCAGAGGTCATTTCTTTTGGACCTACTTCTTACTATAAAGGGGCAAAGTGGTCAGGGATCCCTGGTTTGTTGCTTGGCCGGGTACCGTCCAAGAAGCATCTGTTTGACAGTGGTTGGTAAAGGTCCTTTTTGTATGACAATGATTGTCTAACATGAAAGACATATTAATAAAAGGCAAAAAATTGTTGTTAGTATACCAAGAGAAGAATATGCCATGGAGGGATTGATTTCCAGAAGGGGCTATCAAAGACCTGAAATTGCCTTTTCTGTCTCAGACTGGAGACATAGCATGGTACCTGACTCCTGGCATCCTGGAGAAGGGGGAATAAGACCTTTCCTGCTTTAGGATCACAGTAACCTGAGCTGGGGATAGCAGAGATATTTAAAGATACCAGATCTAAAGGGTGTTTTGGGCTCTTTTGGCTACTTCCTCCTGGCCTAGGGGCGTCAAGGAATCCCTGGAGCTGGAGTCTTTAGGATCTGGGTCTTGTTGAAAGAGACTTTTGGAAAGATCAGGCAAAAACTGACAAGGTGATAAGGTCAGTTAACACAAATGACATAGGAGAACACACATTGGCCATGGGCCAGAAATGTTCCCTTTGCAGTATAAGCCCCATTGCAGCCCATTACAGGGAAGGAGGAATAACTGGACTTGGGGCAAGGAAGGGTGACTAAGGTCTTTTGGGCAACTGGGTAAGGGAGAGCATAATGGACTGGTTGGGAGTACCAGTCAGAAACTACTATAAATATAAATAGCAGGTAACAAAGGCAAGACTGTAACTTTCTGTCCAGCTAAAAGGTAGACTGGTATGGACATGAGGTAGGCAAGCAACTATTTCTCTTGATATCTGGGCTCTGATTAATTCTGAAAGGGCGAGCATAAAGTGGCTCCATTTAGGATGTCATCTCCTTTTACTCCTATTCATGGTTTTCCATTGTCAGGAATGACTTTGTCCTGGTGGGTGTCCCAGCATCCTTTGCTGGGATAGTTTGTCCCAGTTGGCATTTACAGTTTGGACTCAAGGCCTGGGCACTGTCCCTGGGCACTTCTGCTCAAGGTGAGTGCTCTATCACTTAGAGTCACAATGCCACTTTCAGCCTTCAGCTGGATACTTATAGGTGAGTCTCGAGCCATGCCTGAAGCCTGGCTCCTTGCTGATTAGCTGGGAGATGGAGTTTTAGTGGGATGTGTGTGTGTGTGTGTGTGTGTGTGTGTGTGTGTGTGTGTTCCGGATGGCTTTGGACTGTGGGAAAAGGAGTATTTGTTACAAAAGCCCTTTTTATTTCCAATTAAGCAACAAGAAGACCAATGAGATTGAGGTTACCTATAACTTGTTAACACTTGGCTAACAATTACTTGTCAGAGTATTTTAATAAAACCCAGAAGATGTTTTTAACCTGCGACTGATTGGCACTCTAAGTACCGCCCACTGCCTCTGACCAGCCTGTTTAAAGTGGTTTATATACAACATTTAACCTTTAACAAATGTACAGGCCTTTTCTTGGGCTACAGCAGCATAGCCTGTTTAACACCTTGGTTTATAAAAGCATTTTCTGCCTGGGGAGATATCTGATTTCTAGTGGCCTCAACAATGCCTATCTGTGTAAGCCTTTAGATAGATCTCAATAGGGACATAATCTCAAAGATGAATTTATGTGGTTGGTGCCAGCTCAAAAGTTACTGCCAATTTGAACTTTGAGCAGATACAGGGAGTTTGGGATTTAAATTATTTTTTACATTTACAACCTTAGCTTTCACTGCCCACTATCACAGATGGTTGGCAAGTTTTGGCCAGTTAGACCAACATGGGCATTAGGCATGTTTATAAACTATCTTTCCATGACCTCCTGGCTCTGATAAATTTTTGGAGGGCCAACCTCAAGTAACTCAAGATCTGACACCTTTTTTTTTTTTTTTTAATCCAAGCAATTGCTTGTAATTGCCTCTGGGTGTTTTAACATTGCAGAGGTCCCTGTAGTGCCTTTTCATGCTGGGATAAATGCAACTTTGGCATTTTCCTTGGTTAGTCACTGGACTTGAACTCAGGGTTTGAGTGCGGTTCCTCAGCTCTCCAGCCCAGGGCTAGCACTCTGCCACTTTGAGCTCCAAAGCAACTCGGCTTTTGATCAGTGCTGGCAGATTAGAGATGACAATCTCACAGGGACCTTTCTCTGCCCAAACTGGCTTTGAACTGCAGTTCTCAGATCAACGAATTTTTACAATGGCCACTTTTACTCCAATTAAAAGCAACAAAGATGGTCATTGGAAGTAGTATTTTTTTTTTGTTTTTGTTTTTTTGGTCAGTCATGGAGCTTGAACTCTGGGCTTGGGTGCTGTCCCTCAGCTCTTCAGTTCAAGGCGAGTGCTCTACCCCTTGAGCCATAGCGCCACTTCTGGTTTTCTAGTGGTTTATTGGAGATAAGAGTCTCAGGGACTTTCCTGCCTAGGCTGGCTTTGAACCAACATCCTCAGGTCTCAGCCTCCTGAGTAGCTAGGATTACAGGCATGAGCCACCAGTGCCTGACTTGGCAGTAGTTTCATAAGCATGGTCTTACCTGGAACTTACTAAGTTATATTTGACAAACTTGTCCTGTCTTTTACTGTGGGCCTGCTGGAAACTGTTACAAAAAACTGTAAAAGCAAACTGGAATAAACTGAATTTATCTTTTTCACTTTGAAGTAAACTTTTAGGACAATTTTATCTTTTAAGCTTTTTTGTCTAAGAGGCCAGCCAGTCCCCACAACTTCCCAAATTTTCACTAAGGGGAAGCCATTTTAATCTCCTTTTTGTAAAGTTACTTTAATTTGCATTTAAATGCTTTATTGAAACACTGGGCTATACTCTTTACTTCTTGGCCCAAGGTTTAAGCTGGAGACATTTTTTGCAGTTTGAGTTACCGTCAGGAAATTAGCAGGTTTTTTGTTTTTTTGTTTTTGTTGTTGTTGTTTTTTTTTGTTGTTGTTGGTTTTTTTTAATGTACTAGCACTGTAGCATCTCTTTTTATTTAGAAATATATCCAGTGGTGGCCCGTATGGGGATAGGCTCCCCAGTGGATTTGCTCCTTCCTCCACTTCGGATAGGGGTCTGATCAGCTGCCCTGGGACCTATCCTGTGATCCTACACTCCAGTCACCAGAGGACCACCAAGGTAACTTTCTCCTGACTGAGCGTTCTACCTGCTGCTCACCCACCCAACACTGCTAATAAGTCCTATCCACAGGTTAGTAACCAGTTAACCAGATTTCTGGGTTTCTGATTTCTGTATTTCTGTCTGTAAGGCCACCTGGGCCTTCATGGGCTAACCAAGCCCCACCCTGCCCTCTGACCAAAATCTTGGCCAAGTGCCCAGAACTGGCCTCTAGAGCCAGTAGCCAAGGGCCCCTGTGGAGAAAACATAATGAAGTTTCTCACTGGTGGACCCCCCTGCTATTACAAGCCAAATAGCACCACAGGGGATGCTCTGTGGGAGAGCTTGGCTCTTGGTCACTATTACTGTGGAAAGGACATCAACTAAATTTCTTTATGGGCTTGGGGGGGGTTGTTGAGCCCCCATTTGAGTCAAATTTGGCCCCAAATTTAAAACTCCACTTCTGTGAGTGCTCGGGCAGGTAAAACTCTCCCCCTCCCTCTTTCCCCCCTCATACGGGCCACCACAAATGAAGGGTACCACACATCCATCACTGGGGACCATGCAGAAGCAGGCAGGCACAGGAGAAAGATTATTACAAGGTTTATTAGAGGAGCCATATTTCCCCCAAGAGGGAGCACATTGCATCTGTCTCTATCCAGGTAGCAGGAGTCTGAGGGTGGGAAGTGAGGTAGATGGGAGCCCAGGTGGACCTGGGTGGAGAGAGGGAGGGGCCAGCTGTATGGCAGGAACTCCAGGGATGGGAGGGGCTCAGGTCTGGTTGGAGCTGAGGACCAAAAGTGAGCATAATACTAACAGTAGTTGGTAGTGGGGGGATTTTTGTGCCACAGAATGTTTAGAGCCCCAGCTGACAAAGAAGCTGCCAGTAAAGCTGACATCTTTGTTCCTGACATTGCCCTGAGTATCATCATGAAGTTGATATTTAGAGACTGATGGGGAATGTAGATGATTTCATAGGGCGTTTTAGGGTCTGGTCATGGCAATGACAACATTATTTACATCCCAGTCTACTGACCAGAACTGAATCCTACATTTTTTTCTTCCAGTAAGAGAAGTTGGGAAATGTGGTTTCTCTGAGGCAATAATTAGGGCAGGATTAAAATCAGGAGAAAAATGAAACTGGTCTGGTGAACACAGTTTTACCTATGTGCACTGACTCTGTGACACTCAATGTCATGGTGTAGTAGTGTGCCTTGGGGACTTTGCAATGGAGAGTAGAGTTGAAGAAGACAGAGATAGAAGATAAAGGCTATGATTCCCAAAGGGAATTGTTTTAGCAAACAAAATAACAGAACAACTCTGACAATTCAGTGTCCAGGACGTTAATTATCATGTAGAAACTGCAGTGAGTTATGGTCTAGTTATGTAGAAGACAAAGGAACATGCTATGAAATTAGGAATTGCTTTGAATTTCCCCCTGACTTTACTGATCAAATATGAGAGGTGTGTGAGTTATGACTTGGAGTCTGTGTCCTGAGTAATGTCTATTCTATAGGATTGCTCTCTCTGCCTACTTTGTCCAGCTTAGCTGTCTCTCAGGCTCTGTGACTTGCAGGTGGTGAGACTTCTGCCCTGTAGCACCTTCTGCATGGAGGATACCTGAGACCAGTCTTCCACAGACTCTGTAGCTACATACTATGGTGGAAAGCTATCTGTGGTTTCTCAGTGTCTTCTTTAAATGGATATTTAAGAGAAGTTTCAAAAACTAGTTCTTTTCTGATTGGACAGATAATTTTAGACATTTGAATCTGCTTCAGTTTCAGGCTTTGCTTTCAACAGCAAATTCATGATCAAGTTCAGCAATGACACAAGAATCTGTGTACATATTTGTTGTGTTCATTTTCTTCTAGATATTATTCTTTCCCCCTTATTTTACTTTAAATCTATCTCTCAATTATTTTTCTTTTTATCTTAGAATTAGGTGTATTCTGATGGATCTTAAGTCTTTCAGGAAAATGTTAGCATACAGATGTTAATCTTTATGTCTTAACATTTTGTTCATTTTTGAGCAGCAGAAATTCACATGATTCAAAATTCAATGAACATGAAAACTCTCCTCTTTGAACCTCTGAAGGACTGTTTTAGACGGGAAGTTTCTGGACTTGGGAAGTTTCCCAGACTTCTAGTCCAAGAAATCCTATCTACTATGTTTTAAATTGATTCCTCAGAACTGTTGTCTTATTATCAATTATCAGTTATTATCTTTTCTAAATTCATTTTCTTCTGTATTTCCTCCTGTTTTAATCCCTAGTACTCTTTAAACCCTGTGAAGAAGGCTTCTGGTTGCTTGGTTTCAAGCCCCAAAACATTACACTTTTTTTTTCTTTGTCCTGGGGCTAGATCTCTGGGCCAGAGTGCTATTTCTGAGCTTTTTTGCTCAAGGCTAGCTACTTTAACATTTGAACTCAATTTCCTGCTTTTTGGTGGTTAATTACAGATAAGAATTTCACAGAGACTTATCTAACTAGGCAACCTTGGAATTGCAGTCCTCAGATCTCAGCTTCCTGTGTAGCTAGGATTGTAGGCTTGAGCCATTGGTCCCAGCAGCAATATCTTATTTGTCTAGTTTATTGAAAAGTGTAGCTTTCTTTGGACTTAACTGCTAAAGCCTACATTTCCTGCTCATGGAACAGGGTGAATATTTTGTTTGTTCTCAAATCAGGTGGAAGAAGTTAATGTTATGAAGGACCCTTTGGTATACTTCAATCCGAATTCCCGTATATTGATTAGTCTTGCCTACATCTGTTATTCCTTTTGATTTTAGTTCCTTCTTTTGTTTAATGGAGAGGAAGGCTAGGAGTGCCTTCTTTCTCTTCCAACTCTCTCTTCCCACTTATCCTTTCCCTGTTTTCCCTGAGTAACCATTTTATTATATTTTGTATAATCTTACATTTTGTCAAATGTGTATAGCGTTTAGGCATAGACACTATGTAATTTTAAATTTTAGCACATTTTCAGATTTATGGAAAAGTTGCAAATCAAGTATAGAGTATTTTTGTATACCCATGACCCATTTTCCCCCTACCATTAATGTCTCCCATTACTGTAGGAGATTTGTAAGCTAATGAGGCAATATTGGTATATTCTTATTATATAACACATGCTATAGAGTGTCAGATCTGGACTTCATTTACAATATTGCCTTTTGTCACAGGATCTCATCCAACATGTCACATTTAGACTTCATGTCTCCTTAGGCTTTCTAGACTGTAACAGTTTTTCAGACTTGCCTTGTTTTTGATGACCTTAACAATTTTGAGGATTGCTAGACAGGTGTTCAAGTAGAATGATGCTCAGTTGGGATATTTAGAATAAGCTATGTATTCTTGGAGAGGAAGACCACAGAAAGAGAGTATTTTCTCTTCAATCAAAGATACATGCTATCAATATGATTATTCTGTTGATGTTGACCTTGATCTCTTACACAGGTAGTGATTGTCACATTGTTCTACTGTAAAGTTGATATCTTTCTCCCTTTCTATAATCTACTCTTTGGCAAGCTTCATAATTCATAACATAAGCATGTGATTATTTGAATGTATACAAATATCATTATGAAGTAAACATTTATCTAGTCTTGCTATGTCAGTCAGCAGTGTTTCCAAGAACTATCCATCTTCTTACATGTATGACTATCTTGCTTCGAACTGCTGCATTAAACTAAATAGTGAGCATCTGTTGAAGTTTTATTTTTCCATTATTTTAAGGATGGATAGTCTGATGGCTAACACAAGCAATGCTATGACAAATATTCTCAATAGATTTCTACTAAACATGTATGGTAGTTTAGCTAAGATGGATATGTAATAGTGCTATATCTATATCATAAAACATTAATTTTTAATTTGACTAAGGCTTCTTAACTAAGTCTTGTTGGCACAACAAATCTGTACATTTCTTCCTATAATTCAGCTTTATCCTTTTTCTCTAATTTGTGTGATATATGATAGCTTCTTATCTTTAACTATAGTTATAATATCTGAACAACTTTCTGTATTCTTGTGAGTCCTGTGGATTTCCTCTTATATGTTTCCTATTCGTATTCTTTTGTTTGTCTTTTCCCTTGGTGTTCTCATATTTTCCTTTTGAGTTTTCTCATATATTCCTTGTTGGATTTAGATATCATAAATATCTGATATATTCTGATTGTATGTGTTCTTGGTTACCTTTGTTAATTTTAAGTTTATTAATTTTTTTATTGTGAAAATACCATACAGAGGGGTTACAATTACATGGGCAAGTACATTTCTTATCAAGCATTGTTGCCTCCTCCTTTGTTTCTCCTTCCCATCCCTTCCCAAACTTCCCCAACCCCCTTACCAGATTCTCCTCCCTTCCAACCCTTTCCTCCCTCGCCAACTGAAGTTGTAAAGTTTGTTTTTTGACATAACGACTTGTACATCTCATTGTTGCAATGGGTCCACCTGTATCCCTAGTTAAACAATTTGTTTTTTTCCCTTCCCCTCCACAAATTATACCAACATCAAACACAGTGAAAACAGGGATTATACTGTGGGGGAGGGACATACAAAGCAACAAAGAAATCATCTTATAAATATGTTAGAAACAATGGTATGAAAGAAAAAAAAATTTGAATACTTATCTTGGGGTTCATTTCCCTAACATCAATTTATCTGACCTTTTCTGCTTGACTCAGCTATATACTAGTTATTGCAAATAAGGGAAACCATGGGACCTATGTTTCTTTGGGCCTGGCTTACTTCACTTTACTTCTGAAGAAAGGTATACTATGACAAGAAGGTAAATATTTAAAAACACTGGGTGGGCAATCTGCCTAGGTTATTTTTCCCCTAAGGTATTACTACCTCTCATTAGGGACTGGTCAGAATTTAGGTTCCAAGAGAAGCCTCCATTGGAGATCTTCTTTGTTTTCTTCCTGTATATGTCAATGTTTTCTACCCCTTTTCACTGATTTGACTGCTTCTTCTGTCTCGCTCTTTTTTCTTTCTCTGGGTGAAGATGCTGTAACAGTGAAGATGCTGTAACAGTGAAGATGCTGTGTAACAGTAGCTCACACCTACCCCCATTTATTGAGTGAGGCTAAGCACCTTTTTTTTTTTTTTGGCAGTGTAGTAGTTTCTCTGGGGACAAGCAATGTAGCATTAGACTCAGCTGTGTCAATAAGTCAAGGTGAGTTTTCAGCTTTGTACAACTGCATTCTCAAATATTAGCAAGATGTTAACATTTATTTCCAAGCTGTCTCTTAAGTATGTAATAAAAAGTCAAAATATGCTATCTATTTTTCTATTTTCACCCATAATCTACATTTTCTTTGCAAAGTGATATCTTTATTGAAACCTTCATTGTTTCAGGTGTTTCTATAGTAATCTGATTTGATCTATAGAAAAAAAGTTATTTTCTTAAAAGAAAGGAAAATGTTGTAGTGCCATCCTTTTTATTTTGCTCATGACACATTTGATTTCTGCCCTTATGGCTATTAGTTTTTAGTGTCTGCTTTTTACCCTGAATAATTATGATGATCTAAAGACATGACTTGACGTTAGCCCTATCCAAACCCATATACTAATAATCTATATGATAATGAGGTTTTCCTACTTTTAAGAGTGTTGTCATTTGATTGTGTCTCTTTAAAAGAATTAGTTAAGTCAGTTTCCTTTAACATTATATAGTGGGATATAAGACCATCTTTGAAAAAAAATACTATGAAAGCTTAATGCTAAATAAGATGAAAATACTAATGAATCACCAAGGGTGACTGCTGACTTTAGTATTTAAAGATCCCAATGCCTCTGGAATGTCTGGCAGGCCTGAGATAAGAAATACTGGTGATAATACTTATGGACTAATTGATATGCTGATCTTATTGAGGGAACAAAGATTTGCAGTTAATCTGATGTAACTGGGTCTTCATGGCATTTAGAATTTTTCATGAAATGTTTTCTGAACAAAGGAATATGAAATCATGTTTTATATACTAGCACTGTGCTGGCCTTGAATCCTCCTCCTCCTGTTCTATGCCTCCTGAATAGGTGGGATTATAGGCATAAGCCTCTGTGTCAGGCTTTTTATTTCATTTTTCAATTTCATTCTGTTCATCATAATTACTATACAAATATAGACCACAGAATGGGAGATTTTTACCAGCTTTGGATCAGATGAGAGCTTCATATCTAAAATGTACTTGCGGGGGGGCCGCCTGCAGATCACCCACGCAGAAGCCTCCTGAGGTACTGGTTTGCAGAACAACTGATTGCCAGGAACAGAGAAACCTACCAGCCGGGAGTCTCCACCAGGATCCCACCCCCACCCCTCACTCTCCACCCGAGCAGAGAGGCTCCATCCCGCCAAAGCAGCTTGGCACCGGCAGCATGACAAAGAGACCTGTCTGCAGACCACCAGCGCAGAACCCCCTGAGGCACTAGACTCGTCTGTTCACAATTGCACCGACCCTGCGGGGGCCGCCCAGATCCCAGAGGCACAAGGGGATGCCTGCAGCTCACCCGCACAGAAGCTGCCTGAGGCTCCGGTGTCAGACCCACAGGATCTCTACAACCCGCGAAGAAGCCGCCTGAGTGTGGACACTGTGGACCCGACAGCTTCGATAGAGGCAAAGACAGAAAAGAATCACACAGAGCCACCACCGCCCAGCCCAGCCCACAACCACCCCAACTGAACTCGGATTGCAACAACAACTGACGACCTACACCATACAGAAACAACCAGCTCCAGGGTGAGTACCCCACAGGGGACAGTATATCCCTCATGGGAGACTAGAGCTGGAGGGAATCCCCAGACCCTGACCTAGACTCCCCACCCCAACACCCGGACCACAGGACCCACTAAAACTGGGAACTGTTCGAGAGCTCCATTAGCTCATGGAGCACACTCCGCTGGCCAGGCCAGAGCAAGAGTGGCCCTGGAAGGGAGCTTAAATGCCCAATCCAGGAACAGCGCCCCTGGGTCAAGACTACCAACAGTAGAAGAAATTTGAACTGTGTCCCCCAGGCTGCATAACCTAGGTGGTATACACATCACCACAGGCCTAACGAGCGCTCCAGGCTGGGGCTGGAACCAGGCCCGGGGATCCAGCGCCTGAACAACACAACCAACTCCTCCCAACTGAAGTAAAAAGCTGAGCATACGCCTCAACAGAGGGGAGAAAATCAGGAAATAGCACTCCCTGGGAAGCACGCCTGTGACAACAAAAGACCTGGAGGCCCAGGGCAAGAGAAGCCCAAACCCCACCAAAACTCCACCCATATACCCTAGGCTGGAAATTGGGCAACACAGGCTGCCAGCACCTGATAGTAAGCAGGAGCTCAGGCTGATAAGGCGGCTCAGCAGTAGAGTGATAGTCTTGGATGTATGAGGCCCTGGATCTGATTCCTCAGCATCACAAAAACAAAAAGGATCAGAAGTGGTGCTGTGGCTCAAATGGTAGGGTGCCAGCCTTGAGGTGAAGAGCTGAGGGACAGCACCCAAACCTAGAGTTCAAGCCCACAACCAGCCCAAAACAAACAAACAAACAAAAACACATCAGGAGCCCATAGCAGACTCCAGTATTTGGGAGAGTGCATCCAGAGCATCTGATCTTCCCAAGAGCACCCATAGGAGCAAACACAAGGAGTCTAGGCTGCTCAACCCTTCCAAAGGCGGGAATTGCCAGCAATCTACAGCAGAGAGCTGAGAATCCTAAGTAGGTCAGAATAGCAGCTGGAAATAGGCTCCCAACAGAACCCAGATCAGGCACAGACTCTCTCTACCAATACAGAATCAGCAACCAAGCAAAGACAG
>NW_012267220.1:34997342-35109463 GCF_000151885.1 Dipodomys ordii | reverse complement strand
CCTGAACAACAGGAACCAATATACAAGGACACGTGCACCTCCATGTTTATTGCAGCACTGTTCACAATAGCTAGGATATGGAAACAACCCAGATGCCCCACGACAGATGACTGGATCCAAAAATTGTGGTATCTATACACAATGGAATATTATGCAGCCATTAGAAATGACAAAATAATGGCATTTGCGGGAAATGGATGGAGCTAGAAGGAATCATGTTGAGCGAGGTAAGCCAAGAACGAAGAGACAAATGGTACATGGTCTCCCTGATAAGTGGATGCTAAATCCAAAATGTTAGGTGATACGACAAAACTAACAGGAGGTAAGAAACAAAGAACTCCCACTCATCTGGTTGAACCACTACTAAATATCCCCACGCTGCTGCTCACATATATGGTGTATAACATGTGAACACCGTTATATGTTACAGACTGTGATAGACAATTTCCTCCAGGAAAGTTAGAATGAACTTATGACTTTAAATGAGCATTATTATTCCACAATACTGTGAAATTCTGGAAATTATGTAATCACTTAATCACAATAATAAAAAAAAAGAACCTTGGGGAAGGGAGGGAGGGAGGAGATGGTAGGGGGAAAACAATGGAGGGGGTAACAATGTTCAAGAGGAAGTGTATTCATTACCTCACTCATGTAACTGTAACCCTCTGTATAGTATCTTTACAATAAAAAAAAACAAAACAAAAAAATATACTTAGGGCTCAAAAAAATTAACCTCCCCCAAATAAACCCTTATTGAACAATAACACAATTTTTAGAAGGGCTAAAGACTTAGACTTCTCAGAAGAAGTAAGAATGGCCAATGCACACATGAAGAAATGTTCTTCATCTCTGTCCATAAAAGAAATATAAATCAAAACAACATTGACATTCTACCTTACCCCAGTTAGAACGGTCATTACCAAGAAAACTAACAATAAGAAATGCTGGCAGGGATGTGGCCAAAAGAGATTTTTTTCTTTGACTATGTTTTATGTACAATACTTTGTTTAATATCCAGGTACTTTGGAATTTTCCAGATATCTCTCTGTGGTTGATATCTAATTTAATTGCATTGTGGTCTGAGAACAGACACTACATAATTTCTGTAACCTAAAATTTGTTAAGGCACAATGTGGTCTACTTTGGTGAACATTCTCTATGAGTTCAAGAATGTGTTGAAATAGTCCATAGATAGCCATTATGTTCCATTGATTGATAGTGTTGCTGAATTTACCTAGGTCCTTCTGATTTTCTGCCTGTCAGACCTGTTCATTTCAGATAAAAGCATGCTGAAGCCTCTAATTATAATAGTGGATTCATTGAATTCTCCTTGCCATTCTCAGGTTTTTCTTCATTGTCTTTTGATGCTATACTATTAGGTATGTACACGTTAAGGATTGTTATATATTCTTGAAGAATTGACCCTCTTATTAAGTAATGTCTTCTGTATCCCTGATAACTTTGTTTAGTATGATGTCTGCTCTAGGTCAGATTTCTTCGATTAGAATTAGCATTTCCATCCATTTAATTTTGGTCTTTATGTACAGTTCCCTTTATTTACAGTGCCCTTCATAGACAACTTATAGTTAATTTTGTTTCTTGTTCTACTTTGACAAGCTTTGTTTTTTTACCTTGTACATTTAGACTATTGTCATTCCAAGTGATTTGATATATTTAGACTAACACGGAACATACACATTAGTGATTTCTATTTGTTGTTCCTTTGTGCTGCTTAAAATTTCATCTTGCACTCTTTTTTAGTGTTTTATATGATTCAATTTTCTTTTTTATTTTTGTTGGTTGGTGTTCTGATGTTTGAACTCAGGGCCTAGTGCTGCTAGTCTAGCACTCTACCATTTGAGCCCTGCCTCCAGCTTGGCTTTTTGATGGTTATTTTGGAGATGGAGTCTACTGAACTTTTCTGCCCTAGCTATACTTGAGCCATCACCCTCCAGACCTTAGCCTTCTGAGTAGCTAGGATTACAAATGTGAGCTATTGGTGTCTGGCTCCATTCTCTCTTTTTAGCATATTCATTTATGTCATTTTATTTTTTTTATCAATTTCCCTGGAGTTTGCAATATACATTTACTGCTAATCTGGGTTAATTTTCAAGAAAATATTATTTTATGGGTAGTATTCATACTTTATAATACCAAATAATCAATTTCTCCCATTTTTCCCTCGCACTTTCCTATCATCTATTTCAATCATATATGAGCACACGTATAATTGAAGACACTATTGGTATTATTTTGCACAAGCTATTCATATTAGAACAATTAACAAGAAAAATAAAAGGTTTTATTTACCTTCTTCAATGTTCTGCCTATCTTCATATACTTCTAAGTTTCTGGCCTTGACTGAAAAAAATTTTAACATGCCTGGTGTCATTGGCTCATTCCTATAATCATTGGTGCTCAGTAGGCTGAGATCTGAGGATTGTGGTTCAAAGCCAGCCTAGGGAAAGTCTATGAGACTTTTATCTCCACTAAACTACCAGAAAAGCTGGAAGTGCAGTGGTGGAGTGCTAGCCTTGAGTAAAAGAAGCTCACGGACAGCATATAGACCTGAGTTCAAGCCCCAGGTGTGGTATACACACACAGATATCATCTTTTTAAGAAGATGTTTTAAGTATTATTCAAAGGTGTTATTTCAATGTTTTAATAGGTGCTTTCCATTATGTATTTGATTTGAAAGCCATACAGCTATCCCTCAAAGGCCTTAGGTGAAAGCTTTATTGGTGAATGAAGGCAAAGCTATAAATTGGGAATAAAACATACTTTTTTTTTCTTATTTGGCTCCACTTCTTTCTGTCTTACTGTCTGTACACCAGAAAAATAGAGAATAAGGAGAAATAGAGCTCAGAAACATTTTCTGATTTAAACATTTGATATTTAATCGTCTGTCTGTCTGGACAAAGAGAGCAATAAAGCTACAGTGATATATAGGTAATGTGAGTTGCATATGTTTCCCTCAGCCCACTGAGGAGACTGTCCTGAAACATCATAAATATCAGAAGCACCTGAAGTGGAGATGGGGTGCAGGTCTATACACTATTAAAGCCACCTACAAATTTAGCCATTATTTCTTTCACTGATAACATTTCTCTGGCCCAAGTGAAGCCTCCGGAAGGAAAGCTGAGAAATCACCACTGCAGCAGTGAAAGTAAGGGAAAATTAATCTCAGCTGAGTGTTGCACTGGGAAAGCATGCAAGAATTATCCACTTTGTCAGTGAAATTTCCTCTCTCTTAGCCACCAGGAGTTGGAAGTGACTGGGATGACCAGGAACACAGGCTTGGGATTGCTGTGGCTCTAAATTAGGGTAGATTTATGCAGCATCTGACTACTCAAGGCAGCTCTCTACGGTAGATTCAATCAGGGAAGAGAGATATTTATGATATTTTTTTTCTTTTTTCCCCCGCTACTTTCCAACATTTTCATAAAGCTTGCAAGCAATGCTCACTGACTGAGCTGTCCTGACCATCAAGAGTGCTCATACATTAATAGTCTGGTATGTGGACTTAGGAATATAAACCTACACCTTGGAAATAGCACCTTCCACTGTAAGGCTTGATAACTATTTGCCAGAAGAGAACAACAGAAAATTCTTCCTGAGTTGTGTGTTATTAACTTGCAGATCGGTTACTGGCCCTGGTTTATGCTTATAATTCAGATTCTTGGAAATTTTCACAGACCACACAGAAGCACAGGGTACTTGCAAATAGGTTGATACAGAGGTCTTTCTCCAGATTATTTGGGGGTGTTTGATGCCCTCTTGCTTCCTTTACTGTGAGTCAGGATTATGCCAGAGAACCATACTAAGAGGAGCATAGTTTTAAAAGACTGGAACCTGGGCACTGCCCTCAGGAATGTGCTCAGAGTGACCTTTCAGCAGCCCGGGGAACCTTATCTGTTTTCCAGTTTGATCTTCAGAAGGCTTTGACCTGCAATTTAGGGTCCTGCTCTATATCTGAAGGGCTTGTTCTAGTGTAGGTGCCAGTCAACTAGCCTCAACTTGAGGGAACTGCGTGGCAAGGAGTGACCTGCCCGATACACTGCTCTAAGATCTTCCTTGTGACCATGGGCTGAGGGCTGAAGTGGATCTTGCTTAGGGTTGGTTAATTCTCTCACCACATTCCCAGATGGGTGTCACACAGTTCCCTTTACACTTTCCAAAAAAAGGGGGGACAAAGTGACCTTTGCAAGATACAGAAAGGAATTCCAGATACGATGAAGAAGCAGAAGGGAATACTGTGAAAAATACTTCAGGCTGGCAAATCCAGGCCTTTACCCTCACTGCCGAGACAGCTGTGTGGGACACAAGATGTCCTGCTAATTAGTGCACTTACGGTAAAACTGTAGATCTGCAGTTCTGTAAGTTTACTTTCCTTTGTCTTTCTTTCTCTTTATTTTAAATACCACAGAGACAGTGATAAAAAGCTGGGTGAAATGCAAGGGTTCTGGTGAGCAGACAGTCAGCTTGTGAATTGCTGACTTAAGCACTCACCCTTTCCCTCCCTCAAGTACTTTCCTCTTCCTATGCTAAAGAGTACAAAAAGGAGAATCCTGATCTGGAATATCAATGACCTTTGTTCATTCCTCACTCTGATAGTGAGTAAACCCTGCCAGGAACATTTATCTGGAAGGAGAAGGTGGCAGGGGTGTGAGGAGGTGTGATTGCAGGTGGGGTTATGGTGGGACAGGACACACAGCAGTGGGGTCTAATGTCTCCTTCCTCCTATGGATCTTGGAGCCTGCTGTTCAAAGTATACTTACAATAGATTTAGAAATCTGCTGGCACTTATGCTATCAGGCAGGTTAAATAGGAATGGAAACATCCATACTTCTTTAGAATCACTTGCCTGAAGGCCAGTGATGGAAGAAAGGTTTTGTTTTGTTATTATTATTATTATTATTATTATTACTGAAGAGCAATCACAGCACAATCTTCCTCCTCCTTCACCTCCTCACACATCAGAATTGCTACTGGAGGAGCCATAGTGAAAACACAAAGTAAGAAACAGAAAATGTGGAAGACTCAAGTCATACTATTTTTAAAGCAGTGTTTTTGCCTTTCAGATTCATTTTGTAATGAGAACAACTAAAACCTGCCTAGGCAGAGTCTTGTAGAAACTCTGTGATACTTGTGATAATGAATGGAATCACAGATCCTACTTTGGGTGCTCAAGAATACCATCTTTCTGCAATTTTCAGAATGGAAAATGCTTAAAGTATGAACAAGTTTTTATATGCAACATGACTGCAGCAGATTGTAGATCAATCTGGGAAGGGAGTTATTATGCTGAGTCTCAGAGTCTCAGACCTTTAAATCAATATTCCATCCACTGGTGGGGACAAGTTTCTCAACTGAGGTATCACTGTAGCCAGTCAAAACATAAAAGGTGCCTCTGGGAAGGAAGCAAGTGTGACACTAAATTCACTTCTCAGTCTAGGGATTGCCAAGGTTCTGAATTGAATTTCTGAAACTGTAAATTCTAGAGTTACCTATGTTAGCCAGAAATTTCACTAAAAAGCTGTCTCCAAGTCTGGTATTCATGATATTTTATAAAAATACCTTGCAGCTTTCAGTTCTTGGTCTTTGAAATGCCTGATAGGGCAGACCTGGTAGCGTTTGTTTGTCTTCAGGAGTTAAGGGTAAAAGTTCCTCTTGGTAGGAATGCATTGTGGTTCATGGAAGTCTGTTTCCCATTAAATGGAATGATGGATCCTTGGGCTAAAGATCAGAGATTTGTTCATCAAGGCAGAGGCTAGGTGCAGAGTAGATGTATGATCAGCCAAGGAACTGAGGAGTAGTGACTCTGGACCATAGAATAAAATCATCAGTGAATTCTTATTAAGAAGACAAGGAAATAGAAACCCAGAGAGAACCCTGAGCTATTAGTAGGATTTCTTAGTGGAGCCAAAGTCTTTTTACTTCCATTACACTCCCTCTTCTGCACTTCTATTCCTCCTCTTCTGCTAGGAGGATGAGGTTCTAATTGCTTTTCTATCCAACTGCTCTCTACACAAACACAATCTCAGATGAACATAGCCAACATTACAAAATAACACAGATCATCAGTGATGGGAGTTGGCTAGCTGGCTTTCTCAATATCCAGCTGAGAAAGAGGCAAAACTGAGTTACACAAACGGGCATTTCTAGCTGAGAGTACCTTCATTCATCAGGCAGAAGAGACTTGGAAGGGCAAGGGAATTGTGTGTGTATCATGGCATCAACAAAGGCCTGTAATATGGTGCCATATGGTTTCCTGCTTCAAAAAGCATTCCCTGCTGCTGGTCCTGTTCTTTATTTATTTTCTCTATTCCTAAGCTCAACTAAGCATGTTAGTAAAAAGCATGATATAGAAGCATGACTATCCTCATCTTGTGCATACTGTCTGGGATATTTTGACCGCAAAAATATTTCATGAGATGCAACAAGTGTATGTTTCATTTTAAGGTACCCAATTCCAGTTAATATCCATGATGGAGACCTGTAGTACTACAGACTGTGACAGTGTGCTGTTCTGCAATGAATGAGTGAATGAATTTCTGAATTACCTGAAAACCCAGGGAAGGGAAGATTCTAATGCCCCTAAATGGCAGCAGAGTCCCTTCAGCTATTTTCTATTTATATTAGTGAGAATAATTCTCTCCTGAATGGATCCTAACTTATGGATTGGGCTAGTGATGTTCATTATCCTGGTACCATGCCATATATATACAACATTAATGGAGCAATAGATGATGATGATGATGATGATGATGATGATGATGATTTTCTTACAATAGTTGTACAAAGGAGTTCCTATTCAACAAATCGGTTTATGAATACAGTACATCTTAATCAATGTCAACCCTTTCATCATTTTTCGCTATCGCTCCCAAACCTCCTTTTCCTTTCCATTAAAAAAAATTGTAGGCTAGAGGCTGGGAAGGTGGCTCAGTGGTGGAGCGCTTGCCTTGCATGCCTGAGGCCCTGGGTTCGATTCCTCAGCACCCACATAAGCAAAAAGAAAAAAGATGGATGTGGCTCTGTGGCTCAAGTGATAGAGTGCTAGCCTTGAGCTGAAGAGCTGAGGGACAGCACCCAGGCTCAGAGTTCAGGCCCCACGACTGGACCAAAAAAAAAAATTAAAAAAAAAATTGTAGGCTATGCGTTGGATTTTATGTCTGTATTCCTCATTCTTCTTTTGATTCAGATCAATAGATTTTTTTTGTTAGATGATATTTATGTTTTAGTACCAAATCTCCCATTATTTTAAAAAGCCTCTTTTTATTTTTTATAAGTTGGTGGCAGATAACTAATTCCAGGGAAAATTTCTCTTTCATGAAGTTCAATCTTGTGAACAAAAATACAAGGAAAGAGGGAAAAGTAAATATGTTTTGTTTTCCACACGTGGAAACTCATAGCTGTCCTTGGGGAAATGTACAGAGCTAGGGCAGGAAATGGCACAAGCCTGAGCTTCTATCAAGCTAGGAAAAGGAGAGGCTGGACTGTCACACTTTTCTTAAAGAAGGTGACAGGAGGCAACCAGATAGATTGGAACTACAAATGTCATGTCATAGGGGACCTTCTCAACCTTAAGAGACCTCAGGGCTTGAAAAAATGACACATAATACTGAGTGGCTCAAGTCCGGGCCAACCAGTGGGGTTGAAAACCCTGGGGACACTGCTTGTCATAAGCAATTCATTTTCCTTGGGAATATTTGCAAGTGTTAGACTACTAGGTGTGACTTGAAGTTAAGAGAAAATGTCACCGAGTTTTAGAAATACCTGCAAATGGAAAAGTTTCAATGCCTGAAAGCAAGCAGCAAAAATACAAAAGGATTTCAAGGCTGTTTTCAGGTTATGTAATTAGGAAGAAAAGGTCAGCCGCAGGCTGACTGGAAAGTGATGGAGCTGTGTCTTCCATGGGCATGCCTCTCTCCCCCCAAACACAAACATATTCCATTCCCATCTTAGCTGTCCTTTCCTCACCTTTCTTGGCAGTAAAAGGCAACATCAGTGTTTTGGCTTTTTGGTTCTGTTTTCATCTTTGACTTTTCATTTATTTATTTATTTATCTATTTATTTATTTGGTTCCAGAAGTTGCTTAAATCAGAGTCTGCATGCTATCACATTTTTTTTTTTTTTTTTTTTTTTGCTCAAGGCTAGCATTCTACCATGTTAGCCACAGCTCCACTTCTGGTTTTCTGGTGGTTAATTGGAGATAAGAGCCTCACGGACTTTCTTGCCCAGGCTGGCTTTGAACCGCGATCCTAGATCTTAGCCTCCTAAGTAGCAAGAATTACAGGCGTGAGCCACTGGTGCCAGGCTCATTTTTTCATTGTAATAGAAAATTAAAATGAATAGACTCATTTTCAGGTTTGAAAAAAAAAGAGTAGAAAGAACAGAGTTTGTGTATGTCACCTCTACCACAGTTTTTTTTTTTTTCTTTTTCCTCTCTGGTATTAACATCTGCATTTTAGTGCAGTGCATTTGTTATGAGTTCAGCCTCCATGGATTCACCTTTCTCCACTAAAGTTCATGGGGTCACATAAAGTTCATTGGGGCTCACATTTCCTGTGATACCGTTAGGGCTTAGACAAAAATGTGCTATGTATCCACCATTACAACGTTATGCAGAAATTTCACTGCCATCAAACCTCATGTGTCCTGCCTGTTCACTCTTACATCTCCTCTCTAGCCCTTGGCAGGCCTGATGTTTTTACCAGCTCCATAGTTTTGTATTTTGTTTTCCAGGTAACAGTTGGAATCATACAGTGTGTTACCTTTTCTTCTTGCACGTTGCAACAGGCATTTCAGTGTGTGTGTGTGTGTGTGTGTGTGTGTGTGTGTGTGTGTGTGTGTGTGTGTGTGCCTTTAGGCTCTGTAGCTCTGTTTGTTTTGCTGAAAAATATTCTATTCTCTGGATGCCCTATAGTTTATCCACCTACTGAGGGGCATCATAGTCAATGGCATGAGTTTTAACCTTTAGAATATGTTAAAATTATTGGAACTAAGAAAAGAAAATAGTGGAGTCAGGGAAAATATGTAAGTCTGCTTTTGAAAAAAATCAAGATGCATTATATTCATAAACTGCTTTGTTGAATGGAAACTCCTTTGTACAACTACTTAAAAATAACAAAAATCGAAGTGTCTTTTGCTGATGATAAAATAAATCATAAAGTTGAGCCATGCGGATTGCCAATATTTGATCACTTCTCAAAAAATAGCGGTTTCAAAGGGTTGTACATATTCACAATATGTAGCTTAAATACAAATGTATAGTAAGTTGAAAGTGAAAGTGATGCATAAGAAATAACAAAATTAGTATGAGAGTATTTTATGCCTCAGGATAACTCTAGGCTTGTCATCCTCTCAATGATCCCACATTAGATATTCTCTTTAATCCTGGGAGAGGTGGATCACTGCCTTCAGTAGATGGGGCAGGAGGTTCTGGCATGGTGTGGGCTTTTTGGTGTTCCATCTTGACTAAGAAGGCGTGAGACTGACACAAAGATCTGCCCATAGAGACAAGCCACCCTTGATACCCTGCTTGTGGGGCACCAAGGCATATATCTGGTGTTACACATGTAGGAGAGAGAAATATTTCTCAGGGTAATGCACGAGGTGGAAAGTACACACAGTGGAGTCAAAAGTCAGGGGTTGATAATAAATATTAACAAAATTATCTGTGAGCCAGGAACTGTTCTGAGCTCTGGAGAGTCAGTGATGAACAATTCAGAGTAGCCCTTGTCTTAGGGGTACTTACTTTGCAGATGACTGGAGGAAGACATGGAGAGATGTGTGGGCAGACTTCTCCACTGAAGCACTGACAATGAGGGAAGTGTGTAGCCTCACTGTGTGGATTGGTTTCTTTGAGTTCAGGGTTCTTGATGGATATGTTGAGATGAACAAGTGTGTTATGAAATAGTGGTGTAATCTTAGAGAGCACATTTTGTTGGCTGCGTTGCAAAGGAGATAAAACTGGGCTTCCTCCTAACTTCTAATCTTTAGCTTTATGGATGCCACTGTACCTCCCTTTGCAGTGTCCAGAGTGGTTCCCAAAGGAAACAGGCCTTTACAAAACATACCAAGGAATAGTGGACTCCTTGAGTCCCTACAGACTGAAGCCTTTTGCTTTCATGAGATACATAGACTGAAAGACCTGGTCCAAGAGGCTACTTGGCAGGGATGGTGGCTGTGGTGGAGGAATGAAAGGAGCTGGCAATCTGTGGATTTCAGGGAATAAATGCCTTAAATTGTCCTCTTCTGTTCTCCAGGGAGGATAGGCCACACAATGTTTGGGAGCTTGTTGAAATATTATTGAAAAGTCCAATCTTTTAACAGCAGAGTCGTAAACCAAGTGTGAGGCTCTTCAAAGCACTGTGCCCTGTAACCACACAGGTTGAATTTACTGTGATTCTAGCTCCTGCAATAGTGATGCTTTAACATCTGCCCTGTGAGCACAAGCTACATACACATCTGTACAATCTAAGAATGTGCCAGGTCATCTTTCCTCTTTGGTCACCTCTCCCACACCTCTCATTTTTCAAATACAAATCAACCAACCCACATTCTACTTCAGTTATGTTCCCTTTCAGACTCTTACACTCTGAGCTACTATGTATCCATCCTAACCACCCAGAACCAGGTTCCAGAGAGGTAGGTACAATTCCTGTGTTATTGAGCATGCTAGAATCAACATTAGCTTGTTCATCTTGTGTTGAAGCTACTCATCTGCCCAGTTGGCTCATCTTGTGGAAATCCTAATAAAGACTCTTGGTCCTTTTCTTCTTCCATTTGCCCTGTGATCCACCAAGGCTTTCTTCTATGTGATAGCCTTCTCTTGAAAATCCCCTTTTCAATGGCATCTCTTGATCTGCATGTCTTCTAACCAATTGTCTATGAACCCACTGTAATTTAGAAAATACACCCAAAAGTGACCTTACCTACATAGCTTCCATTTGCTCAATTTAACCAAAGGACAGATGGCAAGAAACTTGAAGTTCATAAAGATTACTTTTGTAGGCTTAAAGAATTGTGAAGTACAGTGGTTAGGAAAATGAATATGATAGGGTAAAATACATTCAGCACATGTCATTTCTAGCAAGGATGACATGAATAGATATTTTTAATAAAGGACCTGAATATTTCTTGTGCTATTTTTATTAATAATCACTTCAGAATCATTCTGGGAAAGGTATGTCATTTCACATTTGACATGGGAGCTACTTTTTCCCTAGTTTTATTAATGTATAAATGACATACAATAGGCTACTTATTTTTAAATGAACACTGTGATCAGGTTCAGCATGTCTATTTACCCATGGAACTATTGCTATAATTAATATAGAAAACATACCTGTCTCTCACAAAAGTTTTTCTGTGTCCCTGCCTTCCTTACTGTCCCTACCCTCAACTGCTTCAGCAAAACTAATCTTCTCTATTACTGTAGCTTAGTTTGCAAGTTTTAAAATCTTTTATCTGTGTAATCATATACTATATTATTGTTATATGTATCAATATTCTAGTACTTTTGATTACAAACTAGTATTCTATTTTATGATCTATTGATAGATATTTGGGTGGTTTACTATTTGTATTATAAATGTACCTGCTGGGAACTTTATATGCAAGACTTTGTGTGGGCATATGCTTTGTATCTGTTGGGTAAGTATCTAATAGAAGAATGGTTGAATCATATGGTAGGTTTTATATGTGAATTATGTTCCTACCCTTGTATGTTAAAATCTTGACTGCTGCCCCTCTCTGTACCTTAGAGTGGGGCTTTATTTTGAGGCAGTCCTAAGGAGATAATCAAGGTAAGAGGCTATAAGGATAATTCCTCATTCAATTTAACTGGTATATTTATACAAAGAGAAGACCATGTAAGAAATGCAGTGAAGAATGTGGCCATTCACAAAGCCATGGAAAGAGGGCTTAGAAGGAACCAAATTGGCATCTTGATCATGGACTTCTAGCTGCTAGAATTGTGAGAAAATAAAGTTCTGTTATTTAAAGCATTGCATTTTTACAACACCCTTAACTAATTCAGTAGGTATATGTTTACTTTCAAGTAATTCCAAAATTGTTTTGCAAGTTTTTGTACAATTTTTCATTCCTACCAGCAATACCAATTGTTGTCAACATTTGATATTGTCAGTGTTGTAATTTAGTATTTTTAAAGGTGTGCAGTGCTGCAGTGATGTCATAAATAATTATTTTTCTCTTGATGTTGTATTGTGGCCTGAACTGAGAGTCTTTCCTTTTCCCTAATTTGCCTTTAGCCTAATTTGCTTATGATTATGGCTTTATCACATGAGCCACACCTGCATTTCAGGCTATTGCTAGTTCATTGGAAGGAAAAGTCTTGCCAATTTGTTCGCTGGCTTCTAACCTTGATCCTCAGATCCCAGGAACCTGAGCATCTAGGAATATAGGCTTTGACGCCCAGCTTTCATTATGGTTTTAATGAACATTTTCCTAGTGGTAAATGATATTGAGCATCTAGTTGTGTGCTTATTTGACATTTAGAAATACCAAACTTGAAGATATTTAAATCTGTTGACTATTTTTTAAATTAGGTTTTGACAATTTGTGAGTTTTAACAAATATGCATGTATTTATATATAGGTACTTTATCATCTATGTAATTGCAAATGTTTGTTTCAGACAATGGGCTGAATTTTACTTCTCTGAATCTTTTCTTTTACAGAGCAGAAATACTTAATTGAGTCTAAAAAGCCAATTTCTGCTTATTTGCATATACAAGGGTTGTATCTACAAAGCCTTACAGATCAAAATTAATTTGGTTTGTATATGGAAGTGCAACTCTTTTGGGACCTCTTAATGAAAAAAGTATCCCTTCTCCAGTGAATTACCTTCATTTTGCATATTTATCATAGATTAGTTGAAGATATATAAAAGTCTATTTTTGGCCATTCTCTTCACATCTGTTTTTTTCCACTGATGCCAGCACCACATCCTTTTGATTACCATACCTTTATAGTAAGTCTTTAAGTAGGTACTGTTAAATTCTTTCACTCTGTTGTTTGCTTTCAATTGTTTTAGCTTTCCTAAATTTTTGGTTATTTATATGTACTTTTAGCTCATCAGTTTCTATAAATAAAAAAATTATAGATTTTCATTTGAATTGCACTGTATCTATAATGTGTAGGAGAAGTGATAACTGAACAATATTAGTCATTGTAAGCCCTGATTGTAGTATGCCTTTCTATTTATTTAGATTTTTTACTTTCTTTTAGCAGTTGCTTATAGTTTTGAGCATAGGGCTTAAACATATTTGGTCAGATTACTCTCTGACATATTGTTGATACAAGTTTAAATGACATTGTTAAAAAATTAACTTCTGATTATTGTCACACAACTGATTTCTTAATATGACATTGCCAACTCTCTCATTAGCTCTACAAGCTTTCAAAATGGATTCTGGATTTTCTATCATACAGTCATGCCATTTTTTTATTGTGAAAATACTGTACAGAGGGGTTACAATTACATGGGCAAGATAATGAGTACATTTCTTATCAAGCATTGTAGCCTTCTCCTTTGTTTCCCCTTCCCATCCCTTCCCCTACCCCTCCTCCCCCCTCCAGCACCAAAGTTGTAAAGTTCGTTTTCGACATAACGGCTTGTACATCTCATTGTTGCAATGTCAGCCATGCCATTTGTGAACTAAATACAGTTTTATTATTTCTTTCATGGAAATAAGTACAGAATTCTCAAATGAGAACAGGCAAAGCATATTTAATTAGCACTTGCTGCAGCAAGAGGGTCAGCTAAGGTTATGGGTCAGAGTCCTATTTTTAAATATTTTTTGACCATTATGTGTTATTCTGTCCTTTACTTTGTAATTTGAATGTATCTCATTTCTCCTTGCCTTTTTGCACTGGTTGTGACCTCGAGCACAATATTAAGTAGGAGAGAAGAGAGGGACATCCTTACCTAGTCCATCTGGGTATATGGTCAGCCTTCCTTCATCAAGCATAATGTTAGATGTAGCTTTTTCTTCTTAATACACACCTTTTAATCAAGGTGAAGATTCTTATTTTGATGAAAGTTATTTTTAGAAAATCAGGAATTTATGTTGAGTTTTTATCTTGCTTTTTAAAAAATGTATTGCAATATTGATAGAAAGCTCCTCTTCCTCCCTCCATCTCTTCCTTCCTCACTCCCTCTCTCTGTCCTTCCATCTCTCTATTACTTCTTTTCTTTACTCCCTTTTACTTTCTCCTTTCTATGTACATCTAGTAAATTCTATTGCTAGATTTTTTAAACATAAAACTTAGTTTGCATTGCTGGGATAACTCTCATTTGGTCATGATGTACTTTTTTAGACATTATTAGATTTTGACTTGCTAAAAGAATTTTAAGAATTCTTACAACTAGGTTCATAGAGAGTATCAGTTCATGTTTTTTCCTTGTATTTTCTGTTTGCAAAACAGAACAATGCTAACATAATAAAGAGTTGGAAAGTATCTCTTCTTCAACTTTCTTGACTTGTTTTTGTACACTGGATATTATTTCTTCCTTATATTATAGTAGAGTTTCCCAGAAAAATATCCAAGTGATTTCTTTAATCTTTCTAGGACAGTTTTTAGTTACAAATTCAGTCTCTTTACTAGATAGAGTATTTGGCTTATCTGTTTATTATTGAATGAGCTTTAATAGTTTTTTTTAAAGTTATTTGTTCATCTCATCTAAGTTGTAGAATTAATTGACAGGAAGCAGTTCAGAATATTTGCTTATTACTTTGTGTGTGTAGAGTCTGTAGGGATGTTACCTCCCTCATTACTGAGGATTTTTTTTCTAATTGATAAGTCTGATTTATGGTTTATCAGTCTGACTGGTCTTTTCCTTTCATTGATTTTTGTTTTGTTTTTCTGTTTCCTACTTTCATAATTTCCATTTTGATGTTTGTTTTTCTTTCATTTAGACCAATTTACTCTTTGGCTTTTAGCTTTTTTTTTTAAGGTAGAAGCTGAGGCCATTGAGTCCTTTTCTCCTTTCCTATAGAACCTTGTGTTGCCCATTTGAGATTCATTTTCTAAGTCTGTGTTACAGATACAGAGGATTAAAATTGGTTGGGACATTAGAAGATGTCATGTTCTACTTTTACATTTACTAGCTAAGGCAGACATAAATTAATATCTTAAAATTAGTTTTTATACATCCAGTGCTTTCATTAAATTTCTCTTATAAAAGCAGCTTGGTGTTGCATATACCTAGAAACAGACTAACTTTCTGTTCTGTTTTAATCTTTGTAACTGATTTCACAATTACATTTTACTACTAATCATTGAACCTTGAAGAACTTTTGGATTAATTTTCTTCTATTAATACATCCTGTGCTTATGCATATTATCTATGGTCTAGAACCATTGAGGAAAGAAATACTGTCAGACTTAATAAAGCCAAAGGAGAAGATATGTGAAGAAGGATGACTATGTGAATTTTGGCCAGCAAATTGGAGGCACAAAGACTGACTGAGAGAGGATGGCAAATGAATGATGTTTGTGTAAAGAGATGTTAAGATTTCACCAGAGAAGAGAAAGTGCATGCAGACTTCTCTTTCTTTTTGCAGAAATTCAAACAAAATAATCCACAATGATTTATGCTGGCATTTTGGACCTGGGTTGGTATGTGCAAGGGATTGGAAATGAATGAATGAATGTAATATTTATGTAGAATTTAGCTGCTATAAAGTTTGTGGCCATTTAACTTCATATAGCTGAAATATGGCAGGATGTTTTTGGTGGAATTATTTTATTCTAGCAGAAGGAAACTAAATATTAATAAGGATCCAATATTAATTTACTTCCTCACTTTGGCATAATTTCATACATTTCCTCTCAGCTGAATGGACTAAGATCAGAAATAACAGAACTGGTATTTCTAGAACTGGACTGAATGTGACTTAGAATCAATGTATCACCTGTTATTGAAGTTCAAAAGAAAGCACGGAGAACAAATGGTTGTGTTTAAGGCCCTATTTTTTTCTGGATTCTTAATTCAACAGAGAAGAAAGGCACCAGCAGCCGGAACTTCTCCATGGCTGTTTTGTCTTGTAAGTCAGAAACAACTGCAGAGGACTATCTAAGAGCTGAAGACATCTAAACCATCTATTCATTTTGAATACTGGTTATGTTTTCCACCCTTACTCATTGGTTTTCAAGTTTTTAGTGCATTGTATGAAGCAGCCAATCAATCAGAAGTAAGAAGTGGGGCAAGATTATATGGGATATGGTTAATAGCAGGTAGCAGGAGGAAAGCTCTTGGCATGGTATTGCATAGTTGTGTGATGCGTGATGGTTTTTGGATTACTATGTTATCATTTTCCTTGGATGAGAAAATTACTAGTTTGACTACATAATTATGCTGGTTGTACGCTTCTTACTCAGTAGACTTCAGCTAACTTTATGCATATGTATGTGTGGTTGAGTTTTGAGAAGAGGATCTGACACAAAATTAGATTGTCAAGCATGATGAAGGCAAGGGAAAAATTACAAAATACTGACCATGTGTTTGAGAAAGAGCAGCAGAACTGACTTTAACAGACAATTCTGTTTCCTTTGTTCTAACACCAGTCTCAAGACAGAGAGGCTGATTAATATACTATATGTAATCAGTTCAAATCAAGAGGCAGTTCTGGACATCTGCAGTCTCTTCTACCTTCTTAGAATATAAATAATTCCTTTGGACATTGTCTACGAACTAGGGAGTTAGTTGACTGACTATATTTGATGAGTTATTTAACTGAAAGTAATAAAAGGTGAAATGCATGACAAAGACAATGAGGCTACTGAGCAGTTAGAATAGAATGAAATTGGTGTCCTGGAGCTTGTCAAGATATCATTGAGGTATTAGTACTAGCGTAGACAAAGGAGGGTTCTTACAGTCAAGTATGAAAGTGCAAGGCATACTAGTATTCCTAGAATGGGTAAGAGAATCAACAAACATGCAGAAATGGTAATATATATAGGTTGCAGGATAGCATTGCAACCTTGAGACTCAAAACCTAGGCTTATACTAGTGTATGTGCAAACTGAGAATTATTTAATCTCAGACAGAGGATTAAGTTAACTATATTTGAAGCTCTCAAGAATTTAACACGTTCTTGGGTTTAGTCTGTATAAGAAGCCACTCTAATAAATTAGACATTGATTTGTGTATTATCACCACAATCTGAAGGACTTGACCTTGCATAAGATAGATCTATAGCTAGGGGTCCCAGAAAGAGTGGACAGATAAAGACTATTGGCTGACAATATTCCTGGAACAGGAGCAAGGGGCTGTTTACTGAAGGAATTTGGGGATAGTGAATCTTTACGTTTATCAAACACTGAAAGCTGTAGGAGCCCTAATAGTTTTTCTATTGATTCTGCCAATTTTTAACAATAAATCTCTATTATTTCAAATAATTAGTTTTAGCGGGCCACTTTTTAGTCTTAATTCCCTTTTTCTTTCTTTGTAGTGTTGGTAAGAATTTTCAATGCTATGTCCAATAGCAGCAGAGATGTGAGTCACCTTTCCTTTCTTTCTCCCTCTTCTTTTCTCTTTCCCTCTCCTTCTCCCTGATCCTCTCTCATCTCTTGTCTTTTCCCCTTTCTCCTTCCTTCTTCCTCCCTTCCTCCTACATTTCTTTCCTTCCTTTCCTGATGACTTAGAAAGAAACTCTACCCCTTAAGCCAGATCCTATCTCCCTTCTCTCTCTCTTTTAAATCTTTTCTGCTTATGTAGTGCTGAGGAAATGAACCCAGGGCCTCGTACATGCAAGGCAAGCACTCTACCACTGAGCCACCTTCCCAGCCCTCCCTTCTCTTTTTTTAACCTAGACTCTTGATAATTTTCCCTAGCTTGCCATGATCCTCCTATATTCCAGAGTAGCAGGGAGCTGTGGTTATAAACCTGTATGACCACACTGGGCCTTTGTTTCTACTATTGAAGGAACACAATAAAAAATTCCAAAAAGTATAATGGTTATTATATTTATAGGATATTCTTATCTTTCCCTAGTTTTCTAATTAAAAGAAAAAATGGGTATACATGTGTAAACAGGTGTTAGAGTTTATGAAATGGCTTTACTGCATTGGATGAGATAGGCTTTTTCTCTCCTGTTTTTCTTTTAATATACTGAATAACTGATTTAAAAAATCACTGTTTTCATTTCTAGTCCTTTTTTTTTATTGGTCAGTCATGGGGATTGATCTTGGGGCCTGAGCATTGCACTGTCCCTGAGCTCTTTTGCTCAAGGCTAGCACTATACCACTTAGAGTCACTGTTTTCATTTCTTAGCTAATCTATCAGTCTCATAGGATGATCAGATCAGAGCCTCTGAGCCTTTTGTTGGTGGTGACGGAGGCAATGTGGAGAATGGAGGAAGTATCTAGTGTTGGCTCGATTTTTTCAAACACTCGTATGTTTGAATTCTTTCTCATTTACTCCTAAGATTCTTTATTACATTTTTTTTTAGAAATTTACTCATTTGATACATGTAGTTCTCCATACCATTTTCCCATAATTTTCACTTTAATCACATCTCTATTTTGATATAAATACTATGTAGCTCATCATTCTAAGTATACAATTTGTTGATTACCACCAACTCTAGAACATTTGTACCACCTCCCTAAAAGCCTCTATACTAGGACTCTATAGTGTAACAGCATTTAAATGCCTTAAACTTGTTCTCCACTGTCAGCCCCTGGCAACTACCAACTGTATTCTGTCCTCTGTAGATGTGCTCAGTCTTGCTATTTCACTTGTATGGAATCATATAATCTGTTGTCTTTTGTGTCTGGTTCCTATCACAGGGCATAATATTTTCAAGTCCTTTCCGTGTTGTTGCATGCATAGAACTTTACTATTTTACAAAATGGAATTATACCTTTATACACCTCTAGCCCTGCTTTTTTCCTGGATAGTTTGAAGATGTCGTCTCATAAACTTTTCTGACCAACTAGCATTGAATCATAGTCTTCCAGATCTCAGCCTTTTGAATAGCTGGAATTATAGATGTGAGATACCAGTTTGAGTGTGTGCATGTGTGTGTGTGTGTGTGTGTGTGTGTGTGTGTGTGTGTGTTTTAAGCAGAATTCTCTGTCCATTAATTTATTTACCTTTAAATTTTTATTTATTTTTATTGTTATTGTAAAGGTAATATACAAAGGGGGTTACAGTTACCTAAGTCAAGGAATGAGTACTTTTTTAAAAACTATGTCAGCCCCCCTCACTTTCTCCCAGTTTTTCCTTCCTGACCCTCCCCACTCAAGTTGTATAGTTCATTTTCAATATAGTGTCAGCATCACTGTTACATTTGCTCACCCTTTTCCCTCCATTTCTGTTCTCCCCCTTGCCCTCCCCAAACAGATAAATTTACATACATAACAAAAGGTACAGAAAACAAAAAGTGACAAGGGAGAACAAAACAAAAAACAAAATAACATAAAACCTCTTGTTTCCATATGTACACAAGACTTCTATACTTCCATCAGAAAGAATGATATGGGACCATTTCTAAGAAAATGGAAAGACTTGGAAAAAATTGTATCGAGCAAAGAAACATAGGTTACATGGATTTTTTCATTTGTTGTACCTGGAATGTGCCTACAAATCTATAACTAAACACACTACATGGTAAAAGGTAAAAAAAAAGTAAACTTGGAAATGATAAATTATACAGGATTCTACACATTCAAACAGTGAGATCAGAGGAGGATATTCTTGGAAAGAATCACAAAAGCTCAGTAACTATGTGAATATGATCATATAGAATGATATTTGTGCATTATTTTATATATTTTAACGTAGTTTTGTCCACTATTTTGAGATATTTGTCTTTTCATTGTTAAATTGTATGTTCTGGATAAAAGTCTCTGAACAGATACATCATTTGCAAACATTTTCTTCTGTTTTTCCTTGGTAAAAATTTCTTCTAAATTTTAACTAAGCCAGTAAGTACTGGTGGCTCATGCCTGAAACTAGCTGTTTGGGAGACTGAGGTCTGAGGCTTGAAGCCAGCCTGGGCAGATAAAATCATGACATTCTTTTTTTTGGGGGGTGGGGAGTCTGGTCATGGGGCCTGAACTCTGGGCCTGGGTGCTGTCCCTCAGCTCTTCAGCTCAAGGCTAGCGCTCTACCACTTGAGCCACAGCGCCATTTCCAGCTTTTTTTCTTTTTTGCTTATGTGGTGCTGAGGAATCGAACCCAGGGCCTCATGCATGCAAGACAAACACTCTACCACTGAGCCACCTTCCCAGCACCAATCATGACATGTCTCTGATTGACTAACAAAAAATGGAAAGTGAAGATATGGGACAAGTAGAGTGCTAGCTTGAGAGAAAATGCCAAGTGAGAGAGCCTGGCCCTGAGTTCAAGCTCTAGTACTAGCACACAAAAAGTTATTTTTGATTAAGCAAATTTATGTATGCTGTCCTTTCACATGTGCTATTAGTGCTAACCATAAGAAGTTATTGCCTAGTTTGATGTTACCCATCTTGTATATTTTTTCATAGATTTTTACAGTTGGAGCTGTTATTTCAAGACTTATACTGAACTTTCAATTAATTTTTGTGCATGACAGGAAGTAGGAGTCCATCTTCTTTCTTTGCATGTGGATATTTAGCTACTTTACCATCATTTGTTCAGTTGTCTGACCCTCTTGTCAAAAATCAATTGGTCCTAAATTTAAGGGTTTATGTATAGAGTCTCAGCTCTGTTCCTCTGATGTACCTACCCTTATGCCACACTTTCTATCACTATAACTTTATAGTAGGCTTTGAATTGGGAAATGGGAATTTGACAGCTTGTTCTTTTCTAGATTGTTTTGGCTAATATAAGTTGATGTAACTTCGGGATCAGCTTAATCCCTAAGTACTTTTTTTTGATGTATGGTAATTGAGTCTGTTTTTAAGTATCATTTTTTGGATTGTTCATAGTTCATTTCCAGACATTTACTTGATTTTTTAATATATTAATCATATATCTTGCAACCTGTCCAAACTAGTGTATTTTAGTGGTTTTAAACATATATTCATTAGACTAATGTCAACTACAAATTCCATTTGCAAGTAAGTAAATTTGCTCTATTTCCAATCTAGATACTTTTTTCCCCACCCAACTACACTATTTGTTGCCTGGTTTAAGCCTCCAGAATGATGTGGACTAAAAATGGTGACAGAAAATGTCTTTGTCTGTCTGGCACTTAGCCTTGGGCGAGCAGGGGGTGGGGAGATTGGGGAGGAACACCTTTCTTTGAGTTAGAGGTTTCCTCTGGTGACCTTCTCAGGTTGAAGAACATCATTTCTCTTCCTAGTTTTTGAGAAATTTTGTCAGCAAAGGTTGTTAGGTTTTGTCCAAATCTTTTCCTGACAACATTGATAATAACATGTAGTTTTTGTCTTTTATTCTATTTATGTGTTAAAAACAATAGATTTTCATCTGTTGGATCAATAAAGCTCAGTCATGATGCTTTTGTCTGATTTAAATTTTATGCCTTTATCTTTTTGTTTTGTACTGATAATTTCTTCTTTTTTTTTTTTTGTCGGTCGTGGGGCTTGAACTCTGGGCCTGGGCGCTGTCCCTCAGCTCTTCAGCTCAAGGCGAGCTCTACCACTTGAGCTACAGCGCCACTTCCGGTTTTCTGGTGGTTTATTGGAGATAGGAGTCTCACGGTCTCTCCTGCCCGGGCTGGCTTTGAACCGCGATCCTCAGATCTCAGCCTCCTGAGTAGCTAGGATTACAGGCGTGAGCCACCAGCGCCCGGCTTGATAATTTCTTCTTAATCCTTTATATTTACCTACCATTTAAAAATTCTTTGTCTTTTTCAGTGGCTTTGCTTCATATGATTTTGTGTGTCTATTATCTGTCATTATGTTGATGTTCCACATTAAGGCCAGAATGTTGAAAAGCAATTGCATTTGAGAGGAAGGATAGTGACTTCTCTGGAAGGTTGGAAGTAGAGTAGGCTAGGGTGCTAGGGAAGAGAAGATGCAAATTGTCAAGGGTGGGGAAGAGATGGGAAGGGATGAGAAAGGGAGACAAAGGAGGAGGCAACAATGCTTGATAAGAAATGTACTCATTATTTTGCCCATGTAATTGTAACCCCTCTGTACAGTATTTTCACAATTAAAAAAAAAAAGAAATGAAAAGCAGCAGTTGGGAGAGTTTGAAAGCTGGAATATGTGATAGTAAGACTTCATCCAAATCCAGGCCCCTTCCAGCTCTGCACTTCCAGCCTGCTTTCTGCAGGTCTCTGGAAACCTGGCTTCAGGCTGATTCCTCCTGGAGCTGCCTCTTGCACTGAAGTGACTGCCATCCATCTGAAGCTGGGAGATAGCTCTCAGGCTGTTTTCTTTCCTGCCAATTTAAGCCAATTTAAGACTTAGAAGGGGAAGGAAGATGAGAGGATCAACGAGGATCACAGAGGATCACAGAGGGAGGAAAATAAGGCTGTGGTTTGTAAAATCTCACTTTCCTATGGGTCATACATTGCTGGTAGAAGACTTAATTTCCATGTCTTTACCCTAGCAATTCTCATCTGGAAAAAAACCCTCAAACTTCAACCCAAATCAAACCAAAATAAACAAACAAATAACAAACACTATAATTTTTGAATTAACTGTTCTTGGAATCAACCTTTTAGAAAGAATACAAAGTTGAGAATTGCTTCAGGTCTGTCCTGTATGAAGAGGTACAAAGAAGTGTGAAGAAGCAAAGATCTGAAAAAGTGCAACCCAGGAAGTCCCATTGTGATCCCTAAATTCTCCCCCAAGAGAGTGTATTCAAATCCTAGCTTCTAGAAATGCAAGTCTCTCTCTCTATTTTTTTCTTACTCCTCTAGTTGAGAGGTGTGAGTGACGCAGATAGGATGAGGAATTACTTGAATAAAACTATCTTCTATTCAATCACCTGTCTAGAGAAAATGGATTATTTCAAAAATCTCCATTTTTCTGTAATGAAGCAATCAGTACAAACAACTATCAAACAAATTAAAATCTGGGATTTAAATAGAAAAATACATCATTGAAAAGCAGGTGGCATTCTGGCTGTTGGTGATATAGTACTGTTGCAGCTGGCATTTTATACAGGTTTCCCCTTAAAGTTTGCAAAGAAGTAGTAAACAAAACAAATGTTGACAGAAAAACAAAATATGTTTCTGAATATGTAACTCTGTTTAGAGATTCTGTAGCTTGAGAATCAAGGGAAAAATTCTATTTTAACATCATTGGTTGAAATAAGGGCACTAAATTAATTTTCTCTAGCTTCATGACTGAACCTTCAAGACCTCTATGTCAATGTGGGGGTCCAAGTTCCAGCACTTTACTTCAGTGGGCTAGTTCTGTGTGTAAAAAGCCTAGCTTAAATCCATGTGTGTATGGTAGGATGAGAGATGTACATACTGTTTTGTACGTGTTATTTGATACTGAGGACTTCTTAAACCATAAACTATGTTGATCACTTCTTTCAGATCATAAATGCTATACTTACATATCTAGAAAGTTTTGAAAATGATATGGATATATAAAGCCTTTAAAAACAAAGTTTTGGATTGTGAAAAGGAAGAGTAAGCAAGAACCAATCTGATTAAAGTACTATTTATACATGTGTGAATAGCAAAGTGAAACCCCTTTTAACAATTAACATACACTGAAAGTGAAAAATAATGAATGGTACAGAAGGCACTGGTGGCTCACACTTGTAATTCTAGAGACTTAGGAGGCTAAGATCTGAAGATTATTGTTCAAATCCAGCTATGACAGTGAGACTCTTATCTCAGATTAACTATGGAAAGCCTGGAAGTGGAGCTATGGCTCAAGGGGCAGAGTGCTATCCTTGGGCAAAAGAAGCTCAGAGACAGCACTCAGGACCTGAGTATAAGCTCCAGGACTGCCTCACTTCCCCACCATAATAAAGGAAAGATAGGCATGTAAAATTGTTCCTATCCTAGAGAAGGTTATAATTAGTGGGAAGGGAGTGAACCACAGAGAGGGTGGAAGGAGAATGTGTACGGTATGAAAATGGAATGATGAAGGTTGTTGAGACTGATTTGCTAAGGTAGGCAGAGGAGGAGAGAGAGTGACTAAAGGAAAGAAGTCTGACCAAGCATGTTGTATGCATATTTAGACATGCCATAGAAGTTTTTCTAAGAGATGGAGAATCTCTTTGGTAATCAGTTATTCTTTTGTTTTTTGCATGTTTTAAACTGTTATTTGTCAAAAGTGAGGGCCACTTCAATTATGTTCTACATTACCTGGCTATTTAAACACTAAGCATTTAGAGAAGAACGTCTTCATGGAGAGTATTTAAAAGTACATTGTAGAGATGAATCAGAATTATAAAAGTAATGAGAAGCTAAGCATTCAGTCATAGGAGAATTCAGTTTAAGAATAATTATATACGCCAGGCACTGGTGGCTCACACCTATAATCCTAGCTACTCAGGAGGCTGAGATCTGAGGATCATGATTCAAAGCCAGCCCAGGCAGGAAAGTCTGTGAGAACCTTATCTCCAATAAACCACTCAGAAGACCAGAAGTGGCGCAGTGGCTCAAGTGATAGAGCGCTAGCCTTGAGCTGAATTGCTGAGGGACAGTGCCCAGGCCCAGAGTTCAAGCCCCATGACTGAAAAAAAAGATAATAATTATATGGTATGTGCCAAGGTGTGCAACATAAGAGGGTAGGTGGAAAATCTAATGAGAAAATGTTATACAGAATAAAGAGGTGATCAGCCAGATTGAGTAGAGCATGAGAGCCTTGCTCCTGGTGAGTTTATTGTGGATTTAGGGCAATTGTGGAGCCTTGCTCAGCTGGTTATCCATTTCACAAGGACAGAGAGTCTGTAAGCTTGTCTTTTCTGCAGACTCAAGTTCCAGTCTACATTAGTGTTGGTCCATGGCAGTAGTAGGTTAATCTTGGAAGATTTTACACAATTTTATTGTTATACCATGTTAGATTTTTTTTCTCAGTTTAGCTCTGAACTTTATAAGAGAAGCCAAGAGACCTTGGGAAATAATAGCCTAGGATTGTCTTGTGTTGCTTAAGCTTTCACATTTCAGATGGATTTGCTAGCTTTGTTACTTCAAATCACCCAATCTTCTCTGACGTTAATCATGGATCACACTGGCTTGTTTTTTTCCCTGATCTCTAATGTTACCATCCTCCAAGGGACTAATAGGGGAGTATAACTCCTGTTTTTTTTTCACCAAATAGAAAAAGAAAGTCCTAGATAAGCGTGTGTTCTATTTCTCCTGTGACTCTGCTTAAAAATTCACAGCCATCGTGGAGACATTTTTAGTTCTGTACTCACACCATAGAAAAACTATTCCTCCACTTCTTGATGGTAATTTAATTTTTTGAGTTGCAAGACTTTGATTTAAAATTGTAATGTGTTGTGTAGGCAGACAGCAATGTAGATTTCATACAAATATGTTTACACAATCATGGTACTACACATTCCTTTTATACACAATTTGCTCCAACAAAAATTCTTTTTTTCCTAATATGGTACTCATTTAAGTTAAGTGCTTCTCATTTTAAATGCTCTTTGAAAAGTATTTCAGAGAAAACCAAAGTGATATAATTCTAGGAACTTGTAGATTTTTGCTTATGATAAATGCATGGATTACTGAGCACAAGAAGAAGCACTTCATGAAAACATGTAATTTAGATGGATGGCAAATGTATTAGTCAGCTTGGGCTGTTGTAACAAGATGCCACAATCTGGGGTTTAGATAGCAGACATTTGTTTCCTTATGGTTCTGTAGACCTGAATCTCATGAAGAAGGTGCCAGTGGGCTTGCTTTTAGTTAAGTTCTCTCTTCCAGGTGGGTAGTTAGCAATCTTCTTGTCATATTGTCACATAGTCTTTCCTGCACAAAGTGGAAGGAGAGAGGGAGAAAAAAGGGAAGACCTGGGTTTCTATTCTTACAAGGACTCCAGTCTTATTGGATTAGGGCTTCACCCTTCTAAATTTATTTTACCTTAATTTCCTTTATAAAGACTCAATCTCTAAAAGTACTCATATTGGGGCTCAGATTACATTTGAAAGATGATCTTTGAGGGACACAGTTCAATCCATAGCAGCACAGCTACTACAATGTTGTAATTAAAACCTCAAAGATATATGCCCTGGGTCACAACAGCCCACATGTCTATCTGACCACAGGTTGAACAGGACATCACCAAGCTAGTATCTAGGAAGTCTGAATTCTGAGAAACAGTGGAGAATTTAGTTTTGTGTTTTTCCAAACTTCTCTTCATCAGCAGGTAGATCATGTGTATTCTGGTGTTTGTATTGGTGTGATTATCCCTCTGATTCTCTGTGCCAGTGGCAGGAACTCCCAGCTTCACCAGAGCTTTTGGTCTAACAAATTAATGGAAATTTCAGGGCAGTTTCCATCAGAACACACTGCAAGTGCCTTCTTTGTGGTCTACAGACTTCTGCTCCTTGGTAACCCACACTGCAGCAGTCTGGTTTAGAGATGGAAATGAAGGCTGATGTTTTTATGTTCAGTTTTGAATGCAAATGTGTTTGTAACAAAGATGCCTTCAAATACACATGGCTTTTTGATGAGATTGCTATCATGCAGGATGTTCAGTTCTTATTCTGCCTTACCCTTTCATTGTTGTGTTTACTTCCTCGGTTGACTAGTCCTTATTAAGCACTCACTTGTATGTTAAGCATTGAGATAGATTGTGGGGTACAACAATGAACTAAAGAGATAGGGTCAGTCAATATCCTCTGTAAATATATTGAGTGTAGGATGCTTAACAAGTGTTTGGTCTTTCTGAAACATATTTTTCTTAATATTAAGGTAAAACTATTAGGGTGGCAAATTGTCATGGCTGGAATGTCTTCTTTTTAATTGTGATTTGTTTCCTTCTGGAATGATGGGAATTCTTAAAACTCCAAAGATGATACATAAGAAAATTTAAAAAAAATCACTTGTTGTCCATGTCATGTTCTCTAATAGTCCCTTTATGTGTCCTTCCTTAGACTTTTGCACACACATAGACACACACAGACATATGTACATATGTACATAATTGTTTTTGCTAAAAAATTGATATTCTTTATAGTGTGGTTTATCTTAATGCTACCTCACATATATTTTCAAGTCACTGAATAATATCTGCCTGCTAATGACCATTTGGGAATTTTTGGATAGATATATCATGATAATTACCCCTCTTATTTTAGAGCAATTAACTCATTTTAATTTTTACTACTATAAACCACAATAATAATACATGTTTGTAATAGCTTACTTAAAAATGAATGAATAGAAGATTGTTGGATTAAGTACATTTTGTGGAAGTACAGAGGAAGATGGCAGAGAAAAATGGGGGCTAAACAAGCTCTCGCATAGAAACCAGTTTTGGTGTTCTAGTGAGAAGTCCAAGGCTAGAGGACCACATTAAGGGTGCCATCATAGTTCAGAGAGTTTGGCCAGAGAGGAAAAATCAGGGTAGCTTGGTTAAGAAGACAGATTTGAGTACTCGCCAGTGTCCGTGGCTGCCGTAGCCACCATATCAGTAGAGAGATGCCGGGACAAAGTTGCCAGAGGTGGTGTGCGAGTAGATTCTACTCAACACCAGCAAGAACTGACAAGAAGCAGAAACCTTCATCCTGCTGACCACAATCGCAGACTGTGGACACCCAGAAACCAAGAAAAAGGCGTGAGTACCCTCAAGACATCCTCACTCTTTCTCACAGAGCAGCCATGGGAGGGTAGCCAATCCCCCACCACCAGAGAAGACCTCCATCTTAGATTCTGCAAAGACCTGGCCAGAGCAGCTAGCAGGCCTTGGAAGAAGATAATAGGAGCCATTCAACAGGTTACATAAACCTGACTTGCAGGGCTCAATTCCACCCAGGGGAAAGTTGCCCTTCCCAGGCAGAGGAACCTCCACCTGGGCTTTCTTCACCGGGTAAACAGAACCAGAAGCTGCCCCTCCCCCAGCAGGAGGGGTAAAAGAGAAACAATTTAAACTCAGTAAACATAAACCCTGAGAATGGCTCTAGGCTGGGCAGTGTGAGTATATCAGGAGCTAGCCTCTCAGGGAAAAGCTACTAATTGTGGACAGGCCTCAAACCTACCCACAAACTAGCGCCAACACAGCAACTCCAAGCTAGAGGAAACAGCCATCTCCCTCTTTTGTGATATTCAAAGTGTATCTTCCTCCCACTGGGAAGAGGGTCATAAAGTCCCTGGTAAGGCAGAGCTTCTTTCTGCCTGCTCAAACAAACTGATTTAAGAAACCAATCAAACCACAGGAAAATCAAACACCACAAGTAAGCCAGAGACTCCACAAAGAGACTGGTTTTGGACACAGGGGAGACACAAGATTCCCACCCCCCAAAAAAAAAAAATCGAAGAACTCTTTTTTTCTACCTATTTTTTAAAAAAATAAAAAAGTTTTTTTTTCATCATTTTTATTTTTTTTTTGTGTGTGTGTATGTGTGTGTGTGTGTGTGTCTGTGTGTCTGTGTGTTTTGGTCTTTTTGGATTTGTGTGTGTGTGTGTGACTTAATTGATTAGGTTCATCCCCCGATATATGCTTGTCTTTGATTATTAGGCCTTATACTTCATTGTGTGCATACTTAATTCAGATATGGATTACTCAATTCACAAACTCTTACCCTTAACTTCTTTAATTGTAGCATTATCTCTTTATACTTATATAATTTTTAAGTTTTATTTTTAAATTTTTTACTTTTTATTTTTTCATCTTTCCTTTTTTCTTTATCTCTCTCTCCTCCTTCACTTCTATATTTTCCTCTCTCTAAATCACTCTTTACTGTCCCCACATTCCTCTATTCTTATTTTCTCCCCACAATTCTCCCTAAAACTATTGATTTCTGGTCTCTTGACTCCTTCTTTGACTTTCTTAGTCCATTGATCCATAGTTGTTTGCTGTTGAACTACATTTTATCTGTTAAACTAGATTGTATCTGTACTCATTGTAACTGTGTCAATCTGTGTAACTACAGGTCTCTGGTTCTAGCATGAAATTGGTTTTGCTTTCATAACCAAATTGGCAGCACAAGCCAGAGAAGCACAAAAAAAATGGCAAGTCCAGGTATCTCAACTCCCACTCATGATAATCAGGCAACAGAGCAGTTAATGAATAATCCAGAGGAGAGTTCCCAAAATACTCTACAAACACTCTACAAACATGCAGAATGAAAAGATTGGAAGCCTTCACAGGTCTCTGTGTGAGTGTGATGAAGCTAACCAAAGATTAATATAGGAAATTTGTGAGCACAAGGAAGCTAATCAAAGATTAATACAGGAATTGTGTGAGTGGAATGAGAATAAACAAAGATTAATAGAAGGATTCATGGAATCCATAAACAGAAAGCTGGAGGGATCCATGGAGGCCAGAAAGGGAATTCTGAATTAAGCAAAATAGGAGGAAAGGAAGCCCAATGAAACCATAACCAATCAACTAAGGGATTTGAGAATGAACACTGAAAACCAAATTAAGGAGCTAAAGAAATCAATATAAGATTTAAAGCAAAGCTCCAGCAAAGAATCTGAAGCCACAAATCTGACCAGTTAGAAGGGAAGGAAATAAAAAACAAAGTAGAAAGTCTTGGCAGTAGGATAGAGCATGCAGAAGATTGAATCACAGGGATTGAAGACTGACATTATAAAAAAAGAACAGACAAGAATTCAAGACAAATCCAAGAAATATTATAGATCTATTCAATATATAGAAGATACCATCAGAAAGCCTAACTTAAGGGTAATGGGTGTGGAGGAGGGCCTATCAAGAGAAGTTAAAGGTCTAGGAAATTTATTTAACAAGATCATAGCAGAGAACTTCTCAAACTTGCAAAAAGATAGGACCATTCAGATACAAGAAGCCTTTAGAACACCAAATGGAACAGACCAGAAAAGGACATACCTCCATCACATTGTAATCTGCACAGGATAAATTGAGACCAAGGAAAGGATCCTTAAAGCTGTCAGGTAGAAAATATCAATCACTGTGGCATTTACCCAAATGTTTACAAACAAGACCACACTAAAGCTACCAGCACAACAATGTTTATTGCAGCATTATTTACCATAGCTAAGATATGGAACCAAACCAGATGCCCCTCAGTAGATGAATGGATCAAGAAAATGTGGTATATATACACAATGGAATTCTATGCCTCCATCAGAAAGAATGACATTGCCCCATTTGTTAGGAAATAGAAAAACTTGGAAAAAATTATATTAAGTGAAGTAAGCCAGGCCCAAAGAAACATAGGTCCCATGGTTTCCCTTATTTGCAATATCTAGTATATGTATGAGTCAAGCGGAAAAGGTCAGATAATGTGATGTTAGGAAAATGAACCCTTAGATATGTATTTTAATGTTTTTTTCTTTCATGCATGTGTTTCTAACGCATTTATAAGATTATCTCTTTGATTCTTTGTATGTCCCTCTCCCACAGTATAACCCCTGCTTTCACTATATTTGATGTCAGTATAACTTGTGGAGGAAATGGGGAAAAACCAGTTGTTTAAGGATACAGGTGGACCTGTTGCAACAATGAGAAGTACAAGTTGTCATGTCCAAAACGAGCTTTACAACGTTGGTGCGGGGGGGGGGGGAAGGGGGGAAGGAGAAGGATTGGGATTGGGGGGGAGGGGGGAGGCTGGGAAGGGATGTGAAGGGTAAACCAAAGGAGGAGGCTGCAATGCTTGGTAAGAAATGTATGCATTATCCTGCCCATGTAATTGTAACCCCTCTGTACAGTATGTTCACAAATAAAATAAAATTAAATTAAATTAAAGAAAATATCAATCACCTATAAAGGGAAACCAATCAGAATAATTTCAGATTTCTCAGCAGAGACAATTAAAGCAAGAAGAGCCTGGTATGATGTGTGCCATGTCCTAAAGACAAACAACTATCAAACAAGAATATGGTACCCAGCTAAATTCTCCCTCATAACAGAAGGACAACTAAAAACTTTCCAGAGCAAAGAAAAATTGAAACAGTAGACCTTCAACAAACCAGCCTTACAAAAGATACTTAATGATGTCCTACACAGAGAAAACCAAGAAGAGCACAATAAAGGCAAAGAAACAGCCCCCAAACAGAGAATCCAAGAATCATAAAAAGATCCCAGTTGGCACAGCCCACAAGAAAGTGGATAACATGGCAGGACTACCAAAAACCTCTCCGTCCTAACTCTCAATATTAATGGAATTAACTCTCCAATTAAGCGACATAGCTTGTCTAGTTGGACTGTCTTTAAGAGACACATCTTGTCCACAAAAACAAACATATTCTGCAAGTGAAAAGCTGGAATAAGCTGGGCAAGCGGCCCCCACAAACAGGCGGGAGTTGCAATCTTAATATCAGATAAAATAGATTTCAAATTAAAACTATTGAGAAGAGATAAAGAAGTTCACTACATACTAAAAAAGGGATTTCTCCTTCAGGAGGATATTACAATTGTAAATATTCACCAAACAACAGAGCACCCAAATTTATCCAAGAAACACTACTTTCCCTAAAATCACACATAGATCCAAAGACATTGTTGGGCACTTTAACATGCCACTATCCCCACTGGATAAATCAACCAGCAAAAACTCAACAGTGAAAACTCGGATCTAGACAACTGCATAGACCAACTAGGCTTAACAGACATCTACTGAATATTTCATCCAGCAGCATCAGAATACACGTTCTTCTCAGCAGCACTCAGAACATTCTTCAAAATAGCCCACATTTTAGGTCACCAAGCAAATTTGTCCACATTCAGTAACATTGAAATTATGCCCTGCATTCTCTCAGATCACAAGGGAATAAAATTAGAGTTCAACTCCAAAAGCCACCAAAGAAAGTCCTGTAACATGTGGAGGCTGCCCAACACATTGTTGAACCACCAGTGGGTCATGGAAGAGATTAGAAAGGAAATTCAGATAGTCATAATATTTAACAAAAATGAACACATAAATTACCAGCTCCTCTGGAACACAGCAAAGGCAGTACTCAGAGGCAAGTTTATAGCTCTGAGTTCCTACAGCAACAAATTGGAGAGATCTGAAATCAATAATTTAATGAGGCACCTGAAGCTCCTTGAAAAAGAGCAACAAGTTAAACCTGAATTCAGTAGACAGAAAGAAACAATTAAAATCCAATCAGAATTAAATGAATTAGAGTTCAAAGAAAAGCATAGAATGAATCAACAAAACAAAGAGTTGGTTCTTCAAAAAAATTCACAAAATCGAGAGACCCTTAGAAAATCTTATCAGAAAAAGGAGAACACACCCAAATAAGCAAACTCAGAGATGAGAATGGTAACATCACCACAGAATCAAGATTCAGAACATTATAAGGGAATACTCAAACCTAGATAGTAATAAATTTGAGAACCTGGAAGAAATGGATGAATTTCTAGCAAATATCATCATGTCCAAATTAAACCAAGATGACTTAAACCAACTTAACAGACCCATTTCACGCATCAAAGTAGAAACATTAATAAGAGACCTCCCACCCAAGAAAAGCCCAGGACCAGATGGATTTACAGATGAATTCTACAAGGCCTTCCTAGCAGAACTCTCACCAATACTCCTCCAATTCTTCAATAAAATTGATAGTGAAAGTTCATCACCAATCTCTTTCTATGAAGGTATCACATCCTGCATCCCCAAACCAGGCAGAGACTCATCAAAGAAAGAGAACTATAGACCCATTTCTTTGATGAACATCAAAGCAAATCTTCTCAACAAAATTTTGGCCAATGGATTTCAACAACTCATCAAAAAAATCATAAACCATAATTAAGCAGGATTCATTTTAGGAATGCAAAGCTGGTTCAATATACATAAATCAATTAATATCTCATTACATCAACAAGCTCAATAACAAACACATGATTATCTCAATAGATACAGAAAAAGCATTTGACAAGATCCAGCACCTCTTTATGATGAAAGCTCTGGAAAAACAAGGAATCCATGGAACATTCCTCAATATAACAAAGGTTGTGTATGACAGATCTACAGCCAGCATTATACTTAATGGTGAAAAGCTAAAGCCATTTCCTCTAAACTGAGAAATGAGAAAAAGATGTCTACTCTCTCCACTTGCCTAGCTACAACAATAAGACAAGATACAAACATAAAGAGGATCCAAATAGGGAAAGATGAAGTAAAACTCTCCCTCTTTGCAGATGACATGATCTTGTATTTAAAGAACCCCATGGACTCTATTCACAAATTACTGGAGCTCATTTGAAACTTTGGCAAATTAGCAGGGTATAAAATTAACTCTCAATAATCAATGGCTTTTCTGTATGCCAGCAATGAGAAGAGCACGGCTGAAATTAGGAAACCAACTCCTTTTATAATACCCCCACAAAAAATAAAATACCTAGGAGTTAACTACAGAAGTGAAGGAGCTCTATGACAAAAACTTTAAAAACATGAAAAAGGAAATTACAGCAAAACTAAGGAAGTGGCAAAACCTCCCATGTTCCTGGATTGGAAGGATTAACATCATGAAAATGACAATACTGCCAAAGGCTATTTACAAGTTCAGTGTAATACCTATCAATATTCCAACCTCATTCTTTAATGAAATAAAAGACGCAACCCAAAAATTCATATGGAACAATAAAATACCCCGAATAGCAAAAACAATCCTTAGCAGAAAGAAAAGTGCTGGAGGAATAGCAATTCCAAATCTCAAACTCATCTACAAAGCCATAGTAATCAAAACAACTTGGTACTGGCACAAGAACAGATCTTAGGACCAATGGAATAGAACTGAAGACCCAGAAATGAACCCATAGGCCTATAGCCACCTAATCTTCAATAAGGGAGCCAAAAATGTAGACTGGAAGAAAGACAGCCTCTATTAAAAATGGTGCTGGCAAAATTGGTTCAACACCTGTGGAAAACTAAAGCTAGATCCTCATATATCACCCTTCACCATAAGCAACTCCAAATGAATCAAAGACTGAAAACATTACAGGAAGGAATAGGAGAAACTGTAGGGTTCCTTGTGACAGGCCAAAATTTTCTTAATAAAGACTCAGAAACACAACAAATCAAAGAAAGGTTGGACAAATGGAACTGCATAAAACGGCAGAGCTTCTGTATGGTAAAGAACATAGCTAGCAAGATCAATAGAAAGTCCATGGATTGGGAGAAGCTCTTCACTAGCCATACAACAGATGAGGGTCTCATATGTAAAATATACTTAGAACTCAAAAAATTAAATCCCCCAACAACAGATCCTCAAAGAAACAACTGCCCAATAAGTAAGTGGGCTAAAGACTTAAAAAGAAACTTCTCTGAAGAGGAAATAAGAATGGTCAACAGACACATGAAGAAATGCTCTACTTCTCTAGCCATAAAGGAAATGCAAATCAAGACAACATTGAGATTCTCCTTCTCCCCAGTTAGAATGGCTATAATAAAAAAATCTAATAACTACAGATGCTGGAGGGAATGTGGCCAGAAGGGAACCCTACTGCGTTGTTGGTGGGACTGTAAACTTGTTCAACCACTTTGGAAAGCAGTATGGAGGTTCCTCAGAAGGCTCCACATAGCGCTCGCATATGACCCTGCAATCCTACTTTTCGGCATTTACCCAAATGATCACAAAGAAGCCCATACTAAAGCTACCAGCTCAAGTATGTTTATTGTAGCATTATTCTTCATAGCTAAAATATGGAATGAACCTAATGCCCCTCAGTAGATGAATAGATCAAGAAAATTATATATATATATATAATATATATATATACATATATATTTGTATATATGTGTATATATACATATATATGAATTCTATGCCTCCTTCAGAAAGAATGCCACCGCCCCATTTGCTAGGAAATGGAAAGACTTGGGAAAAATTATATTAAGTGAAGTAATCCAGTTGCAAAGAAACAAAGGTCCCATGGTTTCCCTTATTTGCAATCATTAGCATATGTCTAGGACAAGATCAAAGTTATATTCATGACCATATAAAATGATACTATGCACAATAAACCCCAAAATAAGGACACAATGCTTTTATCTTTCTTGCTGTAGTTTTTAATGTATTTATAATGTACCATGTGACTTTTCTGTTTCTTTCGTATGTTATTCCCCCATGGTATAACCCCTGATTTCACTGTGTTTGATTCCGGTGCCCTGAATCTTGTATATACATTTTTCTGATTTGGGGAGGAAAAGGAAATAACAAAATGCTGAAATAAGGATAAAGGTTGACCCATTGGAAGAATGAGATGTACAATACACTATGTTGAAAACGAACTTTACAACCTGGGGGTGGGGAGGGAGGAGTTGGGGAAGTGGGGAAGGAAGGGATGGTAGGGGAAAAACAAAGGAGGAGGCAACAATACTCGATAAGAAATGTACTCATTACCATACTCATGTAAATGTAACCCCTATGTACAATATTTTTACAATAAAATATATATACAAAAAATTACATTTTGGTATTTGTGGTGTGTGTGTGTGTGTGTGTGTGTGTGTGTATACAACCGTACATATATACACAAAAAATCTATTCTAGAAGCTGTGTCATCTTTCATGCCTGTTAGCTGTGTTCAGGAATGCCACCTTTTCTGCTCAAAGGCTTATGCATGTTTTCTAATTTTGTCTCAGTTGATGGATGAAAAGTATTTTTTAATTCAAAAATTGTAAGGTAGTGATTTCATGAATTTCCTTGTAAACCCTTTTTGGCCTTTCTGTTTCTAAATACCCTATGTATAATTTTTGTCTAGTTTAATGTTTTTTTTCTATATAAGTGTGTGAGTTACTAATATATCCCCAAAATATCAAACTAATTTTCACATTATGCAATATTATTTCTGTTCCATGGAGTTCCCTTACATGTGTAGTTGGCGAGTAAACAGCTCATTGTGTCAAGAGTAATATTTGTTTTGCTTCTTTTTCTTTGTTTAGAATCTTACCAGTCACAAGGTTTGATAAATTCAGATAGTATTCTTTTTTAATCCCAAACTTGTGACTGTTTTGGAATATGTTTATTCATTTATTTACTTATTTATTCTGTCACTAAAGCCATAACACAAATAACCTGGTTGTACACATTTAACTTTTCCAGTTTCATTTTTCTCCATTTCTCTGTTCTATTTTTCCTTTACATTCTAAAAGTTTCTTCTGTCTGGATTTCTATAGAGATCTTTAGTATTGATTCTGCTTTTGAACTGCTTTGAAAGACCTTTCAAATTAATCTGCGGCATTTTTAATTTCCTCACTTTATTAACTCAGACATTATCATCTCAATCATCTTGTCTTATCTCTTTTTTCAGCTTTTACCCTTAGTTCATATTTTTTGAGTTATATGAAAAAAATCATGTAGTATTTTCAAGTTCTATTTAGTACAGCACACATTCTGTTTATCAAAGTTTGTTCTGAGGTTTGTAATGTTTTGGGGGCTTAGCTCCATGACAGAATACTTGCCTACCATAAGCAGGGCTCTGGGTTCTGTTCAGAGCACCAGCAAAACAGTTTTTCCCTTACTTTCCATGCTTTAAAAAATAGTTTCCATTCCCCCTTGGCAGAACAAATATAAAGTTTGCTATGAGTGGATTTGCCTTTCATCATTTTTTAGTCTACTGAGTCCAGGAAAAGAAGGGCTGCTGACTGGGCCTTCGGCAGGACCTGCAGAGGAATTTTTTCTCACCCTTCTGTGTGATGACAGAGGACTTCCTCTAGGCAGTGACTTTTTCTTCCTAGGTTTTTATTTAGCCTATCTTTCATACCCAGTGCCAGAAGCTTCTGTAGCTACCCATCTTTTTGTGTTAGAAAAACCTAAACATTAAAACAGATCTCTAACTCGTGTGGTTTTCAATTAGGTTTACTTTTAATCTTGACTTCCTAGTGTGATGGCTTTGTAGCATTTCTAAGGTTCATCCTGGGCTTGTTCAATAATGGAATCTTGTCTCAGCTGGATGGATGAAAAGTATTTTTTAATTCAAAAATTGTAAGGTAGTGATTTCATGAATTTCCTTGTAAACACCTATTAGCCATTTCTGTTTCTAAATACCCTATGTATAATTTTTGTCTAGTTTAATGTTTTTTTTTCTATATAAGTGTGTGAGTTACTAATATATCCCCAAAATATCAAACTAATTTTCACATTATGCATGTGACATGGACATCTTCCCTCAGTCTATCAATGGAATTCCCTATCTCACATCAGCCATTCTTCTTTGGACTCCAGTGCGTTTGGGCCTTGATATTTTTTGCTATTTTTTTTCCTAATTGAATCCTACTTACCCTGAATGACTAGAAATACCTCCAAAGTGGTGGCCTGTGAAAATCACTCTTCTGTAATTACCAGTCTGTTCCAAGTTTTCTATTTTTTCTTGAAGTCAGTGACTTTTTTAAGCTGGTTTCTAAAGGAGGTGTAATTAGATGGCTATGATGATATGAGATGGTAGAAGAATTATCTAGGAAATCAGGAATTAGTTGTAAAGCTTATTTGAGATAACATCTTTCTTTCTAGCCTCTTAACTGTTATTTGAGGATGAAATGAGACAGTAAATGGGAAAGAACTTTGGAGACAGTTTGAAGCATTATACAAATACAAACTGGCTTTTTTTTATATCTACATACTATAGGAGAAGATATCAGTATCCTTATTTGAAGTGAATTTGAGTTGCAAGTTGTTTTTTTTTCCTTAAGGAATATGTGATAATGGAAGATGGTTATATAGGTGAAGCACAAACTGATTCTATTTCTATGTGTTTTCCCTCTTTTCACACAGCAATATGTCTGAAATAGATGTTTGGTCTTATTCTTTCTTTATTCTTCCCACCTCTAAAGAGAAGGCTGGCATGAATTTTAATACTTTCTTTGAATACTAAGAAATTGTTATAGCAAAATACACTAATCTTCAGAGAGGTCTGAGCTCATGCAATGCCTAGGATAGGGCCAACAACTTTAATTAAAATGGAAGAATTGGTAATTTCTGGCCTATCTTGGAAGCTTAACATTAATGTGGCTTTCATAAAAGTTATGACATTTGCTTAAAATGCAAATATGAATACAGGGAAAGAGCCTAGGGCTCTCAGTGCAGCTGGAAGAGATTATTTCTTTTTCATGCCTCCTTTCCTAAAGTGAGATGTGCTTTTGCTCTTCTGAGATTTCCTATATTTTTAAAATCAGTGCAAATTTTAGGTACTAAGTCTTTGAAAAAGTAATAAGTATTGTTGTTATTAGTCTATTTGGGTGATGTTGGAGTCATTTTTAGGTATGTGTTTTGCCAGTGTTTTGAGGAATAGTTTCTAGGGTGTCATTGTCTTCTGCCCCAGATGTGTGTGCACACACAACTGAAAGTAAACACATGTAGAAAACACATATAGTTGTGATGCCATTTGTATGTACTAAATAAAGTGGAAAATTTTAGAAGTATATATTGCCTTTGGGTTAAGAAGGCCCATTTAACACTAAATACTGAAATTTTTTAAAAAGATGCATTTTGATTGAGCATAAACCATTACTAAGAATAAATGGAAATGTGTTCAATTATACCAGTACATATTAAAAGCATTCCAGATCAGTGATGCTTTTTACTGATTATAATATTATTGAGTAAAGAGTATATTTACTGTGGAATTACCGTAGCTTGAGCATTATCAAGTTATTATTACTATATATTGCAGGCAAATTTGCTATAGAAGTAAGAATGATAACCACACTTCCAGTCACCTAATGTCTTTCTTCTGTTCTACCTCTTTTTGATATGCATATAATCATTTATGCACCTCTAATCATAGTATATGTATGTTTTGAATTTAGCATATTTCATACAATACCCATTATGTAGAAGGCATATTTTCTTTCTTTAAAAAATTATTAGCTCATATTAGTTATGGGGGTGTTTATTTATCTTTTCACAAATATTTACAATGTATTTCAATCAATTTTATCTCCTCTATCATTCTCCCTGCTCTCTTTTCCAAAACACTTTCAACAAAGTTTCATTTTTCTATGTTCATAGTTATGAATGATCATTTTGGTTATATTAAACTTTCTTTACTTTTCTTGTTAGCCAATTCTCCTCCTGATAGTACCTCCTTCAGACTATTTCTCTTCCTTTATACCCTCATCTCTCTATTGATCAACAATTTTCATTAAGGCTGTTTATGCTGTTTTTATATATACTTGGAATTTTTATAAAATTATTCACTTTTATCTTTTGCCTCCCTCTCCCTTCTCCTTCTCCTTAGCCTCTTATTTTGATTTTCATTCTGTTTATCCACCTAAATAATATGTATATGTATGTGTGTATATTCATATTAAGTGCCCATGAATATGTATGTCTTTTAGGTTTAGTTTGAACATATGGGTGAAATTTTATGATTTTGTTATTTGAGTTTGTCTTATTTCAGTATGATGTCTTCCAATGAAATCCATTTTTCTGCAAATGACAATTTCATTTTTCTATATGGCTGTGTAATATTCCAGTATGTGTATATACAGATATGTATATATATATATATATATAGTTTGCATATATATATACATATAAATCTTTTTCATCCATTCATCTATTGTTGGACACCTTAACTTATTCCATCATTTGTTATTATGAAAAGAGTTGCAGTAAGTGTAGATATACCGAAGTTTTTTCTAGTATATTTTTTCTAGTATGTTTATTCTCCTTCTCTTTCAAATGTATGTTCAATGGTGGTATGGCAGGATCATAAGGAAGGTCTAGTTTTAGTTTTTTGAAGAACCTCCATATTGATTTCCATAGTGGTTACACTAGGTTACATTCCCACCAAAAATTAATAAGGGTTCCATTTTCCCTGCATCCTCCATAGCATTTGTTTCCTTAATGACTGCCATTCCAACTTAGATGAGATGGTATCATAATATGGTTTTAATTTGCATTTCCTTGACTAAGGATGTTGAGCATTTCTTTGTATCTATTAACCATTGATATTTCTTCTTGTAAGAACTGTTCAGTTTGCTGTTTAAATTTTTGAGTCTTTGTATATTGTGGATATTAATTTTTTATCTATTTAATAAAAGATTTTCTCCCATTCCATAGGTTGTCTCTTGTTTCTGGTAATCATTTTTCTGTGTAGAATCTCTTTAATTTTATATAGTCCATTTGCTAATTCTGGCTGGTTTCCTTCTAGTCATGGTCAAGTCTTATTCAGGAAAAAAATTTACCTATGCCTTCCAGGGTTTTTATTATGTTTTCCTGTAGTAAATTTAAGTTTTCAGATTTTACTTTGTGCTCTTGGATAAAAATTTAAGTTGAGTTTTGTACAAGGTAAGAGATAGAAGTCTTGTTTCAATGCCCAGTTGTTCCAGAACCATCTGTTGAAGAGGCTGTCTTTTCTTTATGTATGTTCTTGGCTCCTTTGTCAGAGTTAATTGTAGGAATATGGATTTATTCTTGTATTTTTGTGCTGTTCCATTGGTGTTCAGGTCTGTTTTTGTGTCTGCATCAATCTATTTTTGTTACCATAACTCTGTAGTATAATTTGATGTCAAGTGTTTTTATGTAGAAATTCTTTTGCTATTCAGGGTCTTTTGTATCTCCATATGAACTTTTGGATTGATGTCTGTAATTGATATGTAATTGAATGATACTAGGATTCTGGTGAGTTTTGCCTTGAATCTGAATATGCTTTTTGCAGTGTGTCCATTTTATATTAATCCTTTTAAGCCATGAGCATATAATATCTTTCCATCTTTTGATAGTTTCTTCATTTACCTTCTTTAATGTGTTATAGTTTTCATTATAGAAGTCTTTACTTCCTTAGTTAATACGTAGATATTGTTTATAAGGCTATTGTGAATGGTATTATTTTCTGGATTTCTTTTTCCACCTGTTCCTTATAAGTACACAGAAAAGCTACTGATTTTTGAACATTGATTTTTTCAAAATCTTGTTAGGTTTTCAAAGGTATTTGTGAATTCTACAAGATTTTTTTGGTGGAGTCTGTTAACTTTCATATCATCAAAATGTTAGTAAATTTTGTTTTTTTTCCCTACTTGTGTCCTTGTAATTTCTTTCTCTTGCTTTATTTCTCTGGCTATGAATTCTAGTACAATATTGAACAAAGGTGAACTAGGTAAATTGAGGAATGGGTGATGATGGGAGATGTAAGGGAGAAATGGTGAAAGGAGGTTTACATTGAGCAAGATGCATTGAACTTACAAATTGACATGTTGACTTGAAACCTCTCTGTACATCCACTTAAGGATAACAAAAAGTAGATAATAAAAGTTTGTTTTTAAGACTGCGGAGAGTGGATATCCTTGTCTCATTGCTAGTATCATGGAAAGTGATTTTAGTTTCCCCCCCACTAAATATAGTATTAGCTCTGGGTTTATCATGAATTTATTAAGTTCAGTTACTTCATTCTTATTCTTAGTTTCTCTATATCTGTCATTGTAAGTGGATGTTGAATTTCGTCAAAGGCTTTTTCTGCATCAGATGAAATGATTCTGTGCTTTTTTTTCTTGGTTCTGTTTATGTGATCTTTTACATTTGTTGATTTACTTATTTAGAAACATCCTACATCTCTGTGATGAAACCAATCATTTTGAACAATTTTGATGCAATGTTGAATTCTCTTTGCAAAGATTTTAAATTTCACATTAATGTGAGTTAATCAGCTCAGTTTATAATTCATTCTTTTTCCCCTTGAATCTCAGTTTGGTTTGGAGTGAGTGTAATACTTTCTTTATAGAATGATTTCATATTTCATGGAATAATTTGATGGGAATTGGTATTAGTTATTCTTTGAAGGTCTGGTAGAATTCAGTATTGTATCCATCATTGTTTCTTATACCTCTGTTTAAGTGGCTTATATAAAGAAGTGTATATACAAGATGCAGAGTACCAGCATCAAATACTGTGAGAACAGGGGTTATACAGTGGGGGAGGAACATACAAAGAAACAAAAAACATCACATAATACATTATAAATACGGCACAGGAACAGACCTGAGGACCAATGGAATAGAATTGAAAAACCCAGAAATGAACCCACAGACCTATAGCCACCTAATCTTCGATAAGGGAACTAAAAAAATAGAATGGAAGAAAGACAGCCTCTTCCATAAATTGTGCTGGCAAAATTGGTTAATCACTTGTAGAAAACTAAAGCTAGATCCTTATATATCACCTTGCACCAGAATCAACTCCAAATGGATCAAAGATCTCAGAGTCAAAGCAGATACTCTGAAAACATTACAGGAAGGAATAGAAGAAACCCTACAACTCCTTGGCACAGGCTGAAATTTTCTTAATAGAGACCCAGAAACACAACAAATCAAAGAAAGGTTGGACAAATGGGATTGCATGAAGTTGCAGAGCTTCTGCAAAGGACATAGCTAGCAAGATCAATATTAATTTTATTGTTTGGATTTCTTTTCTCTTTTTGGTCATATTGGTCAAATTAGCTAGGAGATTATTAATCATGTTAATGTTCTCAAAGATCTGACTTCTTGTTTCCTTGATTTTTTAAAAAATAATTGTTTTAGCCTCTACATTAATGCCTTAAATTTTTAAAAAATTAATTATTTCTCTGAATCTACTAGTTTTGTTTTTGGCTTGATCCTATTTTTCTAGAAGTTTGATTTGACACATAAGGTCATTTGAACACTTCTTGCTTTTTAAAAAAATATGTCACCTGTGACTATGAATTTTTGTCCCAACACTGATTGGCTATATCCAAGAGGTTCTGGTAGGATATTTCATAGTTATTAGTTTCCAGGAACTTTTTGATTTCTGCCTTTTCTTTGTCATCTTCATTTTAACAGTGTGTTGTTCAGTCTCCATGTAATTGAATATTTACTGTAGTATTTCTTGTTGAGTTCTAGTTTAATTTTATTTTGATTTGATGAATATATTGATAAATTTTATTTTTTATTTGCATAGACTTGTTGTATGTCCTAAGATATGATTTTTTGAGAACATTCCATTGGATTCTGAGAAGAATGTGTTATTTACATTGTATGTTATATAGTTACTGAGATATCTATTAAATCCATTAATCATTGTCATTCAATTCTAAAGTGTCTTTGTTGATTTTCTGTTGGAATGACCCATCTATTGGTGAGTGTATGATATTGAAGTCTCCTTAGTGTTATTATGTTGGGGTCTATAAACAGTATAAGCCTTGAAGTATTTATATAATGAATCTGGGTATACTGCTATTTTGATGTTATATTGACAACTATAATTTTCTCTTTATTCATCATTGTCTTTATTAAGTGACCTTCTTGGTCTTGTCTGACTGATTTTAGTTTGAAGTTTATTTTATCAGATGTAAGTATGGCTACTCTTGCCTGGTTTTTCTGCCCTTTGTCTGAAATGTTCTTTCTATCCTTTTGTCTTAAAACTGTGTTTGTCTTTGTTAGTGACATGCATTTTACAGGTAATAAGTTGTCGCATCTTACTTATTAATCCAAGCTGCTGTTTTATGTGATTTGATTAGAGAGTTGAAGCTATTGACATTCAACTTTAATATTGAAAGGTATTCTGTATTTCCTGCTTTTTAAATTTTTTATTGTGAATAGATGTGTGATTTTTGGTTCATTCCTCATCTACTCTTCTAGTAGGGCTTATTCCTGTTCTGTTTTTGATTATCTTCTTTGGCAGGTAGAATTCCCTTTTTTGCATTGCTGGTTTAGTAGTCATGAATTCTTTTTATAAATTTATTTTTATTGTAAAGGGTTATAGTTACATAAGTTAGGTAATGAGTACATTTCTTTTTGCACAGTGTCTCCTCTTCTCTCATTTTCTCCCAGTTTTTCCCCTTCCTGAACCCCCTCTCCCTCAAGTTGTATAGTTCATTTTCAAGTATCACTGCTGAATTAGTTCACCCTTTGTCCCACTATTTCTTTCCCCCCCCCCCACTTAGGCAAAATCTTTTAAAAATTTTTTATTTTATTTATTTTTATTTTTTATTGTGAAAATACCGTGCAGAGGGGTTAAAATTACATGGGCAAGATAATGAGTACATTTCTTATCAAGCATGTTACTCCTCCTTTGCTTCCCCTTCCCATCCCTTCCCATTTCCCACCCACCCTCTCCCCCCCACCTCCCACCCCCCCACCTCCCACCTTTGGCCAAAGTTGTAAAGTCATGCTTCCCCTTCCCCTCCCCAAATGAGATAAACTACATACAAGAAAAAAAGTACAGAAATAAAAACTGCAAATAAAGGTGGGAAAAGTCAAAACAACATAAAAACCCTCAAAAAATAAGCTAAAAAGCTTCTTGTTTCCAGTTCTTGGAGTTCATTTCAATAAAATGCATTGAAATGATCATATATACCACAGAAGGTTTTTATTTATCGATCAATTCTGAAAAATTTTCTAACTCACTATTTAATATAAGGACATTCCATTATTAACTAGTCTCCTATTTCCTTTTCTTTCTTTCTTTCTTTCTTTCTTTCTTTCTTTCTTTCTTTCTTTCTTTCTTTCTTTCTTTCTGTCTTTTCTTTCTTTCTGTCTTTTCTTTCTTTCTGTCTTTCTGTCTTTTTTTTCTATTTTTCTTTTGGTTTAAATTTAGGTAATGCTGCAATGAACAGTTTTGCTCCAATTTAGTTTCAACTTCCATTTTTTTTCGTGGGGGAAGTTTTCATTTGTTTGCTAGAATAAATTGAAAAGAGTGAGGTTACTGTGCCAAATTTCAAGGAATTTCTGGTAGAATATAGGGAGAGGAGTTAGTTGAAGGAAGACTCCATAAGGACTAGATACCCTCCTTGTTGCCAAGAACTCACTCCAAGAACTTACTCCTCAAACTCTTCAATGAAACTGAAAGTGAAAGATCACTACCAAACTCTTTCTATGAGGCCAGCATTATCCTCATCCCCAAACCAGATAGGGACCCATCAAAGAGATCTATAGATCCATTTCTTTAATGAACATTGATACAAAACTTCTCAATAAAATTTTGGCCAATTGATTTCAACAACTAATCAAAAAACTCATATTCTTATGGCCAAACAGGATTTATTCCTGAAATGCAAAACTGGTTCAATATATGTGAGTCAATTAATGTAATTCAACACATCAGTAGGAGAAAGGATAAGAACCACATGATCATCTCAATAGATGTAGAAAAAGCATTTGACAAGATCCACACCACTTTATGATGAAAGCTCTGAAGAAACTAAGAATCTATGGAGCATTCTTCAATATAATAAAGGCTGCATGTGACAAACCTATAGCTAGCATTATACTTAATGGTTAAAAGTTAAAACCATTTCTTCTATAATTAGGAACAAGTCAAAGATGTCTGCTCTCTCCATTCCTCTTCAGTATAGTATTAGGATTCCTAGCCAGAGCAATAAGGCAATAGACATAAATAAAGGGGATCCAAATAGGGAAAGAAAAAGTAGAACTATCCCTCTTTGCCAACGACATAGTCCTGTATATAAAGAATCCTCTTGACTTCTGCTCCAAGTTACTTGAGCTAATCTAAAACTTTTGCAAAGTAGCAGTGTATAAAATTAACCCACAAAACCAGTAACTCTTCTGTATGCCAACAATGAGAAGAGCAAGGCTAACATCAGAAAAGAAACTCCATTTGTAATAGCCTCAAAAGAATCATAAAAACACCTATAAATGAACTTAACAGAGAGGTGAAGGACCTCTATAATGAAAACTTCAGAAACCTGAAAAAATAAATGAAAGCAGATTTAAGGAAGTGGAAAACTTCCAGTGTTCATGGATTGGGAAGATTCACATAGTAAAAATGGAAATACTGCCAAAAGCTACACACAAATTCAGTGCAAAATCCATCAATATCCCAACAATATTCTTTAATGAAATAGAAGAAGCAATCCAAAAATTCATATGGAATAATAGAAGACCCCAACTAGCAAGAACAATCCTTAGTAGGAAAAACAGTGCTGGAGAAATATCAGTACCAAACTTCAAACTCTATTATAATACTGTAGTTGTAAAAACAGCTTGGTCCTGGCATATGAACAGGCCCGATGACCAATGGAATAGAATTGAAGACCCAGAAATGATCTCACATACCTATGGCCACCTAATCTTTGATAAGGGAAGAAAGATAGCCTCTTCAACAAATGGTGCTGGCAGAATTGGCTATACATGTGTAAAAAGCTGACATTTGATCTTTATATATCACCCTGCACTAGAATCAACTCCAGATGGACCAAAGACCTTGAGGTAAGAACAAATACCCTGAAAATATTACAGGAAGGGATAGGGAATACACTAGTGCTCCTTGGCACAGGTTGAAACTTCCTAAATAAAGATCCAGAAACACAACGAATTAAAGAAAGATTGGTAAAACAGGTTCACATTGAATTGAAGACTTTTTGGATGACAAAGGACATAGCTAGCAAGATAACTAGAAAGCCCACAGATTGGGTGAAGATCTTCACTAGCTATACAACAGACAAGGGCTTTATATCAAAAATACACCTACAGTCCAAAAAAATTAACAAATCCTCAAAGAAACAACTACCCCATTAATAAGTGGGCTAAAGAATTAAAAAGTAATTACTCTGGAGAAGAAATAAAAATGTCTAATAGACACATGAAGACATGTTCATCATCTCTGTCCATAGAAGAAAATCAAATCAAAACAACATTGAGATTCCACCTCACCTCAGTTAGAATGGCCATTATCAAGGAAACAAATAGTAACAGATTTTGCCAGGGAATGGAACAAAAGGGAACCCTAGTACACTGTTGGTGGGAAGGGAAACTGGTTCCACTACTCTGGAAAGCAGTATGGAGGTTCCTCAAAAGAATAAACATAGAGTTCTCCTAGGATCCAGCAATCTCACTCTGAGCATTTACCTAAACGATCACAAATAAGCCCACACTAAAACTCCATCACAGCTATGTTCACTGCAGCATTATTTACCATAGCTACGCTATGGAACCAACCTAGATGCCCCTCAGTAGATGAATGGATCAAGAAAATGTGGTATATATACTCAATAGAATTCTGTGCTTCCATCAGAAAGAATGGCATCTACCTATTCATAAGGAAATGGAAAGATTTAGAAAAAGTCATTGTAAGTAAAGTAAGCTAGACCCAAAGAAACATAGATTCTATGGTGTCTGTCCTTTGTAACAATTAGTATATGTCTATGATAGTCCTGGCAGAGGCTCATAATAGCTCAATAGCTAAGTACCTATGACCATATAAAATGATGCTAATCAAAATGAACTCCAAGATATGGAAACAAGCAGGGTTTTATTGTTGTTGTTGTTTTTAGTGTGCTGTTATTTCTTTTTTCTTTAATATTTTTTCTTTTCTGTTAATTTATCCCCTTTTGTCACTGTTTGTGATTTTGGTACCCTGTGTCTTGTACATACATTTATCTGATTAGGGGAAGGCAAGGGGAACCACAAAATGATGAGACAAAGGACAAAGTTGAACCAATGCAACAATACTCACAAGACACTATGTTGGAAATGAACTTTCCAATTTGGGGGAAGGGGAGTCAGGGGGAGGGAATGTGGGAGAACAGGAGGGAGGAGGTAATAAGAAATGTACCCATTACCTTACTTATGTAACTGTAACCCCTCCATACATCACCTTCACTATAAAATTAACTTTTTAAAAAAAGAACAAGTAATGCCAGGAAGAAGGGAAATGACTCTTAGATCATGTTGAAGGCCCCATATTGGAGGTGGGGTAAGTTGTAACACATCTTGCAATACTTGGAAACTATTTCCCTCTGTCAATTAACATAATTTGGAAGCAACTCTGGATTTGAATCAGCCTAATGGGGAAAGAGACTGTTTTTACTGTTCAGTGTGGGCTATCTGTTATGTGTACTTGCTGTTGGAAGCCAGGTTTGGCTTGCAAATTGAGAAGGAAATGGACCTGGTTTAGGGAGTCTGGAGAAAACAAAGGAGGGAAAATGATGTCTACTTTACCACTTCAGAAGCAGTTGGTATTTGCCAAAACTCTTCATCCTTAATATATGGCAAGGGCCTACTTGTATATAATCAGACCTTCTTCTGCCATATGTGCAGGATGGGAAGGGAACTGAGAAGAAAAACAGGCCTCTAATTATCGATTGCTAATAAGCCTTAAATCCCAGCCTCTCTCATCACTGATGGCTTTAGAGAAGAGCCTGTCATTTATTTGCTTTTTCTTTTTAACTAATGGGTTTTTACTAGTTTTGTGAAACTGCAATTAAATAACTTGGTGAACTTTGCCTTTGCTGAAAAGTCTTTTGGAAAGAAATGCAGTATTTTGGGAAAGAAAAAAAGTCAGCCACAAAATAGGCCACATTATTAGATTTTCAATTGTGCCATCATTTTGTTCTCTGGGAATCTAGGGCTTTAAGTGGATTGATGACTCAGGATCTTGGATGAGACATTTTCTGCAATAACAAATGAAAAATTGAAAGCTACATTGGTCATATTTGAGCTCATAGAGTACCACTTTTTCTTTTTTTTAACCACTTAACTATGTGTATGCTTTTCTATAGCTTATGGTCTGTGTTTGCATTCAGTCTTTCGGGTTGTGTTTAAATGTTCATTTTATTTTTTGGACTATATTAATATTTCTAATAATATCCTACTTCTTCTAAAACCCAACAGGATGGTAGCAAATATATTTCTATATATGTTTTATTAACAAAAACATTTAAAAATCTAGTTTGTACTAGATTGTTCCCTCCCCCATGGTATAACCCATGCTTTCATTGTATTTAATGTTGGTATAATTTGTAGAGGGGAAGGGCAAAAACAAACTGTTTAAATAGGGATACAGGTGTACCCATTGAAACAATGAGATGTACAAGTCGTTATGTTGAAAAACGAATTTTACAACTTTGGCCTGGCAAGGGTGGTGGAGGTGTGTGTGGGGGAGATGGGAAGGGATGGGAAGGGGAAACAAAGGAGGAAGCAACAATGCTTGATAAGAAATGTACTCATTACCTTGCCCATGTAATTGTAACCCCTCTGTATGGTATTTTCACAATAAATTTTTTTTTAAATGCAGAAGCTGAATGATGATATTAAATCCTCTGACCCATGCCTATATAGATTTCTATTTCTCTGTCTTATCAATTTTACAAGTAACAACAACAAGACTTTATATAACTTAAATTAAAACCTACTATGAGATCTAGAAATAGCCTCAAGTGTTGGCAGTAGATTTCAAATTACCCTTTGATACTTTTATACATGTGTAAAAATTTCTCATGTTCTATTAGTAATTTTAAACCTATTTAAAGGTCTTAAAAGTTTCCAGGGACTGTTTAAAAACATAGTTTTCTTGCTCTAGGCAGAATACAAGATTTAAGAAAGTGATGAATGAGGAAAGCTAACAGAAAGGATTTATAGTGTATCCTTTAAAAAGGATGCATTTGCTGTATTTTCTCTGAAAAATCACTTTGCCTTTGTGGCTAATCCATAAAAGTAAACTATCATCCTGGAGATTGGCTAGGCCTCAACTGTAAATAATGGCTAAGTGGAACAAAGATCTTGAAAAGAAGAAAATAATTTCTAAGAAAGTAAAATGGGAAAGGGATTGGAATCAGATAGTAGTTGATTCAATAATATTAAGGATCAGTACAGTAAGAAAAGTTTAGTGTTATGCAAATTCTAAATTCTCATATGTACTGTCTTCTTTGATTCTCAGTACAACTCTAAGAAATATTGTAATGCTCATTTTGTGCTTGGAGAAAATAATATTCATTTAGACTCTAAATACATTCTACTCTCTGTCATAACACAGCTAGAAAGCAGTACAGCTGGAACTGGGATGCTGAACTTTGGAATGCTTATTCTTGTTGCTCTTTCACTCTACCATTGTGCGTAAAGGAAAGCACAGAAGTTAGAATTGAAATATTCTCCAAAATGCTAAGAACTAGACTGGGCTTTCAGTTAAGGAAAAGAGTAAGAGAAAGGATGAAAGGGAGAAGTTTCTCTATGTTGGCCTTGAGCAGACCAGTATAACTTGAAATGCCCAGGTGGTGGGCCTTTACCTGCATCTCTTTATCCTACCTTTTGCTTGTTCAAATCAGACCTTAGAGAATGTCTCTTGATGACTTCTTTTCTTTCAGTTTGGTAGAACTGGAAGCAAGCTTCTGTGAGTGCTATGCATGCGTGACTTCCCTACCTTGCACCCTGACCTTCAGGGTAGGACAAGTAAGTGAGAGAGACAGAAATAATCCTCCTGCTGCTCTTTTCATCACAGTTGATTCTTATGTTGCTTCCTCTGCTTACCCATCTTACTTTGGAGAAGAATTAAAAACATGATTCACTCCAGGTTAAACAATCTCAAGTTTTTTTCTGTTTTTCCTGAAATGATATTGGTTTTAGGACTTTGGACCAGCCACTTAATCTATCTGAAACTATTTGCCACATGTCTCACCGGAGCACTCAAAAGTGTTTTCTACTGAAAAATAGTTTGCATTTACAGTCACTGGCTGTGTTTCAAAAGATTTTTCCTCTTCCTTTCTCAAATGACTTCTCTTTCACAGTATCTCCTTCTGCTTTTCCTCCCCAGAGTCGAAAGCATGCAAGCAAAGTCCGACTCTATTATATGCTTCACCCTAGAGATGGAGGATGTCCTGCTAAGAGGCTCCGGTCAGAAAATGTGAGTATCTGGTGCCATGTGATAACCTCAGGTGATTTGCTGAGAACTTTGCAGTTCCAGGAATGTTCAGATTTATGGCAAAGCAAAGTAAGTTGACGTAGTTCATACTCAGTATTGCAGAAAATACTGCATGTCAACAAGTCCTTTTTATCTGTTTGTGTTTTTCTGTCCTGTCGGAAATTGCCAGTACTGGAGGTGTGTCTAATACCATATTGAGGCCATGTAAAGAGAGAAAGTGCAGAGTGCTGGGACTGAGCAAGGCTGGGTGACAGGAGGCAAAGCTATAAAAGGACAAAATGTTGGGAAAAAACGACCTGAGGGGCAAATCTGTCAGAAATATTAGATGCTTTGTTCTTTACGTAGGTTATGTTTCCTCTGCTATGTAGAACAGAATGTCAGTTTGTTAATTTATAATGAACATTATACATATCTTGCAAATAAAGACACTCAGGCCTTTTGATCAGCGCTCCCTCTCCCTAAAGGAATATTTACTTGGGAAAACAGATGACATCTAGAAAGTTGCTTTGAGGAGATAAAGTCAGCGAAAGGGTTTATATCTGCTAAGCCAAAGCGAAGACTGATGAAGTGAATATTCCTTCCTCTCAGCATGGTTACTTTTCTTAATGAGTGGAATATGTATACCCTCCAGCTACAAAGGCCCTCATTTTAAACAATGAAGATTGCACACAGTAATTTCTCACCCTCTGAGGTTGGAGGAGGCTGAAGGCATAGAATTGGTACCTTGTGTTATCAGTAATGCTAGTGATCCTGTTTTGTAGATGTGTGCCTTCTTTTCTTATTAAAACGAATGTGATCATTGAGAAAACTTTTAAAAATATGGATGGGAAATTTTTACAAGAGAAAATAAAGAGAGCAGGGCACTGTGTGTAACCAACCAATGGTCTTGATTATTAGGAGTTTGCATGAACTTCAAGCATGATTTGCAAACCTGCCTCGTAGCATCACAAAATGAGCTGTTCTGACAGAGACTGGTCTGGAACAGTGTGGAGTTATTTTATTGTCTGTGTGAAAGCCACACTTTGAGTTCATTGGAGGCCAAACATTGCATGAAAACTTCACAAACTGCTGAGAGCTGGCTTGTGTCTAGCTTTGTCAACTCTTAGCTTTAGCACCTTGGGCTAACCATTGATCTCTTGGAGCCTAAATTTCATCAGGCAGGCCCGAATAAGCAGATTTCCTTCACTGGTTAATGTGACTGAGAAGAAATGATAAACATGAGGAGCACTGTTAATATGGCTCAATGATGAAAAAGAAAAACAAGACAGACTTGACTTGAAAAATTCATAGTATAGTGAAGGGGAAGTCATTGTTTTATGTAAATGCTTGGATCTCACAGTGCAAGTTTTTTTTTTTTTTTTTTGTCAGTGGTGGGGCTTGAATTCAGGGCCTGGGTACTGTCCCTGTGCTCTTCAGCTCAAGGTGAGAGCTCTACCACCTGAGCCACAGTGCCACTTCTGGTTTTTTCTGTGGTTTATTGGAGATAAGAGTTTCATGAACGTTCCTGCCCGGGCTGGTTTTGAATGCAATCCTCAGATCTCAGCCTCCTGAGTAGCTAAGATTACAGGTGTAAACCACTGGCACCCAGTTTACAGTGCAAGTATTTATTAATAGTCTGCACAAGGAAGTATGCAGACCGGAAGAACTGAATCACTTCTGGAACCCAATTGTGAATCAAATGTCACTGAAAGATAGTCCTTTGTTGGGGTCATAGGGTGTAGAATGGATTTTACCAGATGGAAGGGAGAGGTAGAAGTGAGGAGGGAGGATACCAGTTTGTTAGGGGCATTCCTATCCAAAGAAATTGTTAAACTAACTGTAAGTTAGTTTTTATGTAATCTCCAAATCCTGCAGCTATCCTAGAAACATGCTTTCCATTAGCAAGTAGAACAAAATTAGTTTTTATCCTTTGAAATGATCTAGCGGTGGTGCCTGGATCCTTAATTCAATAGGCATTTAGAGCTTTATTCTAAAGATCAGGAAATTATGGGGTTCAGGCCCACTTGACAATTAGCTACTTAGACTCAGATTATTGTCATGTACTTACTTTCTCATCATGAATGCTATATTAATATGTGAGCACCTGGGGAGGGCTTGAAGTGGAAGGGGAGCCTGGAGCTGACTCCAGAACTTGGTCTTTGCTACTTTGGGCAGACTCACAATTTTCTAACTTATTCCCTACACCATCCTGAGTCTGTTGTCTGGAGGGGAAAGATGTCTGAATTTGAAATCAAGATGTATTTTTAAGCATTCTTTATTTAAATGCCCTTTGAAAACTTGTTTCTCTGCTGTATCCTGGGTTTTGAAAACTTTTATCTGCCAATGGTTTATTTATTAAGTCATTTTTCTATAACTTATTAACCATAGTATGAAAGCAAATCAGTACACAGAAGAAGCACAAAAGATATTACTGTTCAAAAGAGAAGGTTGAATTTTTGTTACTTTTGTTACTTTTTGGAGGGCAAATATAATTTTATTACATATTTTGAGACATTGCATATAGTGCAGAAGACAATTCTCCAGGGCTCTGAGAGTACCTTGAAGAAGACTGAGAAACCAAATGTACAAATGGATCATGGCAAGACCATATATAAAAACTGAACTCTGACCTACTGAACTCTGACCTGTAACAAGCAGTCCAAGAAATCATATGCACCCCTAAGCAATGTCATAGGATGTTTTGCTTCTGTTGGCTCTTGCATCTTTGCCATGCCAATGGCCTCCATTAGGGAGCTTTCCATTCTTGCCTTTCCTGAGTCTCCCCAAAATGCTTGTGATGGTAACTGACTTCCTCAGTACAGTAAGCTCTAAGTAAATATCCTCTGTTTGCTCTCATTTGGTTGGTCTGGAAATGGGAAGAATGATCATATAGAAAACACAGTTTTCTCATTTGGTTCAGCTGAGCTCACTCACATTTGCTTGTCACTTTGTTTTGGAGACCATTCAGTCTTTTGGTTCTCTTTCCACCAGCACGTCTGTTCTCTTACAGATATAACATTCTTCTACTTGTTTCTTAGCTCTTCCCACTGTCCTTGTTTGCAGGAGCTGTGGTAGGTTTGCATCACACTGCTCTCTGATTGGGAAGAGCTTCCACATGTGCCCAGAATTCCCAGCAAAATGAAAGACAGAGAAAACTCATTGTTGATTATCTAGCACTAACCACATCATTGCAAACTGTAGGAATGAATATATAAATAGTAGCTCCACACTTACTTAGTAGTTTATATTCCCATGGTCTAGTGTTGCCACTTCCACATTAGCCCTTAAACCTCTTTTGTTGGTTCTGCTATTGGCATTTAAACATTTTTTAAATTTATATTTCTTTCTTGTTCTAGCATTTCCAACTTTTCCCCCTTTACATATTTTACTCTTTAGAATCTCATTTGGATCTTCTGTATTTTTTTCTCTGAATTTTAGAGCAAGACATTTTCCCCTTGAGGCCATAGAGTAAAATTAAATGTGAAATAAATTGTTATAGGTGATTGCCTTAGAGAAATTTTCAGTAATTCCCTGAGCTGTAGAGCCAAAAAGCACTTGAGATCATCCAGTCTCTTATGATTCTGTTTCCACCCTGACCCCATATTATCTTCTCCCCTGTGGTTCACATGCTTTAAAAAGTCATTTGTTTGAGAAATAGAACTTTTAAATAAAAATGCAATTATTATTATAGAACCACATATTTAGCTGTCAATCAAAATCACCAGTATCTATAGGTAAAGAGTGCCTTGCCATGGAGTTAATAGAATTCCCTCTAAAATTGGAAAATTAAGCATTTGGTTAGCATGGTGAGGCTGTGTCTCCTAATATTTCCATGTTCTCCTTTAGGTCTCAAGTATCCAGCATAGCATAGTTTTACTTTCATAGATATTAACTGTCTTGGAAGTGAAGATGAGGATAAAGATCAAAAAGCACCATGCGTTGTCCAAATTATACAAACCTGGATTTAGACCCTGCTTATTCCATCCTATTATTAAGCGTTCCCTACAAATCTCCAAAGTTGGATCTTATCTTGGTCATTGATGCTGCTGCTCTGTTCAGAATCAGAGAGATTTGCTGCTCTGGCCAAAGTTCTGTTCCTAGCTGGCATTTACCAAATGCTCCCACATACATTTTAAACATGCTCCATAGGTTAGCACAGGCAATCTTCACAATCTCTCTAATCCCACTTTACAGAGAGGCAAATTCAAACAGATTAAATGACTTGACTCTGATTATACAGCTGTTCAGTGGCTGAGACATGGCTAGGAGGATAGAAAACAAACTTAAGGATAGTTCTACCATATCACTCCATGAGGCAGGCTGTAAAGCTTCTATAATTTCAAAGAGATTAGGATCTAGTAGAGAGTTAGCTATGTCAGCCATGTATCTTTTTTAAAATTTTATTTTATTGTAAAGATGCTGTACAGAGGGGTTACAGTAACATGAGTAAGGTTATGAGAACATTTCTTGTCCAACATTGTTACCCCCTCCTTTGTTTTTCTCCTACTTTCCCTTCCCTCCCTACCTCCCCCACTCTCCCTCCCCACAGAAGTTGTAAAGTTCATTTCCTACATAGTGTCTTGTGAGTATCATTGTTGTGATGTGTCATCCCATTAGATCCTTGCTCTCCTAAGCATTTGCCTAGACATAGGGAGAGAGGGGTCTCAGCTTCCCCTTGTAGCAAAGGGAGAAAGGCTAAGTTTCCTGGGCAGCATGACACAGAGTGGATTCTTGATAGATGTGGATGAACCTAATGGGTATGATAGGAATGGCTTGTCTGAACATGGGGTCAGCATATCCATGCTGTTAGGTCCTCCCAGGACCTTCTCTAGAAGTGTCTGCCCAGCACCTGTAACCCAGTAACTAACTGGTGCACCTAAGGGCAGTGGGAGGTCCCCTAGACTCTGAGGTCATTTCCTCATTCTCATCCTCATCCTCTGTGACCATAACCCCTGCCCTCTTCCTATATATCCTCTCTGCACACAATAAGTCCTCCCTTGCATACCTCCATCTTATGTGGGAAGGTGATTTAGTTTCTCCCTAATAAACTCTTCTGCCTAAACAACCACATGGAAGTCTCCATGGTTACATAGTGATGCCAAAACCCAGGAGCGAAGAGAATGAACTGGGAGGCTTCTGCCCACTCCATCCTGTGTCAGCCCAACAGACCGAGCAGGCACAGGGTAAAGGTCCACAGAGGGAGACAGGAGAGAGACAGAGAAAAGGAGGAGCAAAGAGAGCAAAGAAAACCTAAAAGTATCTTTTGACCATTTACCATTGCCTTAGCAGAAATTGTTGCAATAAAAATAAGGCATTTTGGCTTCATGGAGTCCTTTAGAGAGAGTCTGGTGAAGACATAGAAAGGAATAGCCCCTGAGGATGTAGAAAGTAGGCCAAAATTTGTGGAGGGTCCCTCTGGTGTGGAGAAGGAGAGGGAGATGGAGATGGAGAGGGAGAGGAGGTATGGCTTCAGAGGATGAGGAAGTGACCTCAGAGCCCACTTCTTTTTTTTTTGTGGAATAATATTTAAAATATATACAAAAGAAAAATTTGTTACATTATATAGACATCCATTACTATATAATACTCTACAAAGAAAATCTCAGCAATGTTACTCACTTGGACACCTTGGTGAAAATGAATTGTACAACTTATGAATAGGAGCTAAAACCTGAGAGAAAACAAGGGAAGGGGTGACATTGCCCAAAAAGAAATGTACCCTTTACTTGACTTACATAACTATAGCCCCTCTGTACATTACATTCACAATAACAATAAAACAATTTTATTTATTTATTTTTTTGCCGTTCATGGGGCCTGAACTCTGTGCCTGGGCATTGTCCCTCAGCTCTTCAGCTCAAGGCTAGCACTCTACTACTTGAGCCACAGCACCAAGAGCCCACTTCTTATTGCCCCCAGGTGTGCCAGTTTCCAGGGTTATGGGTGTTGGGTGGGAACTTCTAGAGAGGGCCATGTGTGCATGGAGGGAAATCAAAAGGGAAGAGGCCATTTTTCCTGTGTGGACCTACCACATGTATTCCCTAGACAAAAGTTAATGGAATCTCTGAATATAAAAGGATCATGGGCACATTAGTGTTTCAGATCTGCTGAAACAAATTGCCAGGTGGCTTAAAATAACAGAAATATATTCTGTCCCTCTTCTGAAGGCTGCATGTCTGAAGCCATGCTGTAGGTAGGGCCTCACTCTGGAGAGAGAGGTGAAAATCTGCATGTCTCTGTCCTGGCTGTGGGGGCTGCTACATTGATTTGCAGGTACATCCCACCAATTTCACTCCATCTTGGACTTCTCTATGATTGTTTTTATGTGTTCTAACCAGAGTCCTAGGCCAGAGGCTAGACCTTGGGGATTCCTTTATGTCAGGTCTCCAGGTCTGGCCAGTAACCTCAACTTGCCAATTAAAGAGTTAAATAGTTGTGAAGGGCAGGGGAAAGAAATTAATTAATTTTTAAATTATTATTTTCTTAATTAATTAAATTCAACCCTAGGAAGAAAGAGAATAAGCCTTTCAGCCAACCTTTGGGAATATTGACATTAGCCATAGATTTATACAGAGGTTTTTGTGGTGGGGGCAAGACGAATGCGTAACTCAGTCAAAGTGAGGTCAAAGAGAGGACTGGCTGATCATTATCTCAATTCTGGTGGTCTATGGAAATCCTTATTGCTTAGGGTGCAGTCTGGTACCCAAGAGATGATTACTCCTCATGAAGGGGTGTGTGTGTGTGTGTGTGTGTATGTGTGTGTGAGTGTGTATGTGTATGAGAGAGAGAGAGAGAAAGAGAGACAGAGAGAGACAAAGAGACAGAGGTCATCATAGCCTTATCTTAAGACTCTGCTATTACTGGAATCCAAGGGCAAGTTAAGATATTGGAGTGTCTTTTTTCAGGGTCTGGAGCAGTGCATTATAAAAGCTAACAATAAAAATGCTTTGGTTATTCTTATCTTTGAGCCTTCAGCCTTGAAGGGGGATAGGTAGATTAGGTAGCATCAAGTTTTAGACGGACAGTCCTTGAATGATTAACATGCCCATGTGCAGAGTTAAGCAGGAGTTTGACTCAAAGTTTTAAGACAGATATAAAATGAAGACAAGGATGTCAAGCCTTTATCCTGCTTTTAGTTAGCTTGGAGGCTCACATAAGGATATAATGTTTTTCAGCAAAAGTAGTTTCTTCGCACCTGCTTTATATACCCCTCCATAAAATATGAGATTAGATTTATGGCCTACTAATCCCATATGACCTTTTCTTAGCCAGTTACTTCTTTAAACACTTTATTTTAAAGTAAAATCTCAGGTCCTATGGAAATGAATTTAAGAAATGATTTTATTCACCCAGGACAGTGGCAGAAACAAAAGTCAAGGTTGTAGTGGTAGACAAGGGTATTGACAGCACAGCACAACACCAACATTTACTTGGTTACATGTTCTGTTTTCCTACGTAGTGTGCAGCCAAATTCAAGATAGGTGCACTTACCAGCCAATGCACTTAGAGTTAGAAGTAGGGTCTGTGTCAATTGTGCTACACATTAGTTTTCCAATTTGGGGTTGGTTGTCAGAAACTTGATTGCTGTGATTATAATCAGGACTAAGATTGCTACTTTGCTTGTCTCCCAGCATTTGTAAAGGGGATCAAATAAATAAAGGAACATGATAAATTGTAAAGTATATGTGAAGTGTTAAGGAGCTTTTCTTCATTTTTGAATTATTTCCTAATCTCTGGTGTCTCCCATAATTAATCAGTCCATCAGCCAATTTCTATTGAGAGTCTCCTGTGTGCATAGAATAGGAGTACAGACCACAAAGGATACAGAAAAAGGGTGAAACAGAGAGCTTCCGGGGCAACTGGAGAGAAAAAAGATTATCCTAGTGTTAATGAAACAGATGCTCACAGAAGCCATTGTTGGGAGGTTGCTTGCTTAATTCTTAGGCCTAAACTGGCTGGCTTGGTAGGGTTTGTTTGAATGTGGTTTGTTTGAATGTGGAATTTGCCTGAAGCAATGCCTTCCAGGTGAGCCAAGGTTCCCTGCTGTGCTGTCCTCTATACAAGGAGGAGGGCCTGCAGGAAGGTTCAGTTAGGCAGATACTTTTTTAATTTTTTGTATGTTATTGATTGTAAAAATACTGTACAGAGGGATTGCAGTTACATGACCAAGGTAATGACTCCATTTTCTATTTAGTATTGTTGCCTCCTCATATGTTTTTCCCCTACAATCCCTTCCCTCCCACATCCACAAACAAGGCCATACTAAGGCACAAGTATGTTTACCACAGCATTATTTACCATAGCTAAGATATGGAACCAACCCAGATGCCCCTCAGTAGATGAATAGATCAAGAAAATGTGCTGGTAGCATAAGTATGGTGTTGTTTGTGATCATTTGGGTAAATGCCCAAAAGTGGGATTGCTTGGTCATAGGGGAGCTCTATGTGGAGTCTCTTGAGAAAGCTCCTTACTACTTTCCAAAGTGGTTGAACAAGTTTACACTCCCACCAACAATGCAGTAGGGTTCCCTTCTGTCCACATCCCCTCCAACATCTGTTGTTACTAGAGTTCTTGATTATAACCATCACAAACAAGACCATACTAAAGTTACCAGCACAGCCATGTTTATTGCAGCATTATTTACCATAGCTAAGATATGGAACCAACGCAGATGCCTCTGAGTAGATGAATGGATCAAGAAAATGTGATATATATATACACAATGGAATTCTATGCCTCCATCAGAAAGAATGGCATTGCCCCATTTGTTAGGAAATGGAAAGACTTGGAAAAAATTATATTAGTCCCATGGTTTCCCTTATTTGTAATGACTAATATATATTTGAGACAAGCAAAAAAAGGACAGATAAGATGATGTTAAGCGAAATGAACCCCAAGATAAGGATACAAGTGGTTTTTTGCTTTCTTGCTATTGTTTCTAACATATTTATAAGGTACCATGTGATTTTTTTTTGTTGCTTTGTATGTCCCTCCCCCATGGTATAACCCCTGTTTACACTGTATTTGATATTGGTATAATTTGGGGAGGGGGAGGGAAAAACAAATTGTTTAAATAGGGATATAGGTGGACCTTGCAACAATGAGATGTACAAGATGCTATGTTGAAAAACGAACATTACAATTTAGGCAGGGGGGCGGAGGGCAGGAGGGGTGGGGGGAGGGGAGGAATGTAGTTGTGGAGATGGGAAAAACAAAGGAGGAGGCAACAGTGGTTGACAAGAAATGTACTCATTACCATGCTCATGTGATTGTAACCCCTCTGTACAGTATTTTCACAATAAAAAACTTATTGAAATAATAATAAAAATTAAAACAAAGAAAATGTGGTATACACACACACACACACACACACACACAATAGAATTCTATGCCTCCATAAGAAAGAATGACATTGCCCCATTTGTTAGGAAATGGAAAGACTTGTAAAGAATTGTATTAACTGAAGCAAGCCAGGCCCAAATAATGTTAAGCAAAATGTACCCCAAGACAGGGACACAAATGTTTTTTTCTTTCTTGCTATTTTTTCTAACGTATTTATAACGTACTATGTGATTTTTTTGTTTTTTGTATGTTTCTCCCCCATGATATAACCCCTGTTTTCACTGTATTTGATGTTGGTGCACTGCATCTTGTATATATACTTCTCTAATTTGGGGAGGGGAAGGGAAAAACAAAATTCTGAAATAAGGATATAGGTTGACCCATTGTAACAGTGAGATGTACAAAACAATATGCTGGAGGTAGCAGATACTTTTAGGATCCACTTGAACTTGATTTTATAAAGGTCCTTTGAAAAACTGTCAATTTTTATATTCAAATTAAGTAATTAAATCCACAACCTAGTTCAACATTAAAACTTGTTTGGCATTAGATACCAGTGGATAGCCATAGTCACATGTATTTGGTTGAGATAGAAATTAATCATTTACAATTTTGGCGGGACTGGTCGGGGGTAAGTTGTGGAATTGAGAGGGAAGGGATGGGAGGGGTAAAACAAAAGAGGAGGCAACGATGCTCTATAAGAAATGTACTCATCACCTTGCTCATGTAACTGTAACCCTTCTATACAGTATTTTTACAATTAAAAATGTACAAAAATAAAACAGAAAAAAGAAATTAATCATGGATATAATTATTAAGTATTATTTCCCTGCTTTTCCATTGCTAGGGACCATTGCTAGCTACACTTCCAGCTCCTAAATGCCACACGCATGATTGGGTTGGTGATAAAATATGTAGTAGATTTATATAGTTTGCTAGTATATTGTATAAAAGTGCATGTGATTGAGAGACAGAGAGAGAAAAAGAGAAAGAGACACTTTGTGTGTAGAATGTTTCTTGATCATGAACCAAGTCAACCTTGTCTAAAACAAGACCTATTTAGAGTTAATCAGTGGAAGCTTCATGACTTACATAGTTTTCAGTGAACACAAATAATTCTGCTATCTATATATGGAACATAGAATTGCTGTGCCCAGGTCATAGGACCCCCACCAAGAAGACCACCGAGAGTCAGACTTTACAGCTGTTTTAAGGTTTTATTTAGACGGGCTGCAGCTCAGGCCTCATACTACACTCTGACACATCAGAGCCTAGGAGGAGAGCCCAAGCTAAGGATTTGCAGGGCTTATAAAGGCACACAACCAGGTGTTTTAGTAACATGTGTTGCTCTGCTCTAAAACAAGCAATGAATGGTCACTGCCTCAAGAACTTTAACCCTTCATTCCCCCCCTTTACTTATGGTTCTGAGACACAATCTTGTGGCTCCAGCCCTAAACTAAACTCCAACAGCTCTCGATCTTGAATGGGTTCTTCTAGTCCCTCTCTGACCTTAGCCATAAACAACAATACAAATAACAATCAGTCCATTTTTTTTGCTTGAGGTGTATGCGGAGTGGTTGGGTAGGATGCTTGGAGACTTCCCATGCTTCCCCACAGTCATCCAGGGCAAAGGGGTCAGCTGGTCTGACATGGAAGCAGTGGATCCAAGCAGCAATGCCGTCTACCTTAGTGGGTGTAGCCAGTCCCTTCCACCGTGGTTCCAGATATCTCAAGTTGTGCCTTTGAACAAACACCCAGTCCCCTGGTTTAAATGAATGGGGGGTAGGAATAGAAGGGGAATCATATAATGCTCTAAGCTGGGCCCATATACTCTTATGCACCAGCTGTAAATAGTCAAGCTAACACAGAAACTCAGTATCATCCAAATCAGCAAGCAATTCAGTCTGAAGGCTAGGGCTAATGGGTGGAGGGTGTCCATACATAATTTCAAAAGGAGTAAAGCCAAGCTGATAGATGAATTTCTTACTCTAAACAGGGAAAAAGGAAGGAGCAATACCCAGTCTGCACCAGTCTCCAAAGCCAATTTAGTTAAGGTCTCTTTTAGAGTCCGAGTCATTCTTTCTATCTGCCCTGAACTCTGGGCTCTATAAGCACAGTGTAATTTCCAATCCGTCCCCAATGCCTCGGCTATTCCCTCCCTGACTTACTTTTGAGACGAAGGCCGGCCCATTGTCCAACCTAACGGTGGATGGGAAGCCATACCTGGGTAGGATTTCTTCCAGGATCTTCTTACCATGATGTTTGCGGTCTCATGCTTTTTGGGTAGGCTTCAACCCATCCTGAAAAGGTGTCTACTAAAACTAGCAAATATTTATATCCAGATTTTCCAGTTTTATTTTCTGTGAAGTCTACTTCCCAATACACACCTGGCCTATCTCCACAGAGGCGAGCTCCTTTTGTAACAGGTTGATTGGGGGCATTGGTGAGCTGACAGGCCTTACAATTTTTAACAATGTCTTCAATGAGTTGATTTCCTTGCCTAATTTTTACTTCTGAGTGTTGGAGCAAGTCCTGCATTCTTCGGGTTCCCATGTGAGAGGCCCGATGGATTCTAAGAATCCCCTTGCCCAATCTTTGTGGCAAGATAAGTTTCCCCTCACCAGTTTTCCACCAGTCTTTGTTTCCTTCTCTGTCCGGGGGTTTATAGGCCATGGAATTTTCTTTATCCACTCCAAGTCTTCTTGGGAGTACTGAGGCTCAGTAGGCAAAGCACGTGGCCCTGGGTCTAGTAGAGTCAGTACTTCCGCTCTGGGTTGGAGGGCAGCCTCCTTAGCTGCCTGATTGGCTAAGTTATTTCCTTTGGTTATAGAATCAGTCCCCTTTTGATGGCCAGGGCAGTGCATAATGGCAATATTTGCTGATTCCCATAAGACCCGGATGAGGCTTAAAATTTCTTGTTTGTTTTTAATAGTCTTTCCCTCAGTGTCAGCAGCCCCCTCTCTTGGTAAATGGCTCCATGGACATGCACGGTGGCAAAAGCATACCAACTATCTGTGTAAATGTTTAGTCTCTTCCCTTTTCCCATCTGTAGGGCTTTTGTTAGTGCCACTAGTTCTGCTCTTTGTGCAGATGTTCCCTGGGGGAGCGCTTCTGCCCACATTATCTCAGTGTCCGTGGTGACTGCTGCGCCCACGTACCTTTTTCCATATCGAATGAAACTGCTGCCGTCTGTGAACCAGGTATGCTTTGCATGCAATAGTGACAAGTCCAAGAAGTCTAGCCTCTTTTCCTTGGTCTCTCTTTTCACGCTAAATTTCACATTCTCTGTCCTCCCTTTCCTGTCTTTGCTCCTCTGTCTCTCTCTTATTGTAAACCTTTTCTGCCAAGGCTACTAGATCCCTAATAGACTTTTCACCAAGTCTGTCTAGAACCTGCAACTCTCGCTTTATGTCTGGTGCAGGTTTATATAGGCAAACATAATCATCTGAGCCGACTCCTGGGTCTCAAGATCATATGGGGTATATTGACTAAAAGCTTCCTTGAGCCACTCAAGGTACACTGCCGGACTTTCACTTCCTCCCTGTCTAACATCATAAACTTTGGCCATATTAGTAAGTCGGTGACCCGCCACCTTGAGACCTGCCAACAGAGCCTTGTGGTAGATGAAGAGTCACTTCCTACCTTCAACTGTATTATAGTCCTATGTTGGTCGGATCTCAGGAAAATAGGCAGCAATCAGGAGAGAATCTGTGATGGGTACTCCTGTGGGGCCAGGGATATGTTTCTGGGCCACTTCTCGGATACAGTCTCTCTCTTCGGTGGTAAAAAGGACCTGTAAAAGCTTACTACAATCATCCCAAGTGGGCTGATGAGTAAAGAGAATAGTTTCAAGCAACTGAATTAAATATTGGGATTTCTCAGAAAAGGGGGCATTTTGGGTTGCCAAAATGTATAGATCACTGGTAGAAAATGGCCAATATTGCAGTTGCTGTTGACCATCCGCATCCACAGGACCTACGACGCGTAAGAGAAAAACAGCTGCATTAGAAGGGGGGTTGATCCCATGGCGTCGTTGAGTGACTGGCCCCTCAGAAACTTTAAGGGCAAGTGCTGAGGGTTTGGCTGCTGGTTCTATAGCTCCCTCCTCCTCCTGATCATTCTCAGGAAACATTTCTTCTTCCAAGTTATCTCCTTGAAAAACCGGGGGTACAATTTCTTTTCCTCTTTCTTAGTTTCTTTTAAGACTAGGGGGCTAGATGAAGGGTTGCCCATGGTTTCCAGTCCCATCAGTCGTACAGTCCAAAAAAACAAGAAACAAAACACACGTAGGCCTGACAGTTATGAAGTGGAGATCTCCTGAATTGGTCCACTGACTCCTGTCACGGCAGGGTTCCACACTCATGCCCCACAGCAGAAGGAGCGGACCCACAGTGGGTGAGTTGGGCCTAGGTTAGGAGGCCCTCTTGGTCAGTTCCGGCCCAACACTGAACTGACCCACGCCCCACAATTCTCACAGTGGAGTGCCAAGGATCCCTGCCCTACAATTCACACGGCGGGGTTCCAAGGACCCCCGCCCCTTACAAGAGGATCTGGGACGTCTCCCAGTTCCTCCAGGGTTGTCAGGCAAGTGCATCCACTTCGACAACCCTTTTCACAATACGAATCAGAGTGGCCGTCCTCACAAAGGAAAACGAAAGTACAAATAGATGATGACAGGACAAGACAAGTTAACAAAGACAGCGCTGTTTTACAGTCTGAGGTCTCGGAGGTCTTTGGGGGGGATCCCGGACGAGTCCCCACTAATATGTTGTGCCCAGGTTGCAGGACACCCACCAAGAAGACCACCGAGAGTCAGACTTCACAGCTGTTTTAAGGTTTTGTTTAGATGGGCTGCAGCTCAGGCCTCATCCTACACTCCGACTCATCAGAGCCTAGGAGGAGAGCCCGAGCTAAGGATTTGCAGGGCTTATAAAGGCACACAATCAGGTATTTTAGCACCACGTATTGCTCTGCTCTGAAACAAGCAACAAATGGTCACTGCCTCAAGGACTTTAACCCTTCAGAATGAGAGTGTGGAGGTCTTTGTGTGGCCTTGCCCTGGGTGAATCAGTCAGTCATTCACAAGCCTTACCTGGGTCTTAGAGGGAAAGGCTGGCTGGTCTTCACATGGGTCCTTTCCTAGAATATTGGAGAATGAAGGAAGTGTTATTGTGCTTGTTTACTAGGAACACAAGGTAAAGGTACAGTTCACAAGGTGAAGGTAGGATGTCAGCAAGGTTGTTAGTCTTGCTGTTTAGCTTTTAAACTATTATAACAAAAGCAGTATAGCCAATTGAAATCTTTACACAACAACTACTTAAAACATAATATTAAAAAAAAAGAAAAAAAGTCACACTAGCATAACCTCAGGTAACTTAGGAGCCGCTTAAACAACAGAAATTTATGTTTCACCATTCTGAGGAGTTTAAAATTAAGGTGCAGATCAATCTAGTTCCTTGTAAGAGTTACTGGTTTGCAGAAAGACCCCTTCTTGCTGTAGCCTCATTGGTAGTTAGGACTGGACTGTTTCCTTTGCTTTTCTCGGGTATGTCCTAGTCATGAGGCATGGACACTATGATCTAATTGCTGTCCAGAGGCCCCATCACTTCCAAATGTCATCACATTAGTGATTTGGGATTAGTTTATGGATTTTGGAGGGATACAGACAGCCACAATGGCTTTTATCTAAGAGCATTCCAAAAAAGACTAGTTTAATATGATTATGATTTCAGTGAAGTTCTACATATTTCTTGTTCTAGTCTCTGTTGTTTGTTTTTTAGAAAGCATTGGTGTTCTCTATTTTATTCACGTGAATATGTAGCAGCTTTTCCTTTGTTTAAACAAGGTAAATGGGTATTTATTTTTGCAGCATTTAGAATCAATCTGTGTGTGTGTGTGTGTGTGTGTGTGTGTGTGTGTGTATGTGTGTGTTTTCAGCTCTCTCTGTCATTGAGTTTTTGAGACAGAGTCTCGCTATATAGTTCTATCTCCAGGCTTTTTTTTTTTTTTAAATCCAACTGCTTTCGCCTCCCAGAGCTGTAATTACAGATATGAATTACCACTCCTTATATTAGAGAACGTCATGTAACATTTAAGTATCCAGATTCTACTTATTTTCATTTCTTTTCTATAAGTTCAGACTTTCTTCCTCTTATTATTTAGTATATTTTTATTAAATATTTTTTGTTATTTGTACAAATGGACCTACTCTGCCACTGCAGTTAGATTTTAAACAAGTTATTCTCCTTTCTTATAAGTCTATAGTAAATAAATGGAGAAAGAGGGGAGGGTGTTGTATTGAAAGTCTGGGTATTGTATATGTGTTTATATGAATTAGGGAAGTGAAGGGGAACAAAAAATGGTAAGACAAAGGACAAGGCGGGGGGACAAATGCAACAGGGATACTCACAAGACACTATGCTGGGAATGATCTGTATAACTTTGGGAGGGATGGAGAGGGAAAGAGAAAGAAAAATGAGGGAGGGGGTAACAAGTTTGACAAGAAGTATACTCATTACTTTAATTATGTAACTGTAACCCCTCTGTACATCACCTTGACAGTAACATTTAAAAAAAAGAAAGTCCGTGACCACCATACCTCTGATGATCCATAATGTATCATAATGAGTTTATCTTTTGAAAGATGTCTTGATAATATACACATTGATTAAATGGGTCTGAAAAACAAAAATGCTATAATTTTCATAAGGTTATTTAATTCTATTACTAGCTTACTATGGTGGGATTGATTTCATAATCAGAATAAAATGAAATACATGAGGACTCCTTCCTGATTAACTCCTTCAATTTGTTCACAAGTGATGAATGTTTTATTCATACATAATTTATGTATATATAAGCAAATACATTCTTTTTCTATATTTTATATCAATTACAGTATAATGTATACACTGATCTACTTTTGAAAATTTTCATCTGTTGATATATGTTTATATGTATGTATGTATGTATGTATGTGTGATGGAGGTCATCCTACATGGGATAAAAACTATGTCATGTGTATATGTCTATGTATGACTATAATGAGCCATTATTATTTATGAAGTCCACACTTGTGAATTTCCCTACAGTAATGTTTTGGATTTAAAATATCCTACAAAGGCAATGTGTTGAAGGTTTAGTTGCCAAGTGATGAGTTTTTGGAAAACGATTGAATCATGAGGACCTGTGACCTTTCAGTGGACAAATTATTGAAACATTCATAATTTGAAGGCATTACTGGAAGATGGTGGAATCTTTAGGAGGGAGCAGCTAGTTGGAGGAAATAGGTCACTGGGTATATGCTTTTCTATCTTCCTTTTTATCTAACTGTGAAGGTCTGGTTGTCCTGATATAGTGAGCAATGGCTCCAACAGACCATGGATTGGAACCATAAACTAAAATAAACATTTCTTCCTATATATTGTTTTTCTCAGGTATTTTGTCACAGCAATGCAAAGCTGACTAATAACCCTGCTTACTATACTTTAAGTTCCCTATCAATACTCACATATGTTTGAGGCCATTTACATTGTGAAGAGCAGTGTAAAGTTTGAGCTATCTGGCAACAATGGCCTCAAATAAGGTGGTACTCTGCCTTCTTATTTTATACCCTACTGTAAACAAGTGTCTTCTTTTTTAAAGTCTAGGTCATGCCATGCTTTTCACATTTTTGTGCTATTTTTAAGTAATTTTGGTGTTTATAATGACCCCTAGATATAACATCCAAAAGTGCAAGAAGTCTATGGTGTGCCTTAGAGAAAAAAAACCTTGTATCTTAAATAAATGTGAGTTTCTTTGGCCATGAAGTACAGTGCCATCAGCCATCAATTCAGTGTTAATAAACTAATAACATATTAAATAATGTGTCTTTAAGTAAAGACATACATTGAACAAAGTTGTCTATTGATTGATTGATGAAAACCTTGTGACCAGAACTTTCAGGAAACTAATTTCTATTTCCTCTAGGATCCGTAAATCAGTATTTACCAGTCAAGTACTCACTGAAATTTTATAGAATATAAAAGTAAAAATAATATATTTAGAAGTGAAGTACATGTAAACATACACATGTGTTTATAGTTGTATAGTATTCCATTAATCACATCTTAAAATGTACAAAGACACTTAATAATGATATTTGAGTTTTTCTTATAGTTTGCCAGTACAAAGTATATCATGTTACCTAAATGTCTATGCTACTCTTTAGGCACTTGTGCATGAGGATATGTATATATGAAATTTTGTAAAAATGGAATTGCTGGGTGAGAGCATATATGCTCTTTAAATTTTGACAGCTATTGCTCAGTTGCTCAGTTGTCTTCATGAAGACTGTACTTACTTCTCATTTACATTGCTTGGAGCTTGAAGTACCTCTGCCCACATCCTGGCAACACAGTATATTAACCTCTGGTTTTTGTTCATTTTCTCTAAGACAAACACAAACTTTTGTTTTTGAGAGGGGATCACAATGAAAAAATGTGAGCATTTTTTGTCCTCAAGTATAGAAGGGAGGAGTGAAATCATCAAAGGTCCCAATTAGAAGTCTTAATAGAGGATTAGTGTATATTTGCTCCACACTGGTTCTCTTCAGGAATATATCCAACTTCCAGATTCAGTTAGAGGCAGGCCTGCTTTCCTGCCAGAAGACCTTAAGAGCAATTAGGATATGAAAAGACATGAATTAGCACTGATTTATGTACTGGACTGTCTTAAGTTAGGAAATAAAAATTAACTATTAGCCAAATCTAGGCACTTCCTGTTTTTGCAAGTCTACAAGCTTCTACATTTTTATTGTTTATTTATTTATTTATTGTTGGTCATGGGGCTTGAACTCTGGGCCTGGGTGCTGTCCCTCAGCTCTTCAGCTCAAGGCAAGTGCTCTACCACTTGAGGCACAGCACTACTTCCAGTATTCTGATGGTTAATTGGAGATAAGAGTTTCATCAACTTTCCTGCCTGGGCTGGCTTTGAAATGAGTAGGTAGGATAACAGGAGTGAGCCACTGGCACCCAGCTGATTTCTACATTTTTAAATGTTTGAAAAATACAAAAGGAGGATAACATATATTGAGACAACTAAAAATTGCAGAAAATTTAACTTTTAATATCCATAAATAAAGTGTTATGGGAATACAACCAAACATTCCTTTATGTAATGTCTATGGCTACTTGTGTGCCACAGTGACAGAGTTCAGTATCTCATAAGAGACTATATGTCTCAGAAAGGCTAACATACAGAGTTTTTGGCTCCTTACAGGACATGTTTGTCTACTGCTATTTGAAGTAGATAAGTGGGTGTGGGGGGTGGGGCTGTGTGGAAAATGGAGATTTGCCTCTTTTCTAGTCATGTGCCTCCCTACCTCAGAGTCATTATCCTTTCAGAACATTGCAGACTTAGAGCTCCTTATGTGAAGACCCTTAGTACTTTTGCAAAGTCTTAAGCACTTATCTTTTCAGTGGAGGAGTATAAGACTTTTTTGCGGGGGTAGGGGTCCATCATGGGGCTTGAACTCTAGACCTGGGTGCTGTCCTGAGCTCTTCAGCTTAAGACTAGTGCTCTACCACTTTAGCCACAGCACCACTTCTGTTTTTTTCTGTTTATGTGGTGGTGAGCAATTGAACCCAGGGCCTCATGCCTGCGAGGCAAGCACTTTACCACTGAGCCACCTTCCCAGGCCAGGTATAAGATTTTAAACTCAGAGACTCTTACTTGTTAGGCAAGTGCTTTACTCTTTGTGCTATACCTCTAGCCCTTTTTGCTTTAGTTATTTTTCAGGTAGGGTCTTGCATTTTTGCTAGGGTGGCCTGGGATTTCAATCCTCATATCTATTTCTGTGGCCTTCTGCATAGCTAGGATCACAGTACTGCATACAACCAAGTCTAGTTTGTTTGCTGCAATGGGAGGCTCACTTTTTTTATTTCTTCCCAGGCTGCTCTTGAACCATAATTTCTGCCTCAGGGATATTTGAGATTACAGATATGAGCCATTGTGCCCAGGCAAGTTTCAAATGTTTTTTTTTTCATTGTTTTTTAAATTATCTTGAAGTCATTTTACAAGGAGGTATTTCAGTTCAAAATGTTGATTCATGAGAGTTTCAGGTTATTAGCTATATGATGGAAAATTTGCCCAACAGAAACCACCATTGGCCATGGTTTGTATATTCCATGACAGCTTGTTCCTTGATGCAGCAATGGAGACAGGGCATTTGAAAGTGAATGGATCATGAAGATTCTAATTTACCTTAGTGGTTTAGACCATTGATGAATAGTGAATTGACTACTAGGAGGTAGGGCCTTGTTGAAGCCTCTCATCCTGCATATGGTTTTTCATCTGTTCCTTGGTTCCTTGTTTCTCTCCCTCTCCCTCTCTCTCTCTTTCTCTCTCCCCCTCTCCCTCTCTCTCATCACCATGAGGTAAGCAGCTTCTCCTACCACATGTTTCTACTGCTTGTCTCCTCCTGCTTGTTATCCTCCCTTGTCTCCTTCCTGAAGAAATGGAATTGGCAGACCTGACTAAAACAGTAACTCTAACTAAACTTTTCCTCTTTGAAAGTGATTTGCCTCAGGTCTTTTATCACAATGATGGAAAGCTGGACAACATACCATTTTTTATTTTTATTTTTGTCGGTCATGGGCCTGAACTCTGGACCTGGATGCTGTTCCTCAGTTTCTCAGTTCAAGGCTAGCGCTCGACCACTGGAGCCACAGCGCCACTTCCAGTTTTTTCTGCTTATGTGGTGCTGAGGAATCGAACCCAGGGCCTCATGCATGCAAGGCAAGCACTCTACCACTGAGCTACTTTCCCAGCCTGGACAACATATCTTTTAAAAGCTATGAGTTAGCATTTGCATTGTTGTTACCTTCTTCGTATTGTTATGCAAATTTGAAACATAAAACAATGGGATTGTTTCTTATGAGTCTATACACTAAAGGCAATTTATGACAACCAAAATTCCTAAATTGATTGCTGAGAATTCTAAAATAGCTTGGAATATTCGCTCTTGTGATTCCAAATCAGTTGTCCAAACTGTGCAGCAAAGCAAAATGAGGATCTTTTCCTATATAGATAGACAAATGATGCAGTCATGCACTGTGCAACATTTGGTTAAGGACAGACGGTATCTATTACAATGGTGGGCCCATAACGTTATATCATCTAGTGATGTCGTAGTCATTTTTGTTTGTATCAGTGCATAAACTGTGTTGCCTATGATGTTTAAACAGTGAACAAATAGCCTAACAGTGCATGTCCCAAACTATATCCCGGTCTTTAAGCAATGAATAAATGTAATCGGGGAAAGGGTATATAGTATAACCTCCTGTATGGTGGACTGCAGCTGAACATGATTTTCTAGGTCTGAGAATCATTTTCTAGTTTACAACTCTACTTAAAGCTCTTTTATACTCACGTGTATAACATAGTCATCACTTCTGTCTAAAATCTGATATGGGGGGGGAGTGTACATCTGTGAAAGCAATTCTTTTAACTCCAGTCTGAGATAGTGTCATGGGTATTTGATAACTAGAAAGCTTGTGCTTGCCCCCTCCCCATTCCCTTACTCTGTAACTCCATTACTCTTTTCTTGACGTATCATTGTAAACATTACTAGAATGCTACTTACTAAGCCAACATTTTGTGTCAGACAAGCCTTGTACTAAATACTTGAGAGATATTAATTTCAACTTCACAAATACTATATAAAAAAGAGTATTTCTTTTGTTTAAAAAGATACTAAGACTAAAATACAATTACTTACTCTTTCCCTTAAGAGATTTTAATCACTTTTATTTTTCCGGTCGTGAGGCCTGAACTCCGGGCCTGGGCCCTTAGCTCTTCAGCTCAAAGCTAGCGATCTACCACTTGAGCCATAGTGCTACTTCTGGCATTTTCAGCTTATGTGGTGCTGAGGAATCAAACCCAAGGTCTCATGAATGCAAGGCAAGCACTCTACCACTGACCCACCTTCCCAGCCCCTTTAATCACTTTTATATAGAGAGGTGTTATGTAAATTGCTGGGAATTTAGCAGTGAATGAAATTGGTACCATTTCTATTCACAGAATGTATAAGGATAGTGGGAGAAATAGATATTAATCTTGAAACATCTTGCAGCTATATAAATGCAGGATAGTGATGGCAAAGATGAGAACAGGCAAGGCTTTCCTTAGTAGGCGATACTTGACACTGCATTTGGAAGATGACTGAAAATTCAGTAAGACAGAGACAAAGGGGGAAGAAGAATTCCAGAGCAGCCTGCACCAGGTCCCTGAAGCCACAGAAAGCCCAATAAAATTACAGGAAAGAGACAGCCATTGTGGCTGGTGTTTTAAACAGAAGCATCCAGTGATGTGAGATCCAGAGAATAGATTGATGAAAGGAAGAGTCAAGGTGAGTTATCAAATGTCAGAGTGACAGTGATTCTCTGTGACAATGTGTATTAAAAGAGTGATAGCAACAGTAAAAAATGAGAAAGAAATAGATTGAGGGATAATTAAGTAGGTTAAAACTGATGAAATGGAGAATGACTTTGAAAGAAGGAGGTTTCTGGAAGACTTTCAGGTTTAGAACTTGAAAAAGTATGAAACTGCTGTCAAAGAAACATATTCAAGCCTATGACTTCAAAGAGCAGACATAGCTAAAAAGGAGGGAAGCTAGGAGAAAACTTTTCTCCCAGTTGTTCCTGGTCGATCCACTCCTAAGCAGGTCTAAACTTGCATAAGGATGCAGTTTGCCTCCAACCAAGTGTGTAGGGGAGAGCCGATAGCAGGAACTGGACAGCTTTTGTCTTCGGATCTTCTTCAAAGGAAAGCCCAACAGGAATGGGGAGTAGGGTTATGGGCAGTGGTTCGTTCACACAGAGGCACAGGTTAGAAGCATCCTACTGGTGTGCTAAGAAATTAATGATGCAACCTGATGAGCCAAATTAGGCCTATGCAAAGTTGTTTTGGGGGTTCCTGAGAAGGATATAGAAGTTTGGTAGTATTTTGAGGTGCTTGTGCAGCAGGGATGCACCTATTTAAATAGTTTACTCAGCTCAGGTATGATTTGGTGCCTCACCTCCAGTGACTCCTAGGGTGCCCATCCTCTTTTTCCCTCATTGGAAAAGTAGAGGTGGTAAATGGAGACAGCTCAGTGTTAGATTTCCTAAGAAGGGCCTTGCTTCATTTGTTCCTGTGTCCGTAGTGCTTTGCATAAAACCTTTCCCCATGACTGATCACATTGTCCTAGGAAAATATCGTCACAAACAGTTGTGATTTCAAAAAAGAATCTTGATTAAAAATATCATTTGTTGTGCAAAATGTCTTACAGTTTTGATTCAGATTTTAGTTTTGCACCTATCCAAGTGTGAAATTCAGTCTGTTCAGGAAAACCTGAAGGCTGTGGGCATTGTTTCCAGAAGAACTTCACCGTGTTCTTAGTTCCACATGCATCACCTTCAAATGGAGAAAAACTGAGGAAGGAGCAAGGCAAGTTATTGATGGTGGACACTTGTAGCTCAAACCATTTCTCTAGCAGTTCTGAACTTGGACCTGTATGGTCAATCCCATTTGCTCTTCTCTCATCCTCTTGCTGGATTCAGTGCTGTCCTCTTTTGGATTCAGTACTGTCTTTTCTGCTCCCAAGAGTTGATGATTTTCTATTGTAAATTAACCCCTTGGTGCAGGGGTTGATCTACAGGGTGTAGAGGTGCCTAGTTTTCCCAGATCTGCACGTTTCGATACTGGAATAAAAAGATCCTCTTATTTCGGGTATTTCTCTGGAGGACACATGGCCCTGACTTGGATATGAAGACACTGATGTACATGTTGGATAGTCTTAAGTATGGGAAGTGTGTGGGCCAGATTTCTTAGGATCTTTGACTTTACCTGAAATGGGTCTTTGGAGAATAAAAATGTATTTTGACATGTGGTTTTTGAATAAAGGATTTCTGTTGACAACAAGCTTCAGAATTGCTGTTTTTTTATATGGCAATCACTCTTTCATTTCAGTTATGATTTTTATTTGAGTGGACCCTAGCCGGTGTACAAAGTGATCTCTAGACTTAGTTTAGGGACTCACTTGTGCATAAGGCTGGCATCATCTTCCCCTTCCTTCCTGCTCTGCTTTCTTCTTTTAGGTGTCTGTATCTCAAGGATATCTTTCCTGTGTTAATATTTTTCCCATGGTGGATAGATTTCTTTGGTTAAAATGCTAGGATCCCACAAAACATATGGCTGATTTTTTTTCCTCCTTAAACCTCAGTGCTTCTGAAAATGTATATTATTCAACTTTTTTTTTTTTTTTTGCCAGTCATGAAGCGTGAACTCAGGGCCTAGGCACTGTACCTTGAGCTTTCCTGCTCAAGACCAGCGCTCTTCCACTTTGAGCTACAGCTCCACTTCAGGTTTTCTGGAGGTTAATTGGAGATAAGAGTCTCATGGACTTTTCTGTCTGGGCTGGCTTTATATTGCAATCACAAGCATGAGCCACCAGCGCTTGGCTTTATTATTCAATTTTAATAATATTTCTTTCCTTGTAATCTGGATCTATTTATCTTTATCTTTCTACTAGATACAGGAAGAGGTCTGAGAGGATCTTGCCTGTTTGCCTTTCATTGTCCTACATAAAGCAGTGAATCTTTATCTTATAAAGCTATGTTATAAATCATGCCTCTGTCTTCCCATTAGGAAACACCATGTGACCATGCTGTTTCTTCTTAGTGACCTCTGGGCATTCTTCATGTTCAGAATATTTTGCTTGCAGGAGGAAGAAGTTTGTTTTCTTTACTCACTACATTCTGAATTCTCACTGTTTAGCTTTGTTTAGGTTACATTCTTATACATACATATATGTATGTATGCATATATTCCTTGTATTAGAGTCAGCCAAAGACTATAACATTAGAGTACAAGATACATTTATAACTCCATGTGGCTTGGATCTGGTGCAGGTAGGCTGAGACAGTGATGAATGTCTCCTGATAATCACCAGAAAGCCTTATAAAAATAGGTCTAAGAACTAGGGGTTATATACTGAATTCTGCTAATTTGTAACTAAAGATCTTTTTGGACTGGGATCCAGGCAACTTTTCTTGTGTACCTGCCTTTCCAATATCACACTGCACTGAGAGCCCTACTTATGTTATCTTATATAATCCTCAGAAAATTTTCTTGTGAGAGCATTACTATATCAATAATGAGATAAAGAAAGGTAAAAAGACAGTAGAGACAGAGATTTGACTGCAACTGAAGTCATCAGGTCATGTGCCTGTGGCTTAAGCCAGTCATCCTAGTTGGTTGGGAGGCAAAGATAAGAGGATTGTGGTTTAAGTTTAGCCCAGACAAAAAGTTTTCAGTCCTCATCTTAATAGCTGAGTATAGTGGCATGTTCCTGTCATACCACCTATAACAGGAAGTATAAATGGAAGGACAATGGTTCTGTGAAATCCCCAGTTCAAACCCCAGTTCCCTTGCCCCCAGGAAAACAAAAAAAAGATTATCTAATTATAGTACCTTTTAGATTTTTGCCACCTTCCTGTGGTTGTCTTTTAAATACTACATTTCTCTGTTTTTAAGCAAAACTTATACTCATTTCTAGATTAGAAATAAGTGTCACGTAGGTACCTGTAGTCTATTCTTTGGGAATAGATATGGTGGGATAATGAAGTGGCCACAGGATCATTATCTTATGTTTTCCTGGTTCCTGCTGAGAAGTAATGGCATTACAGACCTGTTAGTAATATGAAGGGTGAAATTTTATGATGTACTATATAAGGGAAGGGGATGGGGGCAAGATTTGAAATTGCCCTGCCTTCTGACTTGGGCTAGCTAAGCAATCTTGGTCATTTCTTTCAATTTTAATTATGTCCAGTTTTGTCATCTGAAACTTGTGAAGAATAAATATGATAAAGCAAACAAAGCTTGAATACAGGACCTGGTGAAACAAGTGCCCAGAGTTATCACCTCTCTTTTATTCAGTGGACCAAATGGTAGGACATCTGGCTCCAGGCTTGATAGGGAGAGAAAGATTCCAAGACACATCAATATGAATTAGTGGGAAATTGAGTCTATATTCCAGGACTAAGCAATGCTCAGATACTTTTTTTGGCAGAAGCCCTAAATAATTGCCACAGAACTAGAAAAACTGAGAGGAAGGACATATTACAGTGTTCAATACCATGCATGTTTTGAAGAACCTAAACTAATACAAAGAGTGAAAAATATGGTGTTGGCATTTACACATTGGAGCTTTGCTTAGAAGAACACATACATCTTGTCACGACTTGGCTGTTATCCAGCCCCAATATTTAAGTGTAGCCAGAGGAGAGTTAAGATATTTAGAACAGCTCCGGATGACAGCACACACAGCCCTCAGCCACGTGTGTGAAGCAGCTGGTTGTATTCCCTCCCTTCTGCTCACGGGAAGCATTAATCAGTCTTGGCACAGTGACTTTAATAGATATTAAAAATGCAACTGTTTAAGCGTGTCATTCTTGAAGCCCCATTGCAACTCTTTGTGGAAGCATATGTAGGTGAACACAGTACAGGGCCATTACCTGTCTGCAATAGGAACTGTTCCTTTGGATCTGTGGCCCTGCATATAGCAAAATACTCGCCTAATCATCTGTAATTTGTCTATTAGCTTTGTCTGGGTGCCAAGTATATTTAAAAGAAAAGTGTATGGGAAAGGAGATTATTTTTATTGTGAATTCATGATAGAAAAATGTATTTTCCTTCAAAGTTATTAACTTGGTTTTACAGCTGACCTTTAAAGGAATGTCTATGACTTTAGCTACTCAGGAGCTCTGCAAATATTATCCTCTATATAATTTAAATAGTCATTATAGTTTTGGATAAAATTGCTGAATATGTATCATAAGATACAAGGTTAGTTTTTTTTTGATTTTTACTATAAAAGAACTATGTCTTATGTCATCAATTCATTGAGTAATAGTTGACCTTTCCTTCTTAAATCTCCTCTTTCCATTGCAGCCCTGTGTAATAATAGGTCAATGGTTGATGTTAGCAACTCTGGAAAAAGTGGTTGTGATATTACATCCTAGAATTGACAAATTAGTTGGTTTGATCTCTCATTATGTGTTATATTCTCTGTTACAAAGGGAAAAGGAAATTTCTAGAAGGAATTCTGTCCTGACATGTCTTGAGCACCATGAAATAAGGACTTTTAATGTTTCTCTCCTCACACCCTTCTTGCCATAGCAGCATTGCACTTTCACATGTATACTTTGTCATTCTCTCTTGGACACTTGTTTTCCACATCACATCTAATGCTAAGGAGAGAAAGAGGAACATCCAGAGTTCTATCGTGGAGTTAAATCATAACCAATGGATATTTGTGTCTATGGCTTCTTAGTGAAATCTTTTCATGTAGAAATAAAACAAAGCTGCATGCATGCCACTTGAGTTTGCAGGAAGGCTGGCTGAGAGAACTTGGACAAGTCCCTTCACTTTTCCCAACTGTTTCTCTATATGGCGCCAAATGATCACCTAGTCCTTTCCAGTTTTAATAATGTGGAAAGCCAATACTAGAAGTCAATACTGGAAGCCAATACAGTGATTCATAAATAAAAGAGATAGGTTGATTGTTCATAATTTCAAGTATTTCTTTTATTTACAATGTAATAATCATCTGTCCATATAATCCTCAATGGGTACTTAGTATCCATTCGAGACACAGAGTCAAAGATGAGAAAACCAGGCTGGTTCCTGCCCCCTACTGGAGAAGAGGCTCTGGTATGTGCTTTGGAAGTGTGGGCAGAGGGTGTGGCAAGCTAAAGGGGGAGAGGTGTCCTATTTGACAGCTGATAAGAGGTTGCTGAGCACTGATTCCTAGTGGTATCTGACATGTGGGTAGACATTAACTAAGCAAAAATGTAATGGGAGAGAGAACATTCCGGGTAGAGGCAACTGCATTATGTTATATGATAAGGGATGGAAATAAGCAGACATGGCTGGTATAGCAGGGTGTACAGGTGGAAGAGACTGGAATAAGTTGCCCAGGCCTATAAGATTTTTAGAAGAGTTGAAAATGTAATATACCATCTTAACCTGAACACTTCTGAGAGTGAAAGGTCATCATTAATAATGAAACTAGAACAAGGCTAACTGGGTTGTAGGCCTTTATTTTAAAACCCTTTGAAGAAGTTTTTGTCTTTAGTGTAATGAGAAGAATAAAACATTTATGTTAATGGAGGAAATGATCAGGTTTTATTTAATTAAAATTTTCTTTTTAGTAATACTGGGGTTTGACTCAAGGCCTTGTCCATACTAGGCAGTTTTTATTTGAATTAATTAATTTTATTTTTTTGTTGGTTGTGGGGCTTGAACTCTGGGCTTGGGCGCTATTCCCGCGCTCTTCAGCTCAAGGTGAGCACTCTACCGCTTGAGCTACAGCGCCACTTCTGTTTTCTGGTTAATTGGAGATAGGGTCTCACAGACTTTTCTGCTTGGGCTGGCTTTGAACTGTGATCCTCAGATCTCAGCCTCCTCAGTAGCTAGGATTACAGGCGTGAGCCACCAGCACCCAGCTTAGCCGTTTTTATTTTTAAGAGCACTCTGGTTGCAGTTTATAGAAAAGATTTAAGAAAGTTCTTAGAAGAGTGTGGGTAGATGTGTTGGAATGCAGGCTTGGGCAGACATTACTAGAGTATGGACTAGTAAAGGTGGAGATTAGGAGAAGGGAATAGGGAAGTCACTTAAAGACAGAATGTTTGATTGTGCTGAAGGCACTCACTGATTTGTTTGTACTTGTACTCATGCCTTCCGCTATTATTCTCCCATCCTGGCATGGGGCATGGGCAGGTGAGGTGCAACATTGCTCTCAAACTCCTACAGCTGATCTGGATCAGCTCCCTGCACAATGAGAGAACATATGGAAAGAGGCCTAGGCAACCAAGGGGAGGTCACCTTAAACCTCAAGACCAGTACTCAACCAACCTTCAGACCACAAACACAAAGAGCAGCTGACCTGTGCTCAGACCAACAGAACCACTTAGCTGAACCTTACCTGATTGCCTGGTTACCAAGTTATGGGCTAGAAAAAAAGCTACTGTTTGAAATGGGTCCATACTGGTTGGGTTATTATATGGTAGCAGATCCTGAAACTATTGACAAGAAGCTAGAGAACAGGACTAGGTTTGGTGTAAGCGCTAGTTTAACTTCGTTACACAGACTCTGAGGAATGAAGAAGATATCCTGAAAAGAGGCAGTGTCAAATGAGTGTTTTTTTGTCCAGGGTCAGGGGAACAATTTGGCTGGGGGGAAAAAATCAAGAGAACTAGGAGGAAATTAGGAAGCTATGAGACAGGAGAGCTATGAAGTTTTGGAAGCTAAGAGACTGTTACTTGATTTCAACCAAATGAATGATAGAGGGTGACAGTATCTCTAAAACAGAAATTGTGTGCATTTAATTTCTATTGGTTCACTAAAATATATATGGATTGTCCAAATTTTATTTACTTAAGAGAGGAGTGAATTGATCAACAATATAAAATATCAAGTGTCTCTGTTTTCTTCTGGCATTGTTTTGATGATAGGATATAAACATACCCTATCCTCTGACTGGAAATGGGAAAAATGGTCTGGCAGCTCTGGCTCTGTGGTGAGGTAACCTGCTGTCTACAGTCTTCTTCTATCCTTCATTCCCACTCAGAGCTACCATCCTCGACTCTCACATCCTCTTCACCTCACCTGTACAATATTGGCTTGGGGAAGATCTTACAAGCTTGTTTATACTAATTTTCTAGATCTAGATCTATTCTAATGTACTAGATCATTTGTTTGCTTAGCCTCTAACCTGTCTCAACTACCCTGCTTGGATTAAAGGCATATACCTCTAGGCCCATCAAGGATAATATTTTCATAGGAATAATTGAACGAAATGAAATTTGCTTTTTATACAGTGAGAAGAGTGCCCAATGGTTACAAAATCATGGATGTTTTCAGTCTTGAAAAACTCTTCTCAGTGTACTTACTTTGTCCTTTGCCCACACCTGCTTCCTGTATTGTATTTCCTTTTATGGTTTGATTACTAACTAAAACTTCTTCCACTCTCTTGCCTAAAAACTATGGAATTATATTTGACCTGCTCACCTGTCCCATCCAGATCCTGTGATTCTGTCTTATCTGGTGCTGCTCACTTTTGTCTTCCAGAACTTTTGGAATGACAACAAGATACCATCAACTCCCACTTGACATGATGCCTCTACCTCTTGACCCTTGTTCTAAGTCTGTCTTTCTTCTATCTGCCTTGAAATTTTGCTTCTAGAATTGCCTTCCTTATAGAAGGATCTGATCTTGTTCACATCCTTACTGAACATTGGTGTAGTATAAATTTTAACTCTCCTTCAGAGCTTCATGCTTGGTATGTAGGGATACATTTTTGCGAGGAGGTGGTGGTACCTTTAGAAAAGTAGGACTCAGGAAATCCTTGGTTCATTGGGCTTTCAGGCCGGTCTTTCCCTTTGCTTCTTGGCTGGTGAGGAGAGTGGATTTACCCTTCCATGTCCTCCCTGCCAATGCCATTTAGCAGTCCCACTGGAGGTCCAAAGCAGTCAGGTTGCCCAGAACCAAAATAACCATGAACCAAAGTAACATTTTTCTGTTTGACACTTAATTACCTTAGATGTTTCGTTATAATAACATGAAACCAGCTAATACACACACCTTGGAGGGTGTGTGTATTTCTCATAAGGCAAAAAAAGTCACAAATTAGTCACGGTCCATTCTAAGAATGAATTTAACTAGGGCTTGCCACACTTAACTGGTTTTTGTTTGAAAATACCTGGAATTTCAAAGAGCAATCATTTCTAAAGTAGTTCATTCTTGCTTCATTCCCAGACAAAGGTTGTGTTCAGTTTTGCTCTTCCCTGGGCATGTAAACCTAAATCCAGAGAGGATGACGATTAGGCATTCTGTAGGGAAGAACACTTGTGAGTTACAGTGGAGCAGGGCAAGGTGACTATATGAAGATAGCGTGCTAGAAGTGGAGTCAGAAATCTAATCCTGTGCTTTCCTTTCTTGGGGCTAAAATGGTAGATGGTGGGTACATTTGTCTTGATTCATCCAGAACACTGAAGGTCAGCGTGTTTCTAATGTTTATAGACATGGAAAGAAATTAGATTTGTGACTAGGGCTCCACAGAAGGCCAGGCTCTAGGCTTCTTCACTATCACCCTTTCCAAGTTTTGAACAGAGTGCTCTATTATCTTTGATGGCTATGAACAGACTCTTTAGATTCATCTGGATATAAAACCCAAGACGACAATCACAATCTGTAAAATTATTCCCTCTGTTCCCCAAGAGGAGGCAGCATCTGTACTTGAATCTTGGTCTCTCAGTGATTTCTTTCCAAGGAGTCTCTTCCTGGTCTTTTATAGTGTCACCCATCCTGGGTACTTGTACTTAGCTCCAGAATTTCACCCAGGTGAGCCAACATCATTCAAATCAGACACAGCTTGTTCCTGGAAGCATTCAACATGAGCCTTATTTTCCTTTTAAAGCTGTTCACACTTCCAGAAATGAATATTCATTCTTACATCTGCTTTATTCATAGAAGCCTATTTCTTAATCAGGATCCAAATGCTGCCTGTACCATGAAGACCACCATGATCTGTGATCCTACAGCTAGAATTGGCTACTCCTCTTTGCTTTCTCTCAACATTCTCTTTTGTGTTGGATGTATATGTTTCCTATATGTGGACAGATTCCTTGCTCCATGCTGGAATCCAGAAGGTAGAGATTGTGAGCTGGCATTGTCTTTGTGTGACACTCATCCTTGAAGTCCTTTTTAGGCATTACCAGAAAGATGAGAGAATAAATGAGTGACAGGATAACTCTTGGGCTTTCGCCAAACCTCTCAGGGAGTACTGTATGCATATAATGGCTTTGAGATCTTTGGGAAATGCTCAATGTACAACTTCAGTTAGGACAAGTTGAAGCAGCTGTCTGGGTTTCTCCCTGACATCCTGAGATCATTAGGTAATAATCAGGAAGGAAGCTTCTGGTTCAGCCATCATCCCAAGTTGCTGCTTTGAGGTGTGAACTGAAACATCCCAGTTAAATAAGTGTTTTAAAGCCCTGAACTTGTGAACTAGAGAATAAAACTCAATTATTTAAACACTATTAAAGAAGTCAGCTTTTGGCTGATATCAAAAGAAGGCTATACTTTTTCCAACTGGAATATCTTTGTTTTCTAATTATAAAACAATATACAATGATCAATGATTCCTGTATTTTTTAAATAGAAAACTAAAATCTCGTCCCTATGAAATACTATAGCAACAGTATGGTACCAATTAATCTTTCCAGTATTTTTACTTATACATATCTGAAAATTACATACTAATACATGTTTACATCTAAGCAATATAATATATATGCTTTAGATGTTTTTATGTATAAACTATACATACTATTACATATATGTAAACTATATAGATTACTATATTTAAAACTTCATAAATTAAAATTTATTTTATTCAGCAGATGTGCGATCATGCTCTAAATATGTTCTTTAGTTCACTTTTTAGTGAAATAAAATATTTTTTCAAATTGCATTTGGAAATATCTTCATTTTAATGCTTTCTCTTTTAGTACCATATTGTATGAATATTTTTTATTTTATTTAAGCTGACTTTTATAATGAAAGTTGAAGTTGTTTCTAAATTTTCACTCTATCTTTGTCTACGTGTTCAGGTATTTAAAATGACGTACAGAGTGGCATTTTGTGTGTTTCAGTGTACACACGGGCTTTGGGTGAATATAAGCATGTATACCTCCAGGAAGATGGAGCTGATTTCCATTACCACAGGAATGCATGCAAGTCTGCATTTTACCTCATCCACATAAGTTCTATATATTTGTAATCTTGAAAATCTTTCCCAATTGGATGGGTAAATTTAGTTATTACAGATTATCAGGAGGGAATTTCACTTCCTGTGTAAAGTGCCATTTATTTCACTGATTTCTTCATTTTTTTCGTTATTTTCCCTTAGTCTGTAAAATTATCGCCTGACTTGAGAGGTGTGTGTTTGAAAGTGTGTGCGTACATGTGTGTGTTTGTCAAAGGCTAGTATTGCTCAACTGAAATTTTGGTAAAGGAGACAAAATGAGTAGAAACGGATTCTCCCAGATGCATGTGTGAAGTGGATTAAAGAGAAGAAAGGAAAATTGCAAGAGCACCTTTGAATCTGAGGTTTGTATAAAATCAGACTACAAATTTCTGTCCCAGCACCTCAGCCCTTCAACAGTATTTCCCCATCCACTCCATTCATTTATAAAGGAGCCAGAAGGGCTTCAAACAGGAATTCATGAACTGCTGTGGACAGAATTATAGGTGTCTGTGAATTTGGATGAGAAATAAAATTCTATCTTCATATATACTAATCTATTGAATGTTAGTATTTCTAACAATTATAAATGTGAGCTACAAACAAAATGCAGATTTATTAGCAGCTCCCCACACCAGTAGAAAACAATATTTTAAAAGCACTGTTGTTGAAGAAATCATGAAACATCACTATTATGAAATGCAATTAGATTTTGTTACTTTATAAATAAGCATGTGTGTATCCCCTTCCTTTTAAATTATAAAACATTATTAAACTTCTAATAGTTGCGTATATCATATTAACTGGTTTCTTTGGCGATCCTATGAATTTTGCCTTGTGAATTTAAAACATTTTGAAAAGTCTGGGGTTTCAACAGATTGCTGATGACATATGAGGCAACAGGGGGTGAAGAATTCCTCAGTGGGAGAGGGTGAAAAGTCTCTAGATGCAGGCTTCCAATTTGTTCTTTGCTGAAATGTTGGGGTTCCTTCATTGTTCATTGTTCCCTTCCTCCAGAGTACCAGGTCCAAGTTCTCTGCTTTCTAGGACTCCAGTCCATGCTTTACCTTTTTTTTTTTTTGTCAGTCATGAGGCCTGAACTCTGGGCCTGTGTGCTCTCCCTCCACTCTTTGGCTCGGGACTAGCACCCTACCACTTGAGCCACAGTGCCACTTCCGGCCTTTTCTGCTTATGTGGTCCTGAGGAATTGAACCCAGTGCCTCATGCATGCAAGACAAGCACTCTATCACTGAGCCGCCTTCCCAGCCCCCATCTTTTTTTTTTTATTGTAGAGGTGATATATAGATGGGTTACAATTACATGAGTCAGGTAATGAATACAATTTTTTTGAACCATGTCTCCCTTTCCCTTGCTCTTTCCCAGTTTTTCCCCTCCTGTCCTAACCCACAACATGTGTAGTTCATTTTCCACATAGTGTCTAATGAATACCACTGTTGTATTTGTTCATCCTTTGTTCCACCTGTTCTGTGCCCCTCAACCCTTCCATATACAAATAAATAAACAAGACAAAAGGGAAAGAAAACCAAAGCAGCAACATTTATACAGGACTCTAGACATTCACACACTAAAGCCAAAGGGGAATATGCAGGGGATTGGTTGGCAAAGGCTCAATATCTGTGTGCATATGATCATATAAAATATGAAATGAACTCTCAGAAAATGAAATGAGATATTTTTTAGTTGCTGTTGTTGCTTTACCATCTTCATACAGGGTCCTGAAAGCTTTTCAATTTCTCTATGAAGAATATTAACATCCACCCATGTTCTACATAAAATAAATTTTTATTATGACAATTTGGAAGAATTATTATGATTTTATTTTTAAGCCTCTGGTTATGAGAAACTAATATAATTTACAGCTGATTGCATTTTCTTGACAACCAGGGTGCTTACTCAGGGATTCTTGCAAAGTGGGAAAATCGAACATACAAATTATTTTCCAAATGTAATGAAATTTTTATGAGCAGTAAATTTAACAATTAATGAAGTTGACATAATGATATGTTTTGTGTACATTTAATTAAACATTTAGAAGCAGTAACTTTGGCAGTTTTCTTTTTCATATTTTGTAGTCATTTTTTAAAGTTGGTTTTGTAGGGTCTGGAAAACTCCTAGGCCCTTAGATCTGGTGTCTTTATTGCCTGGTAGAGTAAATGCTGTCAGGGACAATGTAACAGCCTTCATCTTAATTTTTATTTAGATTTTATTGAGACATAGTATTTATACTATTTGTGGGACAACACAGGATTAAATATGTAATTAGAACATGTAATGATCAAATCAGAGTAAGAACACTTATGCCTCTTCTGCATTAATCATTCCTGTGAGTAAGGATGCTTTATTCTCTTTTCTTCTAATTATTTTGAAACATGTCCTAGATTGTTGAAGAGAATAGTTACGACCTTATCTAACTTTTTTTCTGTCCCTTTCCCCTCTGACTTTTAGTGATCACAATTTCTTCTATTTGTCTAGGTGATTGACTTTGAAGTTTTCATACATGTGAGTGTTTATATGGTATTTGTCTTTCTGTGTCTGCATTATTTTACTTAATATAATTACCTCCAGTTCCATCCATGTTTCTGCAAATGACAGGAGTTTATTTTTTAGTGGCTGAATACTATTCTGTTATACATATGTACCTCATTTTCCTTATCCTCATCTGTTGATGGACATCTTGGTTGATTTCAATATCTTGGTTGTGTGTATAGTGCTACATAAATATGGGAGTCTATAAATCTCTCTGATAAAATGATTTGGATATATATCTGATCATTAGATTGCTTCAATCATAAGATACATTTGCTTTTTTATTTTAAAAGAATCTCCACACATATATTGTGGGCAGTTTGTATGTCTTTTGGAGAAATACCTATTCAAATACCTATTCACTTTCAAGTTGGATCTTTTAGGAACTTTTGTTGCCAATTTTTTTGAACAGCTTAAGTTTTTTTTTCTTCAGCATTGGCCTTGTGCAAGCTTGGCAAATACTCTACCTCTTGGTCATGTCACTGGCCCTGATTTTTGGTTTTGAGGAAAGGTTTCTTTTGGTAGCCCAGGCTGGCCTCACTCTCTTCTTGCCTGCAGTTTCAGAATGTGCTTTACCATTCTTGGCTTTGAATAGCCTATATATCAACCATTTCATAGAAAACAATCTTCATCTGTTTTTGTCACTGAAGGCTTTTTATTCTCTCTCTGTGAAAGTTCTTCTTGCCTTCCTGCCGGAGTCAATGCCCCCTTGACCATTGATGGAGCTCCTCCCTCCTCCCTCCAGCTTCCTTCCTCTTTACTCTCTCATCCTTCCTCCCTCCTTTCTTTTCCTTCTTCCCTCCTCCCTCCTTGCCACACCCATTTGTAAGAGCCCTCCTACTTAGCAGTGGTTATACCATCACCATCCCCTAGCTCCTGTATTACAATCTGGACTCTTCAATATCTAAATCAATCATCACCTGGCTTCTGTCTGACCATCACTTTTCACATATATGAGGACAAGAACCCTACCTCAAGGCTGTGTAGCAGTTCCTAACATTATAAAGGTATGTCTACATGAAGAAATGCTCAACTTCTCTAGTCATAAAAGAAATGCAAATCAAGACAAGGTTGAGATTCCACCTCACCCAGTTAGAATGTCTATAATCAAGAAATCTAAAAACAACAAATGCTGGAGGGTATGTGGCCAAAAGGCAACCCTACTGCATTGTTGGTGGTACTGTAAACTTGTTCAACCATTCTGGAAAGCAGTATGGAGGTTCCTCAAAAGACTCCAAATATTGCTCCCTTATAACCCAGCAGTCCCACTTTGGGGCATTTACCCAAATGACCACAAACAAGGTCATACCAAAGCTACCAGCACAACCATGTTTATCACAGAATTATTTACCATAGCTAAGCTATGGGACCAACCCTGATGCCCCTCAGTTTTTGGATCAAGAAAATGTGATATACATATATATATATATATATATATATATATATATATATATAATGGAATTCTCTGCCTCCCTCAGAAAGAATGACATCACCTCATTTGTTAGGAAATGGAAACACTTGGGAAAAATTATATTAAGCGAAGTAAGCCAGGCCCAAAGAAACATAGGTCCCATGGTTTCCCTTGTTTGCAATGACTAGTAAATGTCTAGGACAAGCAAGAAGTTCAAAGGCTATGTACATGAGATAATGTTAAGCAAAATGTACCCCAAGACAGGGAAACAGGTGGTTTTTTCTTTCTCGCTAGTGTTTTTAATGTACTTACAATGCACTATGCCATTCTTTTGTTTCTTTTGTATGTTCTTCCCCTATGGTATAACCCCTGTTTTCACTGGATTTGATACCAGTGTTCTGCATCTTGTATATACATTTTTGTAATTTGGGGAGGGCAAGGGATATTGCCGAATGCTTAAATGGGGATGCAGGCTGACCCATTGTGACAACAAGATGTACAGGACATTATGTTGAAAATGAACTTTACAATGTCGGGGTGGGGGGTAGGAGTTGGGGAGGTGGGGAGGGAAGTGATAGTAGGGGAAAAACAAAGGAGGTGGCAACAATGCTTGATAGGAAATGTTGTCATTACCCTACTCATATAACTGTAACCCCTCTGTACAACATTTTTACTATATATATATATATATATATATATATATTACAAAAATAAATATGTGTCTATAGCTTCCCCATAATGCAGTCTTTCTATGGAAATCTTTACTTTTTGTGATTGAATGAATATCTTTTTTTTAATTTAATTTAATTTTATTTGTGAACATATTGTACAGAGGGGTTACAATTGCATGGGCAGGATAATGCGTACATTTCTTACCATGAATGAATATCTTTTCATCTTCATTCTAGTTCGGTACCCTTTTCTACAATTATAGTCCTTGGTTATTATGTGGTTCTAAAGCTCTTCTGCAGGATTAAATTTTTGTTCATAACTTCCTGTTCATCTAGTTCCTCAGCTTCTAATTCCAGCGACTTTTAAAAAATATCTCATCAATATTGCATAACCCTTAAATGCTTTCCATTTCATCCCATTGCATGCTTGCTTCTTTGGTTCTTTCTCAGCTCTCTCCTGGACCAGCCTTTTGCTAGTGCTTTCTGCATCCGAGCTGTAGTAGCAACAGTAGTCACACTAATAACAATATCATCAGCTTCATCCAATGTGGCTGATTCCAAACTAAATGCTTCATATGCATTGTTACATTTTTGTCTTTGATATGGGCACTACCATTTTATTCATTACAAGAATAAAACAGGAAATCAGATAGATTTAATACCTTCAAATGTAATTAGAAACTATATAGAAATTATACTTTACATGATTTTTCCACAATTTATAAACAAAAGTGATACTGAACCAAATTGACAAATCAAAATGATATTTTCAATTTTCATTGATGTGAAAGAAACACATTCAAATGAAAGTATAATTCCAGTTTTGAGGATTTTTTCCTGTGGTTCTGAAAATAAAATTCAGTTTTGAGTTTTGGTCTTTTTTTGGCTAGAAGGATACAGTATGGTTCTTACAATGTTGGTAGTAGCAGCAATAGGGAGCCACTAGGTTAAAAGGATAATCAATGATACTCTACAGTGCACTGGTGTTGCTCAGCTACAGTGCTCACAAGGTGGTGTACTAAGCGTACTTTGAACTTACTATATTTAAAATTTTGAGTAAGTTCCTCAGGACATAAAACCATGGTAACCTGAAGAGAATCTGTATCTATTCAGGCTTTCCTTGAACTTTACTTCCTTTCTGTGAGCAGCTTTGGACTAGCTTCTCATTTCATTTGTTCCCTACCCACATGGCCATCTGGAACTTCTGAAACATTGGCTAGAAATGCTCATGACTTGCTAATTACCAATGCCAGTGATACTTCTTAATTCTTTTCTTGCCTTATCTGGATGCAAAACCTATGACCACACCAATATGGATTATTACAAAATAAACATTTTTTCCTCTCAAATGCTATGACTTTTTCTCCTCCTCCTCCTCTTCCTCCCCCTTGCTTTCCTCCTTCTCCTCTCTTATTTCCAATTACTTTTCATTGTTGTTCTATGCTTTGCCTTTTGTTGTCCATCTCATCCATTTTGATATTCTCAGAGATTGTAACCTTGCTTCCCGTCCCTTCTCACTCTAAAGGTTCTCTCTGTATTCTTTGATTCATTACAATGGCTCCAGTCACCACCCTGTCTACTTATATTTAGACTGCTACATTCCTGCTTCTAGATGTGTATATACAGATGTTTTTCTGGATGTTTCCTTATCATAGGCAGTGTTTATGTCCAATTGAAGAAAAATTCATTTCTTGTGTTTCTAATCTTAGTAAATAACCATCCCAACACCTTAGAATCATTTAAGTTTTCACCTCCTATTTTCAGTTCATAGATGGGTGCTATATGGGTGTTGACTTAGTCTCTGACTTCTGTCTTGTTACACTTCCACCTGTTTCACAGCCTAGGAGATCCTCCTAAACTACAGTATCCCCTGCCTCCTACTATTTCCTTTGCTTGTGCCCTGACCTCCTCCCACCACTCCCTGTTTTGCTTCTTTTTACTTCTCTGTAGTTTGGCATGTACTTATGCATCATGTCTGCCATACTTGTAATTGTGCTTAATGTTCCTTCATCAGCATCATGCCTTTTCTGGTTTGTACTGTGCCTTTCTCATAATAGATATTCAGCAAATTTTCTCTGAATGAATGAAAAACACATGATGCTACTTGAGATTTTCTCTAAAAATTACTGTTAAAAATGTAAAAACAGAAATTTCAGTCACATGTGCTCCTAGGTTATTAGAGAAAGTGTTTGACATCTGCATAAAGAAGTTGACTGTTTGTGATCAACAGAGTTTTCATGGTCATCATTTGATCATTTGTAGTGGGCCAACAGAAGTTAAAGAAAACATGATCATATTTTTTTCCAAAATAATAAACTTTACCAATGCAAAAAAATCTCCTTTCAAATCCATGAAAAAAACAGATACAAAAATTTCTGAAAATATTCACCACTTTGAATAACGGAAAACACAAATACCTGTATAAACATTACATTTATATACTCCAAACCTAAGAGAATAGAGACCATCATATTACAATCTTTATTTCCCTTATATTTAATTCTAAACTGAAACATTAAACTAATTGTAGCATTATTTGTCTTAAATTTTTGCTTTTTACTTTAGGAACAGGTAAAAGTCCTATTATCCTTACTTTTCAGCTATGTATCAAAAGATGAAATCATCTTTTAGTTTCAAAAGTCAACACAAACCTCAACATAAAAATCAAGACCTAGATGATGTTCTATGATCATTTTTACCAGCCTAGTAACTTTCTTGACTCAGCTGCTCACTCAAAACAAAGGATTTCTTGCAACCTTTATTGTTCATGCTCCTGAGGCACTAGTTGGAGAGCTTAGGTGAAGTTAGTCAAAGTCACCCTGATAACTACCCCGTAGGTAGTGTTATAAGCAGATTGTAAGGAAAGATTTTCATAGTGTTTCTGTTGTTCTTCAAGGTAATATCTCTATCTGCTTATGTATCTGCTTACGTACTTGAACTCTGTAGTAGCTCTTCTTGAATTCTTACCTTTTAAGAAAACAAATTTAACAAGTCTCACTCTGATTTAATGTGCTGTGTGTCCTAGGACAGGAACTCACTACACATGGTTTTTGTGCTGCAAAGGAGTATACTGTCTGGGTTCCTATCTAGACTGTATGTCTGGGATTGGAGCATAGTGGTGATTCCTGTTGTTTAAAAGGATGCCTCTGCTCAGGGTCCTGATAGAGTGACACTGGTGTCCTGCTCGGAACTACGACATACAAACAGTACCAGGCCACACAGATGGTGTAGTTATAGGATAACTGCATGGAAGCCCATTTTGTCTGAGAATTGGACAGGTGACTATAAGGCACAAATTAGTTTCCTCAGGCTTTTTGGTGAGCTGAATTCCTGAAACTACCACTCAAGCATTTGTGTGTGAGCACATGTGCGTGTGCATATGCACGTGCTTGTCCTGGGGCTTGAACTCTGGCAGGGTCTAGGTGTTGTCTGTGAACTTTTTCACTCAAGGCTAGCATCTAGCACTTTAAAAAATTGCATTTCTTACTCTTATTCTGTATTTTTTTTAAAAAAAGCAATCTGACACTATCTAAAAATGGCCAATTCTAGATAAGTGTCTTTTCCACATAACTGGCCATTACTCTTGTGAGTGCCAAAAATGAATATCAAACCATTTTGATGGAAATCTTTATACAATGTAGAGAATGATATCTTGTCCTCTGTAATCAGAAAATATTGAGTGTAATTTAAATTTCTTGTGTGATTAAGGTCATCCCTTTTTATCCTTTATTCCAGATGTGTGCCAGGCACTGTGATAAGCATTGAATATTAACTTTATTTGCAGATTTATTCCCATTGAAGTATTCTTTCTAAATCCCCATTTATATACAGTGTAACTGTTTGGCTTTTATGTATTAAATTTGGAGTTTTGAGTAATGATAAGGTAGAGATTCTGCCTAGGACATCAGATTTGGTGAGCAATTTGGATTGTCATGTGCTCAGCCACATAAAGCTGAATCAGCATGTCTCACACATCCTTTTACAGATGTGGCATTCACCCAAGAAAGAGAAATAGTTTATGTTCTTCAAAAATCAAACTGAACAGGCTCTGTAATCTTTAGGTCACAATAGTTACTGATTTTATTGTACTGTCTGCAGTAAAGATTGATAAAGAGCCCATATATTTTTTTCAATTCTTGCACATCCATTCTATTGCCAAGCAATGAATATTTGCTACAAAATTCAAACGAGAACAGTATTACCAAAAAATGTGATTTTTTTAGTTGATCAATTAACAACTTAATTTGGACAATTTATACATCTTTTGATAGGGACTTTTCAAAATTGGCCTCTGTTCAGCTGAATGAAATAATCACTCTCTGGAAAAGTTGTTGTGCAATGTGAAGTTATTCCAAATGTCCTTTTGCCTTTCTTTATAAACTTGGAAGTTATTTCTATAGAGGGTTAAGGAGTAAACTGCGGAGTATTTTCTCATATTACCATGGTCTTTCTGAATATGATGGGATGTTAGCAGGCTTCTCCTATTGATTTTCCCTGTAGGACATTGGGCGCTTTCATAACCTCGGCAAGTTTTCTTCAAGTGGAAATCATCTAAATCTATACTGATATAGAAAGCATCTGCTTTCTTTGATTCTGCAGTTATGATATTGGTTGTTGTTTTTATGGGGATCCAGTGATCCTACCTCACATACTGGGTCTTAAAAATGGAATCACGAATGCCTTTTAGACCCATTTGAAAATGCAGAGTTTTTTTTTTTGTTTGAATGTTATAGTAGGGTACTATTGGTCTTTCAAAGAGTGATTAGGAACCCTAAAGATGTCTTAAGGTATGCAGGTGATATTTTGCAAGTGAGAATAGTCCAATCTAAAATTCCCAAAGTATGTCTACTGAGAAATTTAAAAAATTGCTTTGGTTTTTACACAGAGATTCATTATTTACTGATCACCTAGGCAAGGAAAGACAAAATATCCTACTCCTGGGAAGCTTATATTCCAGTGAGCAGTAGAATGAGGTTGGTGTGGATACATTTTGACTTTGTTGTAATGAAAGAGTTGAAAACAATTGGATAAGAAGTCTTCTATATGTAAGGCAACAGACAGGCTGGGTTGGAGAATCTGGTCTTCTAAATTCAGTGTACCTAGAGTCTAATGTCTGCATACTTGAGGGACAATAGGATCCAACTTACAAGAGACCAAGGTTTAAGATATGTGTTAACTTCTGAATTTATTCTTTTTTTTTTCTGTTGTGGGGCTTGAACTCTGGGCTTGGGCGCTGTCCCTCAGCTCTTCAGCTCAAGGCTAGTGCTCTAACACTTGAGCTACAGCGCCACTTCCAACTTCTGAATTTATTAATGTTGTATTCCTAAAAGAGATAAACGCAAGTAACCTTTTATAAATTTGGCCTTATGATCAGAAGCATGATTGAAGCTGAGAATGTTTAAATTTGAGTATCCTGAATCCAGTAATTCTCTTAAAGATTACATTGTTAGTAAACGTTATGTCATCAACTTCTATTACAGCATTATTTCACTAAATGCATTCACTATACTAGGAATGAGAGCAATATAAGAACTTCCCAGTTCCTTAACAAGTCCATATTGGATTTTACATATTGCATATTACTCCAAAGATACATAAAATGAGCCTGTACTTCATACCAGATATAAGGTTAAGACAATTAAGTATATAACTCATTAAACATTTTTGAGATAGTTGTGGAACGTTGTAAGTAAACTCGTTGTTAAAAATCACTTTTAAATTTTTTTCATGCCATCCCTGGAGCTTGCATTCAGGGTCTAGGCACTATCCTTGAGCTTTTTGTGTTGAAGGCTTATACTCCACCACTTGAGTTGCAGCTCTATTTCTGACTTTTTGGCGGTTAACTGGAGATAAGAGTCTCATAGACTTTCCTGCCCATGCTTAGATTTGAACCTCCATCCCCACATCTCAGCCTCCTGAGTAGTTAGAATTATAGGCCTGAGCCATGAGTGCCCAGTATCTTATGTTGAAAAAATTTTCTGTCATTCCTGGCTTTTCCGCTGACCTTTCATACTCTTCTATAGTCAAGGGCATCACCCTGTGGACTTTGCTTCTCCGTATGTTCTCCACTGAAACCATCATCTCACTCATTCTCTTATTCTGATCTGTACTTAGACAAGTAGAAACCTTTGCTACACTGCACATGCCTTTTTCATTTTATTTTATTTTATTTGTGAACATAATGTACAGAGGGGTTACAATTACATGGGCAGGATAAGCGTACATTTCTTATCAAGCATTGCAGCCTCCTCCTTTGTTTACCCTTCATATCCCTTCCCAGCCTCCCCCCACCCACCCAATCCTACCCCCGCCCCCCGCACCAACATTGTAAAGCTCGTTTTCGACATGACAGCTTGTACTTCTCATTGTTGCAACAGGTCCACCTGTATCCTTAAACGACTTGTTTTTCCCCATCTCCTCCACAAGTTATACTGACATCAAGTATAGTGAAGGCAGGGGTTATACTGTGGGGGAGGGACTGCACATGGCTTTTTTGATTTTTTAAAATTTTTTCATCCTTTGCTCACTCTTTCAGGCATGTCTTGCTAGTTCACTTTTTTTGTTCTTGCTATCTCTACTAATTTAAGTCCTACTTTTTGAGTCTCAGCTGGACTATCATCTCTTTCCTGAGGCTTTCCTTGAATTTCTACTGGAAATTGAATCTTTATAATTTCAATGTTCAGAGTGTTTTGTTTTTATCTGTCACCTCTTGGATATTGTTAATTGCTAACATTTCCCTTCAAGCTATCAGCTTCTTCAGGGGTATTATATTGTCATAATAGTCATTGAACTCTATGATAAGTTTTGGAGAAAACTCAGGGAATGTTGGCCGTATGAAAGAATGAAAAGGGTTGGATTAGAGAAATCTTTTATTAAAACAAGTAACTTCCTGCTGCTTTAAACTTATTTGAAGGTTGCCTTTCACAGCTTTCTTAAACAGAAGCCCATCTACAGTAGTTCTCTGCAATCCATGTATGTGTCATTTCTAGTGAAATCTGAAAAGAGTGCCTACGGCTCCATCAAGAGCACCATTTCTCATTTGCTGTCTCTGAAACTGCCTTGACACAAACTGAAACAGGCTATGTCCAGCCACTCCAAAAGCTTCTGCATCACAGCAACTTGTTAACAGGCCTCTGAACAACTCTAGTTAATCCTGTAGGAAATACAGGATTCACTTTGAAATGTGTGATATTATTAACACAAATCTTGTGAGTTAACATTATGACTAGGCATGCATTGTGAATTAGATGTTCTTACCCTTTTTCTGGAAATGACTTTTTAAAATGTAGAACATAATAGTTTCAAGTAATTTTAAGCTTGGGATGAAATATACCAGAGTTTTTCTTTTTCAGAGACAATGATAAAACTAATCAGAAACTAAAGATGGGTCCCTTCTACCCTCTGCACTCTTAGTGGTAATTATCTTCCTGAAAAGATAGATTATGGACTCTCATAAAGGATTTCAGCTCATTTTAGCTGTCTTAAGTTTTCTTTAGGTTAAAAGCCTGGTTGTCAGGTTCCCTCATGTCTACTGGATGTCAATGGTTCCCAATAACTGCATTGCTCTTCATTCCACAGCTGAGGCCACAGGGAATGTAGTCCTCAGCACCTTTCTGGGGAGGATGTTGAAGACACTGGAAACCAGGCTTCAGTGATCTTGCTTCAAGACTTCTGCTGACTATATGGAACTTTAGATACCTTGAATAGCTATGCATTTTTGCTTTCCCCTCTGCTTCCATCCCATCTAGGTAATGCTCTTGTCACTATAGGGTAGATATTTAATCATTCCAAACTTAGGAATTCTGACTTGAATTCAGGCCTCCTGCTGACTGTAGGAAAGGCAATTGCCTCTTTCCTACTTGTGCCTCTGTGCAAGAGACCTGCATTCTACCCTCGTGCTTCCCAGTACTGTGTATTGCGAAGTGTAGGTCTGAACTTGTCATCTCTCACTTGCAAATCTAACTGTCTCCTAATAACAGTTTCTGGGTATTAGCTTGCCGATGTACAGTTCCTTGGACTCTTTAAAAAATGTATTTTATTGTGGAAAATATATACACAAAAATTATCATCATCTTAATTTATCTTCAGTGTACATTTCAGTGGTATTAATATATCCATAATTCTCTATAAACATCACCACCACTTATCCCCAGAACTCTTTTTTAGATTGTAAAACTAAAGTCCAGTACTCTGGAAATGGTAACTCAAAGATCCTCCAACCTTATCCCAGGTTGTGATAGCTTGTTCAAAAGTTTAACTCATGTTTCATAATTTAATCTGTATCTCTGTGAGTTTGATTTTTCTATCTAGCTCATGTAAGTGGAATGACCCAGTGTTTGTCCTGGTTGTGATTGGCCTGTTTAACATTTCAGAGTGGCCACTGTCTTTCAAAGTTCATCCATGTTATAGCACAAGAGTGGGGAATGTTTGGTTCTGGACCATATAAGACCTTCAAAATCATTTGATTTGTCCCAATCAAGGCAACCCAGACAGGACTCAGAATTCAATAAATCTCCTAGCAACATAAGTTTCTATTAAATGGATCATCAGAATAAATTTTTAAAGGATAAGCAACTAATACCTACTATAAAATAGACAGGGCATATGAAATACATGATTGGACAGGACCCACATGCTTCAGGTCATCTGCTGACGCTTGTCTATCTATACGTGGTGACTCGGGATAGTCAGTGCCAGGTAGGCTGGGATTATACACAATGAGGAAGTGTTAATACACTCTGGAAAAACTACAGTGATCTGGTGTTGATGAGTTGAGATATAATGAGATGATTCCTAATGACATTTATGACTATACTGGATACTTCTTTGTTGACACAGACAATAACTCCAACCCAACCTTTATCCACACATTTGTGATTATTACTGCTAACACATCACCACAAACAAGGCACATATATTAACTTTGACTTCAATAAAAGATTAATCATTTGTCCTTTTCTCTTGGAAAGATTGACACTCTGCATCAACTTTTCTTGGTCATCAACTTTTGTAGAATGTCACATCATTTAACTTTTAAATGATGTCATCAGTAATGGATTTTCTTTATCTTACATCTTAGATTTGGAACCTATCTAACATCCATATCATTAACTCTTGAGATATTTTCTATGTACTACAATTTCCTAAATCTTCATCTGAGATGCATTTTTTCCCCTGAGATTATTTATTGAACATACTTGATGTAGGTAAGCCATGTATGGCACTACTACAAGAGGTAAGGACTTGTTTGAGAGACTTGTTTTAGGAAAGAAAAAAACTTGAGAGAACATTTGAAAAGCTAAGTGGCTCTAGCCATGGTTTGCTTGCAAAAAGGGCTAATCACATTTGCCAAGAAAGTACTGAATTGTCTTAGTCTTGATCCAAGTGTTATAATTGTATGCCACTGCATTATATACCAAGAAAGTCTCTGAGCAGTCATTGCAGTTCTGCAATGTGATATCAGAAGAAGTGTCATAGATGCATTTCGTCTAAAGCAGAGGGTGTAAAATTCACTAGTATAAGGAACTACTGAATGACCTTGGCTCTTGTCAGGTGAACTTGTTGATCACTGTGTAGTGTGATGGCTAAGTTAAGGGAACATGCTCATGAACTTTCATAAACTTTGGGATAAAGTCAAGCAAGTTATGGAAAGGAATGGAAATCCTGCGAGGAATTTAACAATAGTAACATCTATGACCTAGTGTTTATGGTAGATATTACTAAGTATCTGTCAGAGCTCCATGTCAAGCTCCAGGACCTCAACCAGCTTCTCACCTCCCATGGTTTCAGAAGTGAAATCATTTGGAACTAAATAAAGGCTCATGAAGTACAATTCTGGAAGGACAAAAGTTTTCTATAACAGTTGAATATGTGAAACTGGGACACTTAATTATTTGAGATTCAAGGACTTGAAAAGTGAACAAATGGAGCAAATCTTTGCTATATCTTTTGATGTGGAATTAGCTTTAGTGTCTGATAACCTACAACATAAAATTATTCATTTGTAAAGTATTGATGAAACATAGGTAAAACAGTGTCTCATTGCTTCAGTTCTAGAAATGTTACATCAACAATGATGCATTTCTCCTTTTGCCTCTGTATTCGGAACAACTTACTGCTGCTAGCAGTTCTTTTCAAAACTTAGCTCTTGGAAGCATTGATGGTGCTCCAGACTAATGGACACAACCTGGAAAAACAGTTGGAAGAAGCAACATCATCAATATCATCTAACATCACATGCATTGCCGAAGAGAACAGTTTTAGCCATTACTTTACCAGTGAGTTAATTAAATGTCTTACCAACTATAGCAGGGTAATTTTTATGCTGATAATTTTGCATAGCTATGAATGATGTCATAAATATTCAAATGACTCTTGGCAGAGAAAAGGGTCCCATCACTTTATAGGGCATATGTCAGATATTCCTTCATTTGTGTGGCAAAATATTATATGTTTACACCACATTTGTTTATTAATTCATCTACCAATCGACACTTGGGTGCCTTCCATGATTTCGTGTAAAATTAAGCTGCCATGATCTCATCAATGAACAAATAGCTCTTGAAGTCCTGCTTCTAATTCTCTATGATATATACCCAAATTTCTGAACCCTAGCAATTTAATTCTGGTAATTTATTTTTTTGAAGCACTGCCATATTCTGTTCCCTTTAGTAGCCAAACCACTTCATATTTTCACTGGTGTACACATGTTCTAGTTTATCTGCATTCTCCTGAACACTTACTATTTTTCTTAGTAGGAGGTATGAGCTTGTATTTTGATTCACATGTCCATAATAATTATCAGTCTTAAACTTTTTTATGTACTTACATACCAATTGTATAGACCTTGATGGAGAAGTCTGTTCAAGTCATTTGCCCAATGACTCTGTCTCTATCTGTGTCTCCTCTCTCTTGCCTTATCCCTCATCTTTCAGGAATTGTCTTTTCACTTTTATAGTTGAATATAATGTTCTTTCTGTACAAATAAGTTAGTTATAATGTAGTTGTTCCCTTAAATGCCCAGTTTGTTGAATTTTCCTATTAGGAAATTTTTATCAAAGTTTGTCAATTAAAATGATATTGTAGTTTTTCTCATCTCATTAGTGTGATATGTTACACTGATTAATTTCACATATATCTTTGTAATCTGTTAATAAATCTCACAAGCTTATGACATATAATCACTTAAATGTGCTGTTGAATTCAGTTTATTAGTATATTATTGAGAATATTCATAAACTTCTTTGTTAAATGGTAACTCTTTTATGCATCTACTTAAAGATAATAAAAAAATTCCCCAAGGGCTGGGAAGGTGGTTCAGTGGTAGAGTGCTTGCCTTGCATGCATGAGGCCCTGGGTTCAATTCCTCAGCACTACATAAGCAGAAAAAAAGCTGGAGTGGCGCTGTGGCTCAAGTGGTAGAGTGCTAACCTTGAGCTGAAGAGCTGAGGGACAGTGCCCAGGCCCAGGGTTCAGGCCCCACGACCGGACCTCCCAAAATAATTCCCCAAAATAATTCTTGTATTAGTGTTTATGAAGGATTTTTTTTTTTAGTTCACAGCTTTTGTCAGGAAGGTTTTGATTTCTGATTCAGTTGTTACACTTTTATTCAGATTTCTTCATGATTTGATTTTGGTAGATTTTTTTTTATAGTGGTTGAATTCAGGATCTGGGCTCTGTCTCTGAGCATTTTTGCTGAAGGCTAGCACTCTACTATGTTAAGTTATAGTTTCCCTTGTATTCTGGTAGCTAAATGGAGATAAGAGTTTCAGGGACTTTCCTGCCCAGGCTGGCTTTGAATGGAAATCTTCAGGTCTCAGCCTCCCGAGTAGCTAGGATTAGAGGTTTAAGCCACCAGTTCCAGCAGATTTTATGTTTCTAAAAAATTGTTCTTTATTTATGTAGAATCTAGATTAATGTCCCAGTTTTATTGCTGATTTTAGCAACTTGAGTCAGAAGATCCTTTTTTTCCTTAGTCCATCTAGCTGAAGTTTTGTAAGGTTGGTTGAACGTTGTAAAATATTAACTTGTTTTCATTGATTTTTTCCTTCTTCTCCCTATTCTCTATTTTTACTGTCATTACCTCTGTTCTAATTTTTATTACTTCTTTCCTTCTGCTAATTTTAGTTTGCTCTTTTTCTAGTTTCTTAAGTTGCAAATTTGGATTATTTATTTGAGCTTTTTCTTGTTTTGTTATATGTTTTCAGGTATATATTTCTTTATTTTCCTTATTACTGCTTTTGCTTCATTCCATAAATTTTGGTATGTTACATTTTCATTTTTGTTTGTCTGTTGTATTTTTAAATTTCTCTTCCCATTGATTTTTGTTGCACAATATATCCACAGTTGCACAAATATTCCAGTTTTACTTTTGTTATTGATTTATGACTGTATCCTGTCAGAGAAGACACTATATATGATATCTATTTTAAAACAATTTATTGAGAATTAATTTATATTGGAACTCATTTCTTATGGTCTGTGCCTGCTTGACAAGAATGTGCATGCTGTCATTATTTGGTAGGACTGATCTAGTGGGTTTACCATATTCAGGTCTATAGCTCCTTATTTATATTTTATTTTACTCTGTTCATTCTTGAGAATAAGTTTTTAAATATCTATCTATTATTATAGAATTGTTTTTTCTCAAGTTATTACTGTTTCTGCTTCATATATTTACAGTCTTACTAGATATCCAAATATTTATAATTTTTTCCTCTAGTAAAACTTTTAGTAACACAAAATATCCTTTGTTATCTCTTGTAATCATTTCTGAACAAAGTCTTATTTTGTCTTATATTAGTATAACCAGTTCTTCCCTCTTTTGATTATTATTTCAATGAAATATGCTTACTTTTTTTTTACTTTTAACCTATATCTTTGTATCTAGAGTCTCTTATAGATAGCATGTAGTTGAATTATGTTTATTATTCACTTTGTAGATCTTGGTTTTTTGATTGAAGAGTTTAATCCATTTACAACTATAGGAATCATTGATAAGGAGGAACTTATTTGTTATTTTGCTATTGCCATTGACTTATTTTGTCCCTTGTTTTCTACATTATTGTCTTTGTGTTTAGTTGCTGTTTAGTAGTGAAATATTTAAATTCATTTCTCATTTCCTTTTGTATGTGTTCTATAGCTATTTTCTTTGCAGTTACCATGGTGATTACATTTAACACCCTAAAATTATAACATTCCAACTTGAATTTATAAATGCTTAACTTCAATAACATATACAATCTGCTTCTTTAATATCTCTGTCCCTACCCCTTTCAGATACAGCATTTGAACTGAGAACTTTATATATTATATGGCTAATAATTCTTTGGAATATATTTTTCTTTTAAATCATGTAGGTACAAACTTGCAATTACAAACAATTATTACACAATTACTAGATTTTATTATAACCCATGTATTTAGCTTTATTAAGATAATTGTTCATTCATATGGCTTCAAGTCACTATTTCAAGTTTTCTCATTTTATCTTGCTTGATTTCCTGGAAAATGTCTTGCAGATGTTCAGTACAAGCTAACATTATTAGTTATTAGTTATTGCAAAATATCTTAATTTTTTCCTTATTTTGGAAAGTTGTTTTCTTGGATGTAGGATTTTTTGTTAATACTTCTTTCTTTTAGCATTTTGAATTTTCATTCCACTACCCTCTTGTCTTCAAAGCTGATAAGAAGGAATTTGCTTATAAATGATGATTCATTCTAAGTGACAAATTGTTTCTATTTTGCTGTTGTCTTTTGAAAGTTCTATTACAAAATATTTTGGTGAGGGTAAGTTTGAATTCATTCTATTTGGAGTTCATCGAGCTTCTTAGACAATTTATATTCCTGTCTTTCATCAAATTGGGGAGCTTTTCAGTCATTATTTCTTCAATGCACCCTCTGTCTCATTGTCCCTCTTTGACTATGCTAGGAATCTCACAATGTGTCTGCTGGTTTGCTGGGTGATGTCCCACAGGTATTTTTGGCTGTATTTATTTCTCTTCAATCTTTTGTTTTGAATCCTTGGATGTTGTAATTGCTACGGTTCTCTATTGAATCCACTGGTTCTTCTGTCTGTTCACATTGTCATTTGAATCCTCCTAATGAAATTTTAGCTCCTGGCCATTGCTTTTTTTTTCTTTAAAATGCTTTCAGTTCTTTTATTGCTGTTTCCAATTTGTTTTACATAGTATGTTGGCAGTTTCCACATCTGCTATTAGTGTGATCATCTTTTAGAGGCGGGTGTTTTAAAATATTTGTCTAGTAGATATTTTTCATGGACAGTTTCAGTTGATCTTTTTTTTTTCCTGTTCTTTGGTATGTCTTGGGATTTTTTTTCTTGTTGAAATTGGATATTGGATCCTAATAATGTTGTAAGTTTTGAAATAAAACTTTCTTCTTCAGAGTTTGCTGGGTTTTGTTATCTGTTATTTCTTTCATTATGCTTTTTATTGTTGGAGGCTACCTCTGTATGAAGGATCAGCTTTCATATAGTCAACACACATTAAAGACAGTGGTCCTCCTAAGTCTTTTCTGAGCCTCTGACTTTCACTGTATGTATAGTAACATCTGATTTTTCCATATATGTAGTTGTTTTTGAACGTGCTAGTTATTGATTGACTCAAACAAAGACAGAAAGGAAAATGGATAAGATAGGGGGAGAGAACATTCCATAAATCCTGTGAAAGTTATTTCAGCTAAAGTGGGAGAGTCTTGAAATAATGGAAAAGTTTCAGTAACAATAGGTGTTCAAGTTTCTGTTGCCACCCTAATACGAGAGAAGCAGGCAGATCCTTTATATAGGCCGGAGAATATTCTTTTTACTCTCCTGAATTGTGCACAGATGTGTGTAGGATGCTCTAGATACACAGCTTCCTCTTGTGGGTCTGTGGGTAGGAGAGAGTACTTGCTACTGGGCTAAGGCATGAAATTTATGTAAATGACCTCAATTATAGTTCAAGCCTTCCCCTGAAACTTGTAAGCCTTCAGCAGACTCTGGATTTCCCAAACAGTTATATTCAACAGATTCTATCAGTGTATTGATTGTCTAGGAGGGAACACAGAAGTGTGGTGTATGGTGCTTCCCATTTCACCTTTTTCCCAGAATTCCCTTTTGGGTTTTTGTGTTTTTTCTTTGGGATGAGCTAGATAATACCTTATGAGAACCCCTACCTTGCCTATGCCAGTGAGCTCCTCCATACACATACACATTTTGGTCTAAGTCTTGTCAGAAAATACGATTCGGGAACACTATCAAGAATCCACATAACCAGAAATATTCAATAATTACTAATGAAAGGCTTGAGAGAGCACAAATTAAAGAACAGGGCATAGTGAGCATGCTAGATTAGGCAAATCAAAAAAGATTATCACATAGCATTCATAATGATAAAATTTCTTTTTCTATATTATACAACTCTAATCGCTGCTCCATCTTTCCAAGTAAGCACTGTATTTATAGCAATCCTTGATTAAATCTTTATCTTTACCCTAATATATACTGTATAGTGTATAGTATATATTAGGCAGTGACCTGAAGAAAACAGAGTTCTGGTCTGTTTTTAACTTTCAGCCTTATTCAAACAAAAGAATTCTCTATTTTTTTAAGAGGTGCTGAGAACTAAACCCAGGGCTGGAAATGTAAAGCATATGTTTTACCACTGAGCTGTGCCCCAGGCCCAAGACAGCTATATTTTTACAATATTTTTTCTTAATATATGTTTTTTATTATAAAGATACTGTACAGAGGGGTTGCAGTTACATGAGTAAGGTAATGAGTCCATTTCCTATCGAGCATTGTTACACCTTCCTTTATTTTTCCCATACCATACCTTTCCTCCCCAACTCCTCCCTCCCCCCCTGCAAAGTTGTAAAGTTCATTTTCAACATACTGTCTTGTACCTCTCATTGTTACAATGGGTCATCTTATATGCTTATTTCAGCCTTTTGTTATTTCCCTTCCCCTTCCCAAATTAGAAAAATGTATATACAAGATGCAGGACACCAAAATCAAATACAATGACAACAGAGGTTATGCCATGGGGGAACAAACATACAAAGAAACAAAAAAAATCACATAATACATTATAAGTACATTACAAATAACAGCAACAAAGATAAAACCTTGTGTCTCTATCTTGGGGTTCATTTTGCTTAGATCAGGTTATATGGTCATATGTACATAACTTTTGACCTCTCCTGCTTGTCCTAGACATATACTAGTTATTACAGATAAGGAAAACCATGGGACCTATGTTTTTTTTGAGTCTGGCTTACTTCACTTAATATAATCTTAATATATATCTTTCCATTTCTTAACAAATGGGGCGGTATTATTCTTTCTGATGGAGAATTCCATTATATATATATATATGTATATATATATATGTATATATATATATATATATCACATTTTCTTGATCCATTCATCTACTGAGTGGCATCTGGGTTGGATTGCATGAAACTGCAGTTTTTGTATGGCAAAGACATAACTAGCAAGATCAATCGAAAGTCCATGGATTGGGAGAAGATCTTCACTAGCCATACAACAGTCAAGGGTCTCATATCTAAAATATTCTTGGAACTCAACAAATCCTCAAAGAAATCCTCAACAACAAAATCCTGAACGAAGCAACGATCTGATTAATAAGTGGGCTTAAGACTTAAAGGAAGAGGAAATAAGAATGGCCAATAGACACATGAAGAAATGCTCAACTTCTCTGGCCATTAAAGAAATGCAAATCAAGACAACATTGAGATTCCACCTCACCCCAGTTAGAATGGCTATAATCAAGAAATCTAGTTACAGCAGATGCTGGAGGGGATGTAGCCAAAAGGAAACCCTACTGCATTGTTGGTGGGAGTGTAAACTTGTTCGACCATTTTGGAAAGCAGTATGGAGGTTCCTCAAGAGACTCCACATAGAGCTCCCCTATTGCTCTCCAGCAATCCCACTTTTGAGCATTTACCCAAATGATCACAAACAAGACCATACCAAAGCTATCAACACAACTATGTTTATCACAGCATTATTCACACATAGCTAAGATATGGAACCAACCCATATGCCCTTTAGCAGATGAATGGATACAATACGTTTTTAAAGTGCCGACCCTTTTGGTCTGGGGAAGATTTTGCTTTGAAAAATTCATGAATTCATGAATATGAGCTTCTATTCATGGGTATGATAAATGTTCAATTTACATTTCTATTGTTATGAATTATCCTTTTTCTTTTTAGTTCATCTTAAGACATAATGTACTCATATCATGTGAAATTAAAGTTGAGATTTCTGTGAATTTCAAATCTGAAAATTTTAAGCATAATTATAATTATTTGAACATATTACTATTTATAAGTGGTCAGTCATGTCCTAACCAATGCCAAATAATTTATTTTTAAACCTTAAAGAAAGGAAATTTACAAGGAAGGCTCTAATATGCACTACCTAGAAATTCTGTTACTTTGGAATTTTTTGTGATTTAGAATTTAATAATAATGTGGATAATGAATTTTGTTGTGTTTGTTTTCTACAGGGTTAACAGTAAATGTTTAAATGAATGACAGTTTTTTAGACTATGAAAAAGAATTTCCTAATCGATAGTACGTGTACTTCCAACAACTTGTATCTTTTCTAGCTTAAAAAGTCTGAAGCAATGATCTCCTGTGAGGGTGTTAGATATGATACAAAGATAATTTACTGCCTCCTCTCCAAAGATTTATCTCCTACATCCCAGAGTACAGGACTGTCATTGAGAAGTGTCTACTCAGTTAAGTACATCATTTCTCAAGCTTTCTTACATTTAGATAGATCATGATACTAGTTTTCAAATTGCTTGAAATACACTGTACAATTTCTGAATCAACGAAGAGTGAATACTGTTGAGCAACAGTAAGAAAAAATATTGATCAGAGCACCAAACTATTGTGTTGAGCAATAATAACTGTACTATAAAAGAATACATTTTATGTAATTCAATTTATATGGAGCCCAAGAATAGAATAAAATAATCTATGGCCACAGGGATCATACAGTGTTCTCCTGGGAGGGAAATGATAGATTGACTAGAGAAAAATGCTAGGAATTGTCTGGGTAATGGAAATGTTTGATATCTTGCTTTTTTTTTTTTTTTTTGGTCGTGGGGCTTCAACTCTGGGCTTAGGTGCTGTCCCTCAGCTTTTCAGCTCAAGGCGAGCGCTCTACCTCTTGAGCCACAGTGCCACTTCTGGTTTTCTAGAGGTTTTTTTTTTTTTTGAGGTAAGAGTCTCACAGACATTCCTACCCAGGCTGACTTAGAACAGTGATCCTCAAATCTCAGCCTCCTGAGTAGCTAGGATTACACACGTGAGCCACTGGCACCTGGCAGGTATCTTGCTTTGAATGGTGATCAGAATTCATTGAACTCAATATTTAAGGTCTGACTCAGTGTTTGGATATGCTTACATGCATGTATGGTGGTGGAGGGGTGTGTGTATGTGTGTGTGTGTGTGTGTGTGTGTGTGTGTGTGTGGTGTATGTGTGTGTGTGTGTATGCATATATGCATGTGTGCTAACTTGAAGTAAAAGGGGATTTGTCTTCTCAACTCTTTTGCCGTCTTTTAACTTAGAAGTTCTCAGTCAGAAGCAATTTTGACTCCCAGGAGACATTTGGCAATAAAGAGAGACACTTTTTAATTCTGCCACCTAGTTGGTAGAGGCTAAGGATATTTCTAAGTTTTCTGTAGTAAATGAAACAGCCTATCTCCACCCTCAACAAGGTTTTGTCTAAGCTCAGTTGAGAAACCCTGCTTTACCTGCCTGGAAAGGGCTCTGAGTCACCTAAGAGAAAGGACTCAAAGATGTAAAGGCCATAGTCATCAGGATAGAATTATGTATGCAAAATAAACAATTTTCTTTCGAGTAAAAACACTCAAGTATTAGGGTTTGTTAGCATTACTTTTGTCTAATGTTCTATACTTTTGGATGTTGAAACTAAGTAAAGTATTTATTGTAGTGTCCTCCTTTCTTGGAAAGATGAGTGAAAGCTTAACTGACTATCAAGCAAAGCTATGCTTCCCTAAGGCATTATTTCATTTTTGATCTCATGGATATTATTACTTTTATAACAGTGTTTTTCCATCCTGGTTTAACTCACAGAGAGAATAGAACTTTCTATGGCTTCTCTTAGTGGCTCTTAAAACAACTTCAAGATGTGCCCCGATGGGTCATACTTGTAATCCTAGCTACTCATGAGGCTGAAGTCAGGAGGATCAATGTTCTACTTCAGCAGAAAAGTCCACAAATCCTGATCTCCAATCAACCAGCAGTGTGGCTCAAATGATAAGAATACAACAAGCTGTACAAGCATGAGCACCTGAATTTTAGGCCCAGAATTGGCAAAGAACAACAAACAAGAAACCAAAACAACAAAAAGCAAAACCACAAAAACTGATCTGCATTTCCTCATGTTCCCCTTTAACGTTTTCTAGCCCTGTTTTCCTTTAGCACCAGTTCCACATCTAAAGATCTGTCTTTTGGTGTTTATTTTCTTTAAGGCTTTTTTTACATTTTTGTATGAAAATATAGCTTATAAATAAAATATGTAAGTAAAATATTCAAATATCTAGTATTAGTTTATTCATGGTTCTGAATTAGTAATGATTTTTGTATTTCAGAATATGAAGGGATTTTCATCTTAACCTCTTCAGGTTGAGAGAGATAAAATGATGTACTCAAGTTCATGGAACTATTTTATTTTTAAAATATAAATTGTCATATACATACTTTAGTATACAACAAACTTGTTCATCACTAATAATACATATCTTGTAAATTATTCTTCCGGTGAATTAGCATTTACACCAATATACAGAACACATTACTGGCTACCTTTCTACAACTATCCTCTGTCTCTGTCTCTCTCTGCCTCTCTATCTCTCTGTCTATCTCTGTCTCTATGTCTGTCTGTCTCTGTCTCTATCTGTCTGTCTGTCTCTCTCTATATCTCTGTCCCTCTGTCTCTCTGTCTCTCTCTGTCTGTCTCTCTCTCTGTCTCTTTCTCTCTCATTCCTTTAAAGCAGAATCCAAATTTTGTTCACGTATTTTCAGATCAGCCATACGCTTCAGGGTAGAGAAACATCTATCCTAATACCAAGGGTGGTGCCAGGCCTGGGGCAAGCAGTGATGGTTGCTTGCTGCCAGAAGTTGGTTTGGTACATGAGTTTGTGGTTTTACTCAACTTTAACAAAGGAAAGATGGTTATTCCACTTTATATATATATATATATATATGTATGTATATATATATATGATAACGATTTAAGTTTTCATTCATCATAAGGATGGTTAATCTGAAGCAAAAGCCAGATAGGCTAAAGCTAAAAGGTCAGAAGATAAAAAGAACTAGATAAGAGGACTAAAATTGTTAAGCCACTGACAAACCTAATCCTGCATCTAATTTATCTTTGCACTCACTGTAGGAGACGATAAACTTTTTGAGTCAAGTGATTTGATGCTTTTATTTCTAGGTAAAGTATTCTTCCAAAATACCTTCTTTAATGTTGAATGATCTTAGGCTGCTTTCGTATTTGTATTGTGCATTTTGTGGCCAGTTGTGGCTTGGGCTTATGAACTATCAAGTGCATTGGTTTACTCTAGCCATACCAGGCCCTGAGAAGCCAACCTGACTAGCTCATCACCAAAGCCAGGGTGGCAAGCCTTTTGGGTAGAGACCCCAAAGTAAACATTTTAGATTTTTCCAACCAGATCATTTCTGTCATTTGCACTTTGCTTTCATAGTGAAAAGCAACAACAAAGCAATGCATAAGTAAATCCGATTGGCTGTGCTCTATTGAAACTTTTTAAAAAGCAGAAAATGGACCAGATGTGGGTTATTGGCCATACTTTGCTGACTTATACCTAAAATATATTCTCAGGTAGCTGAAACGGAGTTGCTGTCCATGATACCATTTACTCCTTTTCCTTCTTCCATTGACATTTTCTGCCCTCTGCAAAAGAACCATTTTTTTGAATAAGGTGTTACAGAGAATGAAGAATGAAATAATAGAAAAAATTGAGAAAAAAGGTTTTATGTAATTATTATGTATTGTTAAATGATACCACAGCATGAATGAGATACATCTGGATGAGGTTTGCTACCTTCATATGTGTTAACAAAAACACTTTGTCTGAATAAAGCAACATTATTAGCCTTCAAATTCTGCCTAAAGGCAGGTGAATTTGGGCAGTATGTACTAAATGTTGTTCTAATTAGGGAATGAGGGAAGATTTTATCTCTGAAAGTGCCATTCTGTTACATTTAGCTAGCATACTAAATGTCGTATTGAGATAATAATGAACTCCATCAAAACCAACACTCAGTATTTGAAATCAGATAATAGAGAAGTACAGTGATGGATATCTTCTGAGAAAAATGTTGAATAGGAACAGCAGAATGGGAGTTGGAGCACCCTTAGTTTGTACCATGATAAAGGTTATATGTATCAAAGGTCTCATATCTTATATGTAAGGAATCATGACTTCACATTGTTCCTTACTATCAATAAATGCTGCTGAGGGCTGCTCAGGATTGGCAAAGTATGTACATCTTGGACCACGGAATTTCTCTTTAGCAACTATTCTTTGAGTCTTATTTAGGATACAAGTGTGCATTGCATTGTCCTAATCTGCCAGGAGGCTTTCATGTCTAAAACCTAGGTGACTTCTGTTTAATGCAAACACACATCTCTGAAATAAAACAAAAGAAGCTAACCCTTAAGAAGTCACCCTAGGAAAGACATTCCATTATCTTTGTTTTCAGTTAGTTCTTTCATGCCTTTTGGAGTGAACATAGCAAGCACAGAGACAGGAGTCCTAGCCTTTTGTATCACTGCTCCCCATAGCCTGATTGCCACTTTATAATTAATTGAAAAACCTATGCTTTGAAGTCAATGCTAGGTAACTTAGCAGAAAGAGGCACACTTACAGGTGTCTCAGGAAGCACAGATAAAATGCCTGGTATTTCTAAATGATTTCCCTTCTGATTGCCCCCTCCCCTCCCATGGTTTGGCTCCTAACTAGACAGCCATTCTATAGCAAAGTGGTTCACTTGCAAAACATTTAGTGATAGAAAAGGAATCATCATTTCTGTGTAATTAGAAGAAAACAGAGACAGATTAGGCAATGCTCATAATCCTGAATTACAATTCTTTGTTTAATGGAAATATTTGGTAGATGAACAAGGGCAGCTGTTAAGTACCATCCAAGATCCTGAGTCTCTCAGAGGTCTGGTTTCTGCTAGTCTACTTCACCCATTCTCAAACACCTGCCCCACATTTTCCCTCTCTTTGAGATTGTGCCATTTCTTTTCTAATCTCCACATGTCATATGTAATTGGCAAATCCTACTCATCATTCTTTTGTTTAATTTGGTGGTAATGGAGTTTGAGCTCAAGTCTTGCTCTTGCTAGATAGGTGCTCTATCTCTTGATTTATAATCCTAGTCCTTTTTTACTTCAGTGTTTATTTCTATTTTATCTTTTTTTTTAGATAAGGTCTCATGCTTTTGATTTTGCTCCTACATATGCCTCCTACATATCCAGAATTATAAGAATGTACCACCAGCTGGGTGCTGGTGGCTCAAGCCTATAATCCTAGCTACTCAGGAGGCTGAGATCTGAGGATCACAGTTCAAAGACAGCCTGGGCAGGAACGTTCATGAGACTCTGATCTCCAATAAACCCCACCAGAAAACTGGAAGTGGTGGTGGTGTGGCTCAAGTGGTAGAGCGCTAGCCTTGAGCTGAAGAGCTCAGGGACAGAGCCCAGTCCTAGAGTTCAAGCCCTATGACCAACAAAAAAACAAACAAAAAAGAATGTACCACCACACTTGGCCTAGAAGACTCAGTTTAAATGTTTCATTCTCTCTGACAGTCTCAGCTCTCTTATAGAGAGTCATTCTTCCTTCTGTGTTTCTTCTTTTTTTTTTTTTTGGCCTGGTTCTTTTTTTGAAGATTTTTTGTTGTGAAAATATCGTACACAAGGGTTTCAGTTACATGAGCAAGGTAATGAGTACATTTCTTATCATGCATTGTTGCCTCTTCCTTTGTTTTTCCCTACCATCCCTTCCCTCCCACCTCCATAACTACACTCCTCTCAGCCTAAATTGTAAAGTTTGTTTTTCAACATAGTATCCATTGTTACAATGGGTCAACCTGTATCCCTATTTAAACATTTTGTTTTTTCCCTTCCCCTGACCAAATTATACCGACATCAAATACAGTGAAAACAGGGATTATACCGTGGGGGAAGAACATACAAAGCAACAAAAAAAAATCACATAGTACTTTGTAAATACATTAGAAACAATAGCAAGCAAGAACAAACCACTTGGGTCCCTATCTTGGGGTCTGTTACAAAGCATATCACAGTGTTCTAAATGGACTGATTCATCTGCATTTCATTCTCTTCCTCTAATCATGAGAGCTTAATGATCAGAGCCTGTATCTTATTCATCATTGTCTCCTTAGTGCTCAGCGTATATTAGATGATCAACAGATATCTATGAATTTGAAAGAGACAAATGAAAAGCTAGATGCCATCTTTAAATACCATCCAATGGTATATTTATCTATAAAGCAAAAGCAGACTTTCTAAAGAAATCTGTCAGTGAATACCACCTACATATAAGTCAAAATGCTCCAAATCTTACTAAAAGCATAAGGAATAATCCCATGGCTGGATGACCTATGAACCTCTGTTCCAGGTTCCACTATAAATTGTAAATTTGAGTCCATGAATGCTCTCTTCATTTCTCTTTCACATCCTTGTTATATTATCAAGTGACACTAAAGAATTTAGTCAACCTACTCACTAGCTCACATGATTCTCATGAGTATTGACAATGAGAGCACAATGGAAATAAATGATTTTTGTATAGAGAGCTCAAAGGGCAGAGGGTATAGTGGGGCTAGAAGACAGGTAAAAGCAAACACAGCTTGACTGGATCACTAGGGAAGTTTTAGCTGGAGAAGGAAAAGGGATGTTACTGGGGAACTTTTAGAGGCAGCTTTCCAGTAGGGACTTGAGGAGTGAAGCTACTTCTATGTGGAGTATACAACCCTTTCTCCTCATGGGAATAGAACTATAAAATGTGACCAATTTCCATTGGATTCACTGATGTTTATTGGCTTATGATATTCCTGAGGTAGAGAATTAACAGAAGCATCTCAACCTTAGTCAACCAATCTTTATTATATAATTTCTGTGAGAAGGTGGATTTGAGGTCCAAATGCAGATGCTGACTTTTCTCTCCTTCTACTGTCGAGGCTTAGGTCCTGAGTATTCACAGATAATCTGAATCAACCAGTGTCTCATGTTTTAAGTATGTTGTGCTATTGTAAATGCATTGAGAAAAGGCACTTCCACATCTCCGTCTTCCCCCACTGTGCGATGTGCTTCTACAGTGTATTAAGTGGGGGAAGAAATAGCATCATCTCATGGGCAGGCAGTTCACTTCTTTAAAAAATATTTTCTTACTTAAAGAGAAACTTCTCTGAAGAGGAAAGAAAGATGGACAATAGACTCATGAAGAAATGCTGAACTTCTCTAGCCATAAAAGAAATGCAAATCAAAACAACATTGAGATACCACCTTACCCCAGTTAGAATGGCTATAATCAAGAACTCTAATAACAACACATGCTGGAGGGGATGTGGACAGAAGGGAACCTTACTGCATTGTTGGCGGGAGTGTAA
>NW_012267220.1:34906620-34996352 GCF_000151885.1 Dipodomys ordii | reverse complement strand
CACACACACACAGTATCTGATTCCATTTGCATGCATCTTCCACTGGTGTTTTATTCTGCCTCAGCTTCTTCCAATTCTCCTTGTTGCTTTCCTCCTGTTTCTTTGTCAGGAGAGTTTTTTTTGTTGTTGATGTTGTAAGTTTGGCTTTTTTCCCTTGGGATTGCATCAGATAGTTTTATTTTTCTGCACCACAGAACAAAGAGAAAGATTATTAAATTGTTATGAGTAATTTGAGTGTGAGTTTATCATACTTGATGGCAATTTAATTAGGGATACATTTAGCACGTTTTGGCTGCTTATAAAGAAATGCAGAGTATACAAAATAAATACATAAATAAAAAGCATTCCAAACAAAATACAGCAAGCAGTAGGGGAGTGACTGAGATACTGGTGATTTGATTGTATATTTAATCTGATTCTAAATTCCCTCCCACTAAAAGATCCAAAATGCCCACTTTGGCTACAAGACAAAGTTCTATGATGCCAGCAGCCTCTGTCCTTATTATCACCTTAAGATTTAAAAATAGCTTCTTAAGGTGTTTGTTACTCTGTCTCTGAGCCTAGTTTTCCAGTCCTTCCTGTTCTATAGATTGTGCTATCAATAGGTAAGGACTTTTAAAAGAGCATAGCTGAAATTTTATGTGGCTTGTAACCTAGCTGGCATTTCCTGACTTCCTTGTTCTATAATGTAACTGGACAGTAGAGTAGGGAGGAATAGGACTGAGCCACTCTTTCGGATCTCAGACTAATACTTGTATTTACCCAAAGCCATCATAGTGCTTTCTAGAAAATTGAAAGTAGATTTTGTTAAGAAACCTTGGAGAAGCACCCTGAATGATCTGCTAATACCTGTTCCATTCATGTGCAATAATAGTGTTGATTAATTTGACCAATAGTGACAACAATCACCTAAATGAAATTGCTTTTCTTAGAGTCATTAAATATTCCAAACAAGCTAAAGTTTCAAGCAAATTTTGAGACTAAATAATATGAATAGGGAATGGATATATGTGTTCAGCTACAGATACCCATTACTGCTTTCAAGTTGGTGAGAGGCATACCCATTTTTGACCTGGGCTCATGGGAGACAGAAGATCTCTTAGATGCCGATTGATTCTACAGAGAAGACACACCAAAACCATTTCCAGATCTTCATATTTGGATGGCACTGGCCTCTTACCGAAGAGTCTGTGTCCTTTGACTTATGAAAAAGCAAGCATGTCTTTGAGACCCTCCTGTAGGCAGCTTACTATTCTTGTGGTGTACTCTTGAGTTTTCAATTGTCTTAACACTTTTCAACAACTTAGTTAAAAAAAAATAGAAATGTTAAACATCACTTTGGTATAATGCACTTGGATATTTTTCTGGGCCTTATCTATTTCTCATCAGTGATTGATCTGTTGTAGTACTTCTAACAATTAGATTTGATTAGTCATTTTTCTCTTTTCTAATGATGCTTAAGATTTCAGGTCAGTGATGGAGTTGAAATTTAGGAAGTATATGTCAGATTGGTGGAAGAATATAATCAGAAACTGGAATGTGAATTTACAAATTGCTTCCATTCAGGAAGTCACTTTCTTGTCTTCCTATAACTTTTACTTTTTTAAATAAGTTTTTTATTGTGAAAATACCATACAGAGGGGTTACAATTACATGAGCAAGATAATGAGTACATTTCTTATCAAGAATTGTTGCCTCTTCCTTTGTTTCCCTTACCATCCCTGCCTTCCTATCTCCACGACTACATCCCCCCACCCCCAAGTTGTAAAGTTCATTTTTCGACATAGTGTCTTGCACATTTCATTGTTGCAATGGGTCCACCTGTATCCCTATTTAAACAATTTGTTTTTTTCCTTTCCCCTCCCCAAATTATACCGATATCAAATATAGTGAAAACAGGGGTTACTTTATAAAGCCTGGTAACAATTGTATTAGAGGGGCTGTTCACAGACCTGTCTTTTTGCTACAAGGTTTTGTTTTCCTCTACAAGTCTCTTTCTTTCATTGTCTTGCAGATGAGTTGTGTGCGAAAAGAGGGTGGGATATGTTGTCCACAGGATCTGCCTAAGAAACCATGGATCATTTCCTGTGTTCCTCCACCTTTGCTCAGCCCTTCTGCCTATGTTGGTTATGAATGAACTGGAAACCATGTGTGTGTGTGTGTGTGTGTGTGTGTGTGTGTGTATGTGTATTGGGGTTTAAAGTCAGGGCATCACACTTGCTAAGTAGGTGGTCTACCACATGAGCCCCTCCACCAAACCTTTCTTTTTGATGGTTATTTTCAAAATAAAGTCTTGCATTATGCCCAGGATAATCTGCACTATAATCTTCCTATCTGTGCTTTGTCACTTGGATGACAAGTGTGTGCCACTGTATTCAGCTCTTTAGCTTCCCAAATAGCTGAGATGACAGTTGAACACCATGGCTCTAAGATATTGGGTGAAATGGTGGGGTCATGCAAATTTTTATACCCAGGCTGGCCTTGAACTCTGATCCCTAAATGTCTACTTCCCATGTAGCTAGATTAAGAGCTTGAGACACCATATCTGGTTCAATGAACTGGAAATTATTTTAATTGGGAAAACCTCTTAAAGTTTATTTGATTGACTTATAATATTTGTACGATTAATGAGGTTCAGTTGATGGATGTTTGATGTTCTGATGATTTGACTCAAGTGAACATTGGGTAGTAATCAACTCAGAATAATTAACATATCCATCACCTTATACTGTTACCATTTCTTTGTGGTAAATACAATCAAATTCTCATCCTCTGGCACGTGCACTCCCATGTTTACTAAAGTATTGTTCATAATAGCCACAGGGATCAACATAAATATCCATACTGAACAAATGGATAGGAAAAATGTGGTCTATAAAAATAAACACTTGCTAGGTGTCAGTGATTCACCCTGTAATCCTAGGTATTTGAATGACAAGAATAGAAAGCAAAAGGAATGTTAAACATCACTGTGGTATAATGCATTTTTGATCAGTGATTGGTCTGTTGTAGTATCTCCAACAATTAGATCTGATTTGTTATTTTTCTCATTTCTAAAGAGGCTTAAAATTTCCATGGCACAGGGATGGCAACTTAGTTTGATTGGCCGGAGGGTGAACAAGCCCAGACAGAGGTTTACTGGAAGACAACTGGTGTTTAGAATCCCCCAAGAGTACAAAGCAGTAGCACAGATCTCCTACTAGAAAGCTAGAACTTCTGAGCACTCATCAAGCCCATTTCCCTTGGATGAAGGCAGGGAAAATTCCTAGTGGCAAAAAGGCTAGCCCAGAAAGAAAAGTTTATGAGATGTAATCTCAAAAATAACTAGCAAAAAACAGGGCTGGAGACATGGTTCAGGTTGTAGAATGTCAGCCTAGCAAAAGCTAGGCCTTGAGTTCAAACTTCAATACCACAAATAACAATAAATAGTAACAATAACAAATATAGTTCCCTAAACTATTGCCAGACCAGTGACCTTGAAAATGTTGTTATAAAAGGTTTTTCCCTCAAGACAAACTGGCTCAATTTTTCTTTACGATTAACAAGTAGTAGGGCTTGTTCAATTCATTTGGATAGACAAAAGTAGATTTTTCTTTCTTGCTTTTTTTTTTTTTTTTTGTCTGTCATGGGGCTTGAACTTTGGGCCTGGGCACTATCCCTGAGCTCTTCAACTCAAGGCAAGTGCGCTATGACTTGAGCCACAGCACCACTTACAGTTTTCTGGTGATTGATTGGAGATATGTGTCTCATAGACTTTCCTGTCCAGGCTGGCTTTGAACTGTGATCCTCAGACCTCAGCCTCCTGAGTAGGTAGGATTACAGGCATGAGCCACTGGTACCGGCCAAAAGTAGATTTTCTTTTCTCCAACCCTGAGCCTACCTAGGAGAGTGTCAGTCTGGGAAAGGGTAGTATAACCTATAGTGCAGTCTGGTGACACTGCTAACTTAGACTGGCCTCTGCATGATGGATGGACCACACTATGTTTGGAGTAGAAGTACTTCCAGTTATGAAATATGTGGTGCAGTGTTAGTTAATTAAAAGTTTTTTATATGAGGCTATTCTATATGAAGTTCTAATCCAGATGTTGGCAGGAAGGAGAACTGAAAAACAAAATGCTAAATGCAGTGTGGTATTCTGGTTTAGATCCTAGAACAGAGAAAGAACATTAGTGGAAAAACTGATGAAATCTGAATAAAATCTAGAGCTGTAGTAGCTATGTAGTAGCTAGTATGTGTTAATTTCTGAATTTTAACAAGCACATCGTGGCCATATAAGGTATTTGTTGGGAAGTCCAAGTGAAGGGCTTCTTTTTATGCAATTACAATATAAACTTGAAATGATTCTAAAACCAAAAATTCATTAAAATGAGCAACTCTGTGGATTCCTTCTGTGAGATTCTTTGGCTTTATCTCCATGGAATACTTTTTTCAGTGAATATACACTTTCATCAAAAGGATAGTGATTCATTTTGACCTTTGTCTACCATTTGTATCAGAGACCAAGCACCAATTAAATGGTAAATGGGAATCTCAGCACACCTTCCATCTAGGCCCTTCAAATTGGGACTTAAGGGCCTTCAATGTGTTTAATAGCAAAAGGATGATTATACTCTATTGGGAAAAGATGATGTTACTGAGAAATCAAAGAAAAAAATTACAGGATTATAAAAAATAGAACAACTTGTTTCAGCTATTCTCCTTGGAAGTAAGAGCCCAGAACTTTTCATAGAAGGGCAGTGTTTAATATCCAGAAAGATTAACTTACCCATGAAGCAATTTCACAGTGAGAGGTATGCTGGCAGCTGAAGGAAAAGGAAGGTTTCATGTGGTATTCATGGCCTACACAGGAGACTTGGCTAATGTCAGGGTGGCAGTTAGGTTTGATTGGCTGGAAGGTGAACAAGCCCAGATAGAGGTTTTCTGGAAGTCACACCCAGTGTTTAGAATCCTCCAAGAGTACAAAGCAGAAGTAGAGATCTCCTGCTAGAAAGCTAGACCTTCTGAGCACTCATCAAACCCATTTGTCTTCAGTGAAGGCAGGGAAAAGTCCTAGGAGACACTCCTGCAGTGTATTGGAGGCAATTCTTAGCATGGCACAGAGTTACCTCTAGGGCTCATCCTCCTCTGTCCTCCTGATGTAGCAGGCTGGCATTTCCAGCAAGTTTTCAGCTGTCCCTGATGTTGAAGTTCTGGAAACTACATCCTGAGCTTATAGACTTCCCTTCCTGAGTATGCATAGTGAATCCAGTTGATTTGTGGGTGCTTTCTTTTTCTTTCTGTTTTTTTTTTGTACTGATACTGGAAAAGCTCAAGCAAGCTATACCAATTGAGCTACAGTTCTACTTCTACTTTGTTTTATTTTGTTTTTTTGGGTTTTTTGCATATTAATTGGACATAAGAGTATCACAGACTTCTCTGATCTGGCTTCAATCTTCAGATCTCAACCTCTCAAGTGGCTAGGATTTGCAAGAGTCAGTGCCAGCAATCATGAGGTCTTAATTTTTTCATTGAAAATCCTCATTATTGTTTATTTTTTATTCCTTTCTGTCTTTCCACACATGCATACTTCAGTTGCAAATAGTAGAAACAAAAAAAGTAGAAACTGAAGTACAAGTGTCCATTCTAGATCTTTCCCATGAGTTTCCAGATTTTTTCCCCAAACATCCTAAAAGTAATCAGAATCCACATCCTCCACCCTCTTTTACATGTCAGCTTCACAGACAGTAATAAGAAGGACTTTCAAAAGTCAGGCATTGCCAGAGGCTACTGAGGAGGCTGAGATTTGAGGATCACAGTTTGAAGTTTAAAATCCATGAGATTCTAATCTCCAGTTAATTAGCAGGAAGCCAGAAATGGAGCTGTGGCTGAAGTGGTAGCATTTTTGAGACATTTTGCTCAAGGCTAGTGCTCAGTCCTTGAGCTCAAGCCCCAGGATGGGTGGGTGTACACACACACACACACACACACACACACACACACACACAAATAGGGACTTTCATATTTAATTTTTTTCAAATTTTGGTTTGTTAAAACAAAATTAACCCACAGTATGGGCCATTTAGACAATTCATAAATGACAAAATAATTTCACATAATCATATATGCATAGGTCACCTTTTTAATAGAGGAATGCCTTCCTGTGTTTGTTTCCTCAACCCTCCACCCTCATATATATGTAAATAAATAAAATGCATGCATACACGTGCATGTACTGACATGTAGATTGCATTATAAGGACCCCTGCTTATGGCTGAATATGGTTGTGCATCTCATTCCAGTCAAAGCAGTGTCTTTGCTGGGAGCCCTGCCGGAGCTGCACTGCTCCTCTGTCACCTCCGTGCCTCTTTCTCTCTGCGCACTGCTTGCTAGCCTTGGAAGTTCTGGATGCCTTCATGCTCAAGGTCTCCCTACTTGCTGTTACCTCTGCTTAGAATTTGCTCCTTCTTTTAGGCCTTTGCTCAAAAGTCTGTTCAAACAGAAGCCTTTCTTGTCTCTTTTAAAGATTTCCATACTTCTTTCCTGAAACTTCATATTCTCCTTTTGTTTTTCTTTCCTCCTTAGATATCATGACTAATGATCATAGTATAGGGTTTCTTAATCTTTGTCATTGTCAGCTTTCCCAACTGGAATATGTCTTTCCAAGACAGGGTTTATCTCTGGGACCATGCCTTAAGTTCCTTAAGCATGTTTGTATGTGTGGTTGATTTATTCTGTTTGTTTTGGTGGGATTTAAATTCATTCCCTCATGCTTGCTAAGTTATGTCTTGCTAAGGTATGTTGAGGTCTGTCTCCAGCCTTAGCACTTAGACTAAATGATCTTATCAATATGTCATGAATTACATCCCACATTTCATGTCCATCAGTGTTTTCCTGAGTTTAATTGCTATAGTTATAGATATAATTTTTTTTTTGGGTCCGGTCGTGGGGCCTGAACCCTGGGCCTGGGCACTGTCCCTCAGCTCTTCAGCTCAAGGCTAGTGCTCTACCACTTGAGCCACAGCGCCACTAATTGCTATAGTTATATTTAAAAAATTATTTTCAATCATGCAAATATATGACTACATCATTGTTTTATTACAACAATTTTTATTTAATAAATAAGCCAAGTTTGTTCAAACATTTTCTAATTAACTCAGTTTTGCTTACCTTTTCTATTGTAATCAACTCATTAGTAAATAACCTTGTATATATTTTCTCAAATATTTGACAATATCCTTAGTATAAAAAGGTTGTGATGGTCTCACTCTGTAAAACTCACTCTGTAAAAAGGCTCTATATTTCTCAAATCACTGAAGTTCAAGCACTCATTTCTCCTCAGCATTGGCACTATTAAATATCAGTGTTCAAAAACATTGGGGCACCAGTGGCTCATGACTGTAATTCTAGCTACTAAGGAGGGTGAAATCTGAGGATCATGGTTCAAAGCCAGATTGGGTAAGAACCTCTGTGAGACTATTATCTCCAATAAATCACAACAAAACCAGAAATGGTGCTGTGGCTCAAGTGGTAGAACGCTCGCCTTGAGCTGAAGAGCTCAGGGACAGCGCCCAGGCCCAGAGTTCAAGCCCCATGACCAACAAAATAAAATAAAATAAAAATTGCAGGTTTTATTAGCGAAAAATGTAACATTAATCAAAATTATATTTCTTAGACAACTAATGAGATTAATCAGTTTTTACATTTTATTATCTTGAAGTAGTTGTACAAAGGAGCTGCCTTTTTACAAAGCACTTTATGAATACAATACATCTTGATCCATGTCATCCCTTTCAACTTTCTCACCCATCCCTCCCCTACCCATTCCTTCCCTCACTCTTCTTAATTTTGCATATTGAAGTCTTGACTGGATATCTCCTCCCCCCACCTCTTCATTTATCTACTACTTTTGTAGTGATATGTTTATTTTTATATAGCTTAGTTAAAGTTCTTTGCTTAATTTGGGTGAGCAGGAGGTTGACTAGCTTTCTTTTAGTGCTCTGAATGATTCTTTTTTATAGACGAGCATCTAGAGAATGTATGATTAATATTCTTTGACACTTGCTTTTCAGTGTATTCATTGTATTCCTTGATATAGGAATATTTTAAGATATGCATGTTTCTTTTGAGTTGTGTTGTTATAATACCTAAAAAGTTTAATGCATCTTGAAATCATATGAATATTCCAATATATTCCTTACAGTTATTTTGTCACTTTCTTATTTTCCCCAATTGTTATTCAGACTTCTAATTTCATATATTGAATGGTGTCATTTCACTCACAGACTTGAAATTTCCTTTTATCATATACTAATCTGCACATATTTTAGGTTGTTTCTCTTCTTATTTTATTAGCCTGTGCCTTTCTGTAGCAGAAACCTACTTTACAATGATAGGTCTGATATTAGGTTTTTCATATCTGCGGCTGTAACACCTTCTCATTGTTTAATTTTCAAAATTATTTAGCTCTTTTGAATCAGTTGTTTCCTTCATGAAGAAATTTAGTGTCATTTCCTTTCAACCTTCAGTGGTTAAACTTGTAACAATCACACATTTGAGAAGAAATTATTTCTGTTGATGTTCATTGGGCTGGTTTACTAATCCTTTTTTAGCACCATTATTAGATGTAGCTTGACATGAACAGCTTTTGGGACAATTCCCAGTTTCTGGAAGATTTTCAACTAGCAAGTCTCTGTTCCTCTGGGTGAGTTTTTTCCTACCCTTGGTGCCTGAATTCCTAATATTAAGGGACAGTCCTGAGTGGTGTCTCTCAGCTGTTTTACTCAAGGCTAGCAAAATACTACAATTAAGCCATAGCTCCACTTCTGACTTAAAGAACTTTTTTTTAAATTGGTGATTAATTGGTGATATGAATCTCATGGATGTTCCTGCCTGGGCTGGCTTTGAACCTCAATCCTCAGATCTCAGCCTCCTGAGTAGGTAATATTATAGGCATAAGCTACTGGCATCCAGCTAGCATAGTTCTTTTTTAGTGCTATTGGGTTTGAACTCAGGTCTTCATGTTTGTCAAGCAGGTGCTTTCCCACTTGAGCCAAGCCCTTAACTCATTTTGCTTTAGTTCTTTCTCAGATAAGGTCTCACTTTTTGTATGAGCTGGTCTTTAAACATGATCCTCCTGATCTCAGTTTTCCAAAATGATAGGTAGGATTATGGACCTGATCCATGGTGCCCCTGGAAGAACACATGTTTTAGTAATTCAAGAAGTCCTGAGGTAAAAGACAGATGTTATTTTTGTTGTTGTTGTTTGTCCTAATCAGAGTTTGGTGACAGGATAGTAGGAATATATGGTGGGTTTTTTTTTCCTTCAGTGCTGGTACTTGAACCCAGGACTTAGGTACTGATACTTAACTTTTCCATTCAGTACTGCTGCTCTACCACTTGATCTACATCTCCGGGTAGGGTGTTTTCTTTTCTTTTCTTTTCTGTGGTTGTTAATTGGATATAAGAGTCTCAAGGACTTTCCTGTCTGGGCTGGCTTTAAAGCACAATTCTCAGATCTTTGCCTCTTCAGTAACTAGGATTATAGGCATGAGCCATTGACAACTAACTCAGGGTTTGTTCTTTTATGAAATTCAACACTGGACAGTTGCAGACTAGAAGACAAATAAAAAATAAATACAATAAAATAGCTTATTCTCTAAACATCAATCTTTTTTAAGCCAGTATTCATTCTAAGAACTTTTCACATATAATTTATAATTTTTATACTTCTATCTCAAAAGGAAATCTTATTTTTATTCAATTTTATAGTTTAGCTTTATGGACCCTTTTATGCTTTTAGTAATCTGTCATCAGATGGTTTATCAAATTAATTTTTAGTGTGCTTTTCTTTTCAATCATTCATTAATATTTTGAGTTATATTTAGGGAGACACTTGGAGCTGTTAGCTAAGTGCATCTTAAGCTGGAATTCATCTTGAAACTTATTTTCAATAATAAGGTACAGAAAAATAAAGTTTAAAATAATGCATCACAGGCTGATTATGGTACAACACACCTGTAAATCTTAGCTATCATGGGAGGTAGGAGGATTGCAGTTGGAGGATCACCCTGGATAAAAGTAAAGAGAGTCTATGTAAAAAGTAAATCAAAGCAATAAAGGTCTGAGGACCTGTATCAACTAGTAGAGAATATTTGGAAGTGCTGAATTCAAACCCCAATTCTGAAAAAAAAAAAAGAAAAGAACAAAAGTAAGGGAAGGTGGCTCAGTGGTAGAGTGCTTGCCTTGCATGCATGAAGCCCTGGGTTCGATTCCTCAGAACTACATAAGCAGAAAAAGCCAGAAGTGGGAATATAGCTCAAGTGGTAGAGCCTTAGCCTTGAGCTGAGGAGCTGAGGGACAGCGCCCAAACCCAGAGTTCAGGCCCTACGACCGCCAAAAAAAAAAAAAAAAAGTAAATTACTTAATGAATCCTGAGGTAACTGCACTACTAGTCACTATCCAGTTGTTTTTGTTTCATTTTGTTTTGTTTTGTGCTACTCCTAGGAGTTTATTTATTCCCCCATCCCCAACATGACTGTCTGTGTTCCACCAAATGTAATCCCAATCCTGACTTCTCCAGAAAAATTATTTTGTATAGTTTTCTTACTACTGTGCCTCTCAAATTCCCAGGTTATCCAGCTTTTTTTTTTTTTTTTGGCTTGTGGGGCTTGAACTCTGGGCCTGGGCACTGTCTCTGAACTCTTCAGTTCAAGGCTTTTAAAAACTTCATGTAATTTAAATGTATATTTCAGTTTACAGATTTTTTTCTTCATTCCCTTTGTTTCTACTATTTACCTGTGAAGGTCATTTGACCTACAGTTTTCCAAAGTATAGGTTTTATTAATGGTGTCTTTGTGAGCCTATTCATCACTCTCCTCTGTTTTTTCTGTTCCCTGAACATTGGCAGGTGGACCTAGAGACTTGATTGGATTTCAGGCTGTTGCATTTGGCAAGACCATAAATGGTGTTGAGTTCTTTTACCCAAAGGCACTTGATACCTGATTGTCTTTTTTTGTGATGTGAACCTCTGTTCTATTTGATCCATTGATTCATTCATTGAAGGCTGCAAAATTGTTTTATTCTATAATTTTTCATTGATTAATTGGAATAATTTTAGAACAGTTTGTCTCATTTATAACTTGATACTCTGTACTGAAGTTCTAGAAAAGGGAGAAAAATTATTCCATCCTTTCCATCCATTTTCTAATTAAGGATTTGAGTTCCTATCCTTTTCCAAAGGTGACAAATTGATTGTTGGATACAATACTTTATAGATTAGTGTGCTTAAATGTATTTGATCAGTTTGGTCAATCACAATTACTACTGTTTGAAAGAATGAATTGTTGTTGTGTTTTTTTGCCTGTAAACCTTTTCAAATTTGCTTGTGTGTTTTTGGGTTATGACTGTAGATTTCTGTCACTTATAGCTTCTTTAGGATCCAATATGTTGAGGTTCATCTGAAGGTGTCTTAGAATTTGACCCTCACTCTACCATGGACTGCATCTCTTTTGGGGGGGATTGTATTTCAATTTCTGAGAGCAAGGGATTTGTTATTGTCATTGGTTTTAGGTTTTTCCAATAGCTATAACTAAGCAATAAATTATGTTTATATGGTACTTCTCCAGTTCAAACTGACACAATTCAAATCATGATTTCAACTTACGTATTTTCTCTTCTAGATTTCACTGGTTTACTGTACCTCCACATAGACAAACCATACACTGGATTCACAAAACAGGATTACCATGAAATTAGAGTATCTCATAGTTTTTCATTTTCTCCATCTCATTACATGTGCATTTCCTATGAAGAACAATAGTAACAATATTAATCCTATGTCACTAAGTACAATTAACTTAGAAAAATCATATCTTTTCTTTATGGTACATATATTCCTATTTTCCTTCATTTTAAAATAACTCCATAATACCCACATTACCTGAACATAGAGTCATTACATAATATGTTCCTCCTACTAATTCTCACTCTAACTTTACAAGTATGCACATAAACATAACACACATACACACAGTCATACACTTACCCCATTCAATGCTCCACTCATTCTTTATCAACCTGATATTCTAGTATGGACATTTGGATCAGCTCATGAGCAAAATATTGCCTATGTGTTTCCCTGTTTACTATTATCATTTGACTCCTTTATAAATAATTATCAGTTTAGCTGGATTTAAAAAATTGGTCATACGTTTTGTTTGTGATTTTTTTTCTGAAGTATGTTACTTCATTGGATTTGTACTAAAACATTGAAGTTGCAATGTCTGATGACAATCAAGTTTTGTTTTCCTTACGGATAACTCATCATTTTAAAGCCCTAAGTAGTAAACGTTTTGGTAAAGTCCAATATTTTGCCAGAATATTTTTAGTGTTGGTACTCTGGATTGACATTTATATATTATGTTTCAAATATTCTTCAAAATATTCTTTCAAAATATTCTTCCTTTAATTTTAATTTTACAAGATTTTACCAATTTATAAATTTTAGCATTTCCTTTATTCCTTAGCTTTTGTTTCATTCTTCAAGATTTCCTAATCTTTATAAATTAACTCATCTTCATTTTCAATTTGTTCCTTGCTTGCCATTAAATCTCTTTGAAGCTCTTTATTTTTATGTCCTAATGTTTTCCTTAATTTTACCCTCCATTTCTCTTAGAAAATTACTCATTCTGTTTATTAATTTTGCATTCTAGTTTTTAGCCTGAAGTGACTGTTCTTTTACTTTGATTAATTTTGTAGTTCTTTTACTAATTTGTGAATTTTCTAATTCATATGTGTATATATGTATACATATATATACATTTATGTATCTTTAATGCTTTATATTATTTTCTTAAAGTTTAATTGCTAGAAATGTAACTTAGGATTTGGTGCTTTTTATAGGAATGCATTTCTGGCATGTTTCAGGGTCTGTGAGCTCTTTCACAGACTTTTCTACTCAAGAGGTATAAATTGGTAAGGTCACAATTTGAGGACAGCCCAGGAGAAAAAGTTAGAAATAAACTAATTGCTCAGGCAGTGAGCTGAGCATAATGATTCATAGCTGTGATCCCAGACATTCAGAACTTACAGGATCACGGTCTAAGGCTCATCCCCAAGGGGAAAAACAAGACCTTGATTGAAAAACAGCTAAACAAACAAAAAAAAAAGCCTGAGAGGTTATGGCTCAAGTGAAGAGTACTTGCTGCCTTCATGCTCACAACAAGAATGAAATCACAAGGTCAAATCCCAGTACTGCCAAAACAGAAAAAGAATGACTTTCCATAGAGTTTGATTTGTTTATGTTATTATTGTGTGCTGAGTCTTGAACTTTTTAAGCATGGTATGGTCCAAGTTCCTTTTCTAACTTATTAGAGCTCTTTGAATTGATGTTGTTGGTGGTAGAGGTGGTGTATGTTTGTGTATCTGTGTGTGTGTGTGTGTGTGTGTGTGTTTGTGTGTGTATGCCTCTTGCTGAAGCTCACGGGTTTTAGCTCCTTTCCTGAATTGTTAGGAGCATTCTCTTCCTCTCCTTGTCTTAATCCTTTCCCCAGAGTGTAGGGAGACTGAGTAGGCTTGTTAAAAGCACAGGAATAGGTTGACGACTCTTGCCCAGTCTTCACTCTGCTATTGTGATGGGGCTGTTACCCTTGTTTAAGCTCTGTTCTGCTCCTCCAAAGAGCTCATACCTAACAGCTTTTATCATTGTTACTAATTTACTTCCATTCACTTGTGTTTTGAAGTTTATGGGAGAGCCTGTTCACCTAGATTTTTTTTTTCTAATTGTTGACTGTAGGTTTTTTTTTCTGGACATTTTATTTTTAGTTGCGAATTTAGAAATGAAAAAAATACTTGTGCTATTTCCAGACTCTTCATTTTATTCATTTATTTTTTTCATCAATCAACAGATTCCTATTGGATAATCTATGATATGACTTAATAAAAATATTGGGAAAGCAGCTAGTAATAGAAGTTCTACTCCAGGTGTACATTATAGAGGAATGAGACTAATACTGAATATGTAGACTACTAAACAAGTAAGGAAATGCTGAATAGAAGCAAATGCATAAAGAAAATGAAATGAGGGTGATGATAAAAATTCATACTTCAAACTATGTGTGGTGGGGGAGGGGCATTGAACAGTAGTTTGCAATTTATGAATGTTTTATCCTAATTTTTATCTCCTGGATAGGCAGATAAGGTGGGTCCTATTCTCTATGTAACAAGAGAGGAATTTAATGTTAAGTGATTCGGACACCTTGGTATTTAAACTATAGGTTAAAGCAGCATCTTGTTAATGCAGAAATGGTCCTTCTTAATATTTCATGTTTTTTCTACCACATTACACAGAACACTGTGGAAAGATGGTGTATTTTTAGGCCAGAGAGCTAATTAGTATGCAGTTACAATGTTAATGGTGTTTGTGTGTAGGGCAGGTCTCAGGTAAAGATTCATGGGAATGAGGGAGTAGTGGAAGCTGGAGGGTGGGGAGCTGTGGGTCTGTATGGAAGGAAATGTCACGTAAGTGCGTAGTGCTGGTGAATGGAGAGATAAGATGTGTGAACAAAAATGCAGGGATGTAATTATGTAGCTGGATCATAAGGATTGCTCAATTGCCTATTCAGTTTTTCTTCCATATACTCATTGTGCCAGGCACTGTGCTGGAGCAGAGATGAACAGACAGATAGGGAAGGAGCTTCCTCTAGTTGGAGAGGCTTCTGCTTTACTTGTTAATTTGAAAATTAAGGCTGGATTTTCCTTCACCCGCAGTAGCCAAAAAAGACATTCAGGGACAGATGAGGAGTAGAGAAATTTAGAACTGGGCTTTTGAGCCATGTTCTTGAAAGGATCCTTGATATTCCGAGTGAAGAAAAGTGTGGTTGGAATCTATTCTGGTTGAAAAAAAGTGGTAGGTAGCAGTAAGGGAAAAGACTAGAGAAATATGTTCAAAGATTCTAGAAGACTTTAATTGTCATGATTAGGAATATATTACAAGCCTGTAAATCCAAGCTACTCAGGAGGCTGAGATATGAAGATCGAGTTTCAAAGCCAGCCAGGGAAGGAAAGTCTCCATGAGACTCCCATCTCCAATAACCATTCAAAAACCAGAAGTGGTGTTGTGGCTAAAAGTCATCGAGGCTAGCCTTGAGCTAGCTCCCCAGGCCCTGAGTTCAAGCCACCATGACCAAAAGAAACAGAAAAAAGGGAATATTTTTTAGGTGATAAAAAGCCTGTGAGCTTAGCTTCTGAGGAGGTTGACATCTGAGGATCACAGTTCGAAGCCAGTCTGATCAGGAAAATCTATGAGACTCATATCTCCAATTAACCACCAAAATCTGGAAGTGGATCTGTGGCTCAAGTGGTAGAGCACTAGCTTTAAGCAAAAAAGCTAAGGGACATTGTCCAGAAGGCCCTGAATTCAAGCCCCAGAGCTGGCACAAAAACAACCCCAAACCCCTTTCAGTTCCAACACTTTCTAAATAATATCACATTCTAATATTTTTTATTTTTTGCATTTATAGGTTTGAACTTAGGATCATAAACTTTCTCAGTTCACTCACTCAGCTGGTAGTCTACTATTTGAGCCACACTTCCATCCCTTCTTTTTGCTTATTTATTGAAGATGAATCTCTCATCCAGCCTGGGTGGGCTTTGAATCCTAATCCTCTTGATCATAGCCTCTTGAGTAGCTGGGATTATAGATTTGTGCCACTTGTGCCTGCCTGGAGAACTTACTCATATACACTCTCTGATCATTGTTTCCCTGACTTTTAGAAAAAGGGATTTATTAATTTATTATTCATTTATTTATCCTTTCTTGGTTTGGTCTTTTTGTTGTTGTTGTTGTTGAAGGTTCTGTGGATTGAACATAGGGTTTTGCACATGACAAGCAAGCCCTGGACCACTCTCCTACATCCCCAGGTATTGATTCATTTTTACACTTAGTTGAGTTTAATTATTTTCCCATGGTCTAGAGCTACATTGTTTAATACTGTACCCATGACCACTGAACTCTTGAAATACAGGTAGTCTGAGTTGAAATGTGCTTTAAGTATGAAATACATACTTCACTTGAAATTCTTAGTATGAGAAAAGAATATAAAGTGCTTCATCAATAATTTTTATGTTGGTCACATACTGAAAGGAAGATACTTTGGATGTGTTGGGTTAAATAAGATATATTTTAAAAAAGAATTTGTTTCTTTATTAAAATATGGGTTTTAGAAAATTTAAATATGACCTCATTTGTGATTTGTACTATATTTCCAGAGGTTAGCTATTCTAGCCAGTAGACATTGAAAACTGAATAATAAAAGAAAGCTAATAAAAAGTAAATTTAAATATTTAAACCCTATAAATTTATTTTATTTAACTGTATATATGTATGTATATAGATGTACATACATTTATGTGTATATGTATGTATATAGATGTACATACATACATACATACACACATATTTTGAACCCAGGGCTTTGTTCAAGTGTTCTACCCGTAAGTTACATTTTATCTGTAATCTTAGAATGTAAAATGTGCTACTTAAGAAAATAAAATGGAGGCAATTCATAGAGAAGAACAGTGGCTTTGACAGAGAGAAATGGAGGAAAGTGAAATGTATCCAGTTTGAGGATGTAAAATGTATGCTAGCTGAAAAGATTGGTTGATAGAGTGAGAGTAGAAGGGAGAAATGACAGAAAATGGCTGAAGAATTTGGGTCCTGATGAAAATAAAGTTTGATACAGTATTGGAGGCACCTACCACTCTCAGAAGGGTTGTGTTGATGCTGTGAGGATGGCCACAGAGGATCCTACCTTTTCTACTGCCTAGTCCCTAGCTGGTCATAAAGTTACATCTCAAACAAGAAATAACGCCTTTTTACTTGGTAGTCTGGGGACTTTTCATTGGTTTTAGACTTTTGTCTTCCTTGCTTTTATACCTGGATCTTGCTCCATCTTTGCACATCTTTGCACCGTTTGGCACATCTATTTGTATGATGCAATTTTGCCAGCTAATTCTCTTGGTTAGTGGAGCTTATCTAGTTTAAGTATTTGTTCTCTCTCCAGAACTCTGGCTAATTTCTCCTTTTTCAGGTCTTGTAACTATTCTGACCATCTGTTTAAATATTTCTTCAGACAGTGAAAAAACAAACTAAAGCCTTCCAAATACCAAAAACATACTGTGAATTCTATATACCTCCTGAGAAAAATCTCTTTATTTTCAAAATGATCATTTTCTGCAATGCTATGGAAATGGAGAGCTTTCATCCACCAAGTGAACAATTTCTATTCAAGTATCAGGTCAGAGATCTCTCTAGTTAGTTAGAAGTGGAAGCTAAAGTTCCTTGTCATCTGAAATGGAGACTGCAGATACAAGCATGGCATCTTTTCCATGGCTATCAATACATTACCCACTGCAGGGTATAGCTTTCTTACATGGGTAAACATACACAATTATACACCATCGCCAGTACGTCCATTTTAGTGTTGACTATGAACATCATTCATCTTTTCCTAAGATAAAGCAGCAATGTTAGTAGGAAAGCAAGGAAGAATTGCTTTGTATGGAACAAAGAATTAAATGAACAAGTTAAAATTGGTTAATAGACAGTCATTTAAAGTCATCCATTCACCAAGTATTTATTTAATGTTTATCCAGTCTCTTAGGTATTTAGACCTGGAGAAGGTCCTGGAGATGTGGGAAAGATAATTCCTAAAAATTTTTAAAAATATTTGTTTCAAGGAAGAATATCTGTCTGTCTGTCATCTATCAACAATTAGAAGACTATGTCAGGATTAATGGAAGGATATTTAGGATAAAGATAGGTCACCAGAGAAGTGGATGAAATCTGAAAAGAGCCTGATTTCTGTAGAATGGGACAGGATTCATGAGAGAAAAGTGGAAGACAGGGCTATCCGGATGTTTCCCATCCAGATTTTTCAATAAAATGAGAGATTTTGATTTTGTTCATATTTACTGTTTTGATTGTTATTGCAGGATTTGTGTCTACTATTTTACTTTTTCATTTTATATATGAAAAGAACCTTGGTATCTTATTTCTCCACTGACATTAGTGAAAACTTCCAATTGTAGCAGTTTAATTCCTTTATTTTTTTTACTTGGAATTATTTCTTTATTGGCTGCTCTAGAACATACAATGTATATCTTAATTTAATCTGTCTTACTTGTATTAATTTTAATCAGGTAAAGACCTGGCACTTGTGGAAGATTCTCTTCCCCTATAATTTTGCTCATATTGTAATGCATAACAATCCCATATGTTTTATGAATTCAACAATATATACTCTTATTTTGTATAGTTTTATATTGTTTACAGAAGTTAAAAGAGATATAGTGGTAAATACTTATTTCAGTGCTTTCTATATATATTTATTTATTTGTATATTCTGTTTTTGTCTGTTTTTTCTTAGATATTTTATTTAAAATTGTGTGTGTTCCCTTATTCTAGTACAGATTTTCTACCACTGTCTACCTCCTTGTATTGTTATTGTCAAATATGTTGCATTTGTATCTTTTATGAACTTTGCTATAAAATTACAAATTATACATATATTTGTGTGTGATTTTATATACACGCTTTGAAAAATATTTGTTAAGAAAGAAGAAATATGTATATATGCTATTTTTAATTACCCAATTAACTATACTGATGCCCCTTGGTTTGTGTATGTTTTAGAATTAATTGTTTTTATTGGAAAGATATTGTACAGAGGGTTACAGTTACCTGAGTAGGGTAATGAGTACACTTCCTATCCTGTTGTTACCTCCTCCTTTGATTTTCCCCCACCATCACTTCCCTCCTCACCTCCCCAACTCCTCCCATACCCCCTCCCCCCTGAATATTGTAAAGCTCATTTTCAACATAGTGTCCTCATCGTCACAATGGGTCAACCTGTATCCCCATTGAAGCATTTTGCTATACCCTATCCCCTCCCCGAATTATAAAAAAAGGTGTATACAAGATGCAGAACATCAGAATCGAATACAGTAAAAACAGGGGTTATACTGTGGGAGAACTTACAAAACAAACAAAAGAATTACATAGTGCATTATAAGTACATTAAAAAATAGCAAGAAAGAAAAAACCACTTGTGTCCCTGTCTTGGGGTACATTTTGCTTAACATTATCCCATTGGTCATATGTACATAGCCTTTGATATTCTTTGTTTGAGTAGACCTGTACTAGACATTGCAAGCAAGGGAAACCATGGGTCCTATGTTTCTCTGGGCCTGGCTTACTTTACTTAATATAATTTTTCCAAGTCTTTCCATTTCCTAACAAATGGGGCAATGTCATTCTTTCTGATGGAGGCATAGAATTCCATTGTGTGTGTGGATGTGTATATATATGTGGAATTCTATTCCTCCATCAGAAAGAATATCTCTATCTATCTATCTATCACATTTTCTTGATCTATTTATCTACTGAGGGGCATCTGGGTTGGTTCCATATCTTAGTTATGTGTGAATAAAGCTGTGATAAACATGTTGTGCTGGGTAGTTTTAGTATAACCTTGTTTGTGATCGTTTGGGTAAATGCTCAAAAGTGGGATTGCTGGGTCATAAGGGAGCTCTATGTGGAGTCTTTTGAGGAACCTCCATACTGCTTTCCAAAGTGGTTGAAAAAGTTACACTCTTACCAGCAATGCAGTAGGGTTCCCTTTTGGCCACATCCCCTCCAGCATCTGTTGTTACTAGCTTTCTTGATTATAGCCATTCTGACTGGGGTGAGAGAATCTCAATGTTGCCTTGATTTGCATTTCTTTTATGGCTAGAGAGGTTGAACATTTCTTCATGTGTCTATTAGCCATTCCCCTTTCCTCTTTAGAAAAGACACTCTTTAAGTCTTTAGCCCAATTATTTATTGGGCAATTGTTTCTCTGAGTTGAGGATTTGTTGATTGGGGATTTAGTTTTTTGAGTTCTAAGTATATTTTACATATGAGACTCTTGTCTGTTGTATGGCTAGTGAAGATATTCTCCATCTGTGGGCTTTCTATTGATCTTGGTACCTATGTCCTTTGCCTTGCAGAAGCTCTACAGTTTCATGCAGTCCCATTTGTCTAACCTTTCTTTGATTTGTTGGGTTTCTAGGTCTCTATTAAGAAAATTTTGGCCTGTGCCAAGGAGCCCTAAAATTTCTCCTATTCTTTCCTGTAATGTTTTAGGGAGTCTACTTTTATTTCAAGGTCTTTGATTCATTTGGAGTTGACTCTGGTGAAGGGTGTTATACACTGATCTAGCTTTAATTTTCTACAAGTGCTTTACCAATTTTGCCAGCACCCTTTACTGAAAAGGCTGTCTTTCTTCCATTCTATTTTTTGAGCTCCCTTATTAAAGATTAGGTGGCTATAGGTCTGTGGCTTCATTTCTGGGTCATCAGTCCTATTCCATTGGTCCTCAGGTCTCTTCTTGTGCCAGTACCAAGATGTTTTTATTACTATGGCTTTGTAGTACAATTTGAAATTTGAATTGATATTCCTCCAGTGCTGTTTTTTCTACTAATGATTGTTTTTGCTATTTGGGGTCTTTTATTGTTCCATATGAATTTTTGGATTGCTTCTTCTATTTTCTTAAGAATGAGGTTGGGATATTGATAGTTATCACATTGAACATTCCTCAACATAATAAAGGCAGTGTATGATAAGTCTATAGCCAGACTTATGCTTAATGGAGAAAAGTTAAAGTCATTTCCTCTAAATTCAAAAATGAAACAAGAGTGTCCACTCCTCTTCAACCTAGTATTAGAATGCCTAGCTACAGCAATAAGACAAGATGCAAACATAAAGGCTACCCAAATTGGGAAAGAGGAAGTAAAACACTCCCTCTTTGCAGATGACATCATTTTGTATTTAAAGAATCCCATGGACTCCACTCCCAAGTTACTTGAGCTGATTGGAAACTTTGGCAAAATACCAGGGTATAAAATTAACCCTCAGAAATCAGTGGCTTTCCTGTATGCCAATAATGAGAAGAGCAGAGCTGAAATTAGGAAAGAAATCCCTTTTGTTATAGCCCCAGAAAAAATAAAATACTTAGGAGTTAACAAAATAGGCGAAGGACCTCTATGAAGAAAACTTTAAAAACATGAAAAAAAAAAGGAAATTAAAGCAGAACTAAGCACGTGGAAAAACCTCCCATGCTCCTGGATTGGGAGAATTAACATCGTGAAGATGGCAAAACTGCCAAAAGCTATCTACAAATCCAATGCGATAGAATTATTTTTTGCTGATACTTGCTGTCTAAATATTTTCCTTCAATTTTTTTGGGGGGAAAGGTAAGGTTGGTCTATTTATAACAATTTCTTTCAGTTTTTCAGAATGTTATTTGGGAATATTTTTATTCTGCCTTCAATGTGGAAATATTTTGCTGTTTTTTATATGTCTCTTGGTGGATTTTCTTCTATCAACAATTGAAATATGTTGTACTATTGACTTCTGACCACTATTGTTTGTAGGAAATCAACTACAAACTTTATTGTGGCCCCCTGTGTATTTGATCATATATTTTCCTCTGCTGCTTTTGAAGATTTCCACTTGGCTTTAATTTTCAACATTTTTACTGTAATTAATTTGGTGTGGAAAATTTTACTCTTATCTTATTTAAAGCTTATTGAAGTCCTTCATGTACATTTTTTAAATCTGAGTTTTCAGTCATTATTTTCAGATTTTTTTTCCAATCTCCAAGCCTGATGTTTGGATTTTCTGCATGTATGCTACTGTGTTTGCTGGTGTTTCATATTACCTTGAGGTTCATTTCAACTTCTTCAGTTTTCTCTCTCCTACTCCTGAACTGCACAATTTCAGCTGATCCTAACTTTAAGTTCACTGGTTCTTTCTTTCTTCTTCTTTTTTCTTTCCATCAGTCTTGGGGCTTGAACTCTGGGACTGGGTGCTGTCCCTGAGCTCCTCAGCTAAAGATGAGAGCTCTACCACTTGAGCCACAGCAACACTTCCGGTTTTCTGGTGGTTAATTGGAAATAAGAGTCTCATGGACTTTCCTGCCAAGGCTGGCTTTGAATTGCAATCCTCAGATCTCAGTCTCTTGATAGCTAGGATTACAGGCATGAGCCACCACACCCAGATGATTCTTTCTTTTATTCTGATGCAGTACTAAGCACCTTTAGTAAATTTCAATTCTTGTTTTTTTCTTATTAGTATTCTGCATTTAAGAATTCATTGTTATCATGTTCCATAATTTTTTTATTGTGAAAATACCGTACAAGTATTGTTGCATTGTTGCCTCCTCCTTTGTTTCCCCTTACCATCCCTTCCCATATCCGCCCCCCACCAAAGTTGTAAAGTTCATTTTTTGACATAACATCTTGTACATCTCATTGGTGCAATGGGGCCACCTATATCCCAATGTAAACAATTTGTTTTTTCCTTCCTTTCCATAAATTATACCAACATCAAATACGGTGAAAACAGGGGTTATACTGTGGGGGAGGGACATACAAAGCAACAAAGAAATATCTTATAAATATGTTAGACACAAAAGCAAGAGAGAAAAAATATTTGAGTCCTTAACTTGGGTTTCATTTAGCTTAACATCAACTTATCTGACCATTTCTGCTTGTCTCAGACATATACTAGTTATTTTAGTGTGGTTTCTTTGACTTCTTTGAATGCATTTGTAGCTTTTTGAAAGCTTTGGAGTTGCTTTGTTGGTTATGTAAGACAGAATTTGAAAGATGTTTTAGCGGGACCTGTAAATTTACCAAAAGCTGAATACTCAAGTTTCCTTCACCACACTTTGCATTTGTGCTCTTTGATCTGATCTGTTCTCTTCTGCACTCTACAGCCACCTTGGGCTTCAGGAAAACAAGATTCCTCTTAAGCATAATGTGACAAAGGGAAACTGCCCCTCAAACAGGCAATGTTCTCTTTTTATCATCCTAAGTATAAGAACCAGTAGTTATGGAGACCGCTTATCAGTCAACTTGTTCCTCTTCCATTTCAATAGTATAGTGATAGCAACTTCTCTACAATTTCTTTAGAGACTGACCAGGCAATACTTTGTTGATGTTTGTTTTAACTCTCTCATGCTTGCCTTGGATTCTTCCTGTTTTACTGAGGCCAAACTCTACTCTTCTTTATAATATGCCTGAAGATGTACTAAAGTGCTGTTCATAGCTGCCATGTGCTAAATTTCCTTCCTCTGCTCTTTACCATGTTTCTTTATTTGGAAAATGAGGGCTAGTAGCTAACCTAATATGAGACTCCCGGATTTGAGCCAGGATCTAAAATCCTGGTTTCAGATACATTGATCATCTGGTCTCTCACATTTTTTGTTTGTTTTACTTTGGTGTGGGTTGAACTTTCCTTGTTTTCTTTTATTTTGTTGGCATTATTGAAAACTGAACATATTAAATTATATAGGATCACCATATGTAGGAAGGCTGGATTTTGACTTACCTACTCTTTAGTGATTGTTTTTGTTGTTGTTGTTTACCATTTTATTGTTCAGTGTCTTGGTTAGTTTATTTTAGCACTATCTTCTAAATGTGTAGTCACTACTATCTCTGCTTACTGGCAAAGGCTTGGAAATTCCATGTCATTCTGGAATGAGGATGATTTTTATGGGGCTCCTTTGACTCTTCGCTGATTGAACCATACCCAGAGCCATATTCCTATTTTAGGCCCTTCTTGATCTAGAATGATTACATATTGTTTGAGTCAATATTCTGGGTGTAAACCCACAGATGAATGTGTCATATTTCCGGTCTTTTCATAAGGATAGAGTTTGAAGCATGTCTTTGAAATTTGTTCTAACTTAGAAGGGTTCTCTTTAGTTGTCTCCCAATTTCTGTTCCATTGTTCTATTTTAGGTCTAATCTCTCAACACCCTATTTCAAATAAAGTCCTGTCTCTTGGAAATAGTTCAGAAATAACTTCTTAGGGACTTCTTTCTGTCTGCACCTCTCTCTGGCACTTCAGATTCAGACTGGGATAAGTCAGAGAGAATCAGGCTTAGGTGAATGAGGATTGTAGCCTCTGGGCCTCTCAGTCTGTCAGCCCTACTAGTGAGTTTGGGCAAGGGACATCAGTCTCTCTATCTTCATGTCTTGCTGGACTATGGAACTTTGACCTGTGAATGAGGAACAAGGAAGCTGGCCTCTAAACCATAGGGTTGAAACCAGAGTTTTAGGCTTCAGTCTCAAGTTTTTGGGTCCTACATGGTAGGTCACATCAAATAAAAGTAACAATGATGAAGAACAGAGAAATAAGTTTCTTACCCAGGATGAACACATCTTTGAATTATAGTTATGAGCTTCAAGTTTAAATAGAAAAAGAATTAGGGAAAGGGGTGAAAGGTATACATAGCTAAATCTTGCTTGTGAAAATATAGCCTCGTTGGTCACTATCAAGGGGTTTTCAGAATTGTCATTATTCTTATCACTTTAGGGGAGCAATCCAGTAGGATAAACAAGTCATCCTTACCTGAAGGATGGTCTGTCCTGAGGGAGATTTGCTGTTCTTTTTCTTAGGGGCAATTTTCTTCTTGTGCAAGTGTTATAGACTCATTCCGTTTTGTTTTGTTTTCTTCTTTTCTCCTAATCCAAGGTTGCAAATACAAATATGAAAAATGGAAACATAGAAATCAAATTTTTCTCCTGCTTTTATTTAATTCATGAGTCAATTAATTTTAACAAAAACAGGTTAATTACTTGTGATATTGCCAAAAGCAGAGCTTGCAAGCTGATGAGAGAGGGGGTGTGGCAGGTAGCGGCTTTCCCTTTCTATATCCATTGACCAGGTGCCAGTGGAAGGAGAGCTTCGGTTAGTTTTTAACCACACCCAATCAGTGTTGAGCTTTCCTGATTGGATGCTGAACTGGGAGAGTCTCACTTCTTGAGATTTGGTAGATATTCTTAAATAATCCTTTCCTAGTGTCCTGTTTGCTTTTAAGATAATTTCCAGTTGTATCTTATTTATGTAACTAGTTAAATATAATAAAAAGATAATTAAAATAAGGATAATTTCAGATGCTTATAGAGTGCTTATTTTTATAAATGAAAATATTTCAGCAGTTAGAGGAAAAACAATCTTCCTTATTTTGTCATCTATAAGTTATGGCTTCTCAGGCTTGTTTTTTGCACCTAAAGTTAAAGTGAATGAAAAAAGTACATGAATTGATTTAAAAATAGTATATCAAAAAGATAAAGGCCTTTCAGTACTTGATTTCTACCCAGCTAGAATCAAGATTTTATTTTGATTGTTTTTGTTTTGTTTGCTTTTTATGCTGGTTGAATTTTATGTTAAACGTCTTAACTTTGGAAAATGCTTTGAGTAATTAGCTTTAGGATACTCTGCAAACTTCCTTCAATCTTTTTAGCAATGTGGGCATCTCATTCAAAAATTTTGCCTTCCGTGTAAAACTCTCACTTTATGAAAATCTTGAGCTTGGGGAAATTCTTAATTCTTTAAACCAGAAACTTAAATGTACTCCTTGAGGTCAGTAATCACAATTTCTGGATTTTTTATCATGGTTATATATCAACCTTGCCATGAATGTAGTGAGACACTCCGAGGAGAAGCTGTGAATTTGGGATTTCAGTGCTGGAGAATGCACAATTAAATCCAGGCACTCTGCAGGAATGTGGCTATTTATGTCTCCATCAGGATCATTAGAACAGACAGAGTTGGTTGTAATAACAATTGTACCTAATCTACTACATAGGCTCTTTAGTAAAATCTCTCATAAACTTCTACTGGCTCCAAAGGTGCCTAACTACTCACGGCATGTATCTCCTCTTGTCAGGTGTCTATACTTGCTTGCTCCTTAATCTACAAAGACGGCAAACTCTATTTAATGATACTTTATTGTATAATAATTGGTTCTCCTCTGTATCTTTTGATTCTTATTGATGAGAAGTGAGATTGTATAGCTGATACTAGAAATTCAATCTCCTGGCTTTGCAATGTGAATTTACAAATAATGAGAACAGTGTTTTGGGGAAAAGGAAAAATAAAAGGTTACTAATTTTGCTGTAGTCCTACTCCCAAGCAGTAGGATGGTGGGGACAGGTTTATAAAAGAATGCTTAGGAGTTTGCCTTCTGGATAAACATGCTGAGATAAATCTAGTATGGTAGCTGAAATAACTCATGAAACTAATATACATATTGGAAATATGTTCCCCTAATGGGCCCCAGAATTTGGCTTATCAATTGGTGACATCTTTGGTTCTTTTCCTCATCATCTTTTTGTCAGTCTGAAAATTTTTGGCTTGCAAATACATGTCCTCACATTATCTGGTTCATATCCTCTTTTGATGTTTGTCATGAAAATATTGACTCATAACCCCACCCCGGTCCACATGGTAACACTGAAAGGTCTACTTGCATTATGCTAGGTACCGGGTCTTCATTGTAAATGAAATGGTCTCCTTTATGTTAAAGGAACTTTGTCAAAGAAGACAATTATAAAAACAGAAAAAATGTAATGTTTAATGTTGCTCTAAATATTTTATACATAGCACCCATGGGGCTCAAAGGCTGTTCCTACTTCTGTAGGTCAATGGAGGTCAGAAGCAGTTTCATCTCAAGGAAGTGATAGTTAAACTGAGCCATAGTATACACTGCAGCAAGACTGGATTCGACCGCAGTATTGTCTGGGGGGAATGAAAATCTTCAGACTCAAGTTACACTGATCTTTAGTTCTGTTGGTATCACCTGTTTAATAACAGCAAATAGAGTGACATCCACTTAGCATAGCATCTAACTTAGTAGGTCTTAAATTGTGCTCAGTGAATGACATAAGTACATTTATCATTCTTTCAGAACAGTTCTTTGCTGTGGGAAATTGTCCAGAATATGTTTTGGGTAGTGCCATTAAATCCCTGAGGGAGGTAAAAATGTTAAAGAGATGACACAGATCAGTATGCATTATATACATAAACTGTTTGGTTAAATGGCAAAAAAATCAATACATAACCAACAAAATTAAAAAGAGTGATGGAAGGGGTGAGTTGGAAGAGGTAGATGAGAAAGTTGAAAGGGGTGATATTGATCAAGACACTCTGTATTCATAAACTGCTGTGTTGAATGACAATTCCTTTATACAACCACTTAAAAATAATAAAAATCTTCAAAATAAAATTCTACCGTGAGAGCTTCAGTGTGTAAGACAGATTCTAAGAAGTAGGGTGAATTCTATTCTGGCTTCTGATTATAGTTCATTTAAAAATTACATGCTTTGATCTGTATCATTCAAAAGTAGGTGAAAACAGGATATCTCAGGCAACCATCACCTTGACAATCTTCCTTTAAAACTGTAGAACTAATGGTTATCTGCTAACTTATAGTAGAAAATAGCAGATTTGGTTTTCATTCCTTCTGAGCTACTCACTTACTGGATTAACAATCTACAATAACTCCATGCTTTTCCTTTTCTTCGTATTTCCACCTATTATCGCTTCCATAAGATTCTATGCCATCTCCTAGGCTGATTAGAGAAGTAGGTGAAGGAACACCTGAGAATTAACCCTCCTTTTTACTGCGTGGCCAAAATATTTTGTCTCTGCAACATACCACACAAAATATGAAAGTGTTCATACTTTTTTTAAGTGAACATAAAACTCCAAGTACTTTAAATCCTCAGCAAACCAGGCCCTTTTGCCTTACACTCATAATCCTACCTAATTAGGAGGCTGAGTTCTGAAGATCTTGATTAGAAGCCAGCCTGGTTAGAAAATCCATGAAACTCCTATCTCCAATTAACTACCAAAAAGCCAGAAGCTCTGGCTCAAGTGGTGGAGCACCAGTTTTTAGATGAAAAACTGAAGAGGACAAAGCTCTGAGTTCAAGCCCCAGTACTGGCACACACATAAACACATACACATACATCCTTAGCAAGAGTGTCCCCAATGGGCACAGCTTCAATATCTATAAAACTACTTCTAGGAAAGGACAGCTTGCAAAGCATCTCTTCATAGGTTCTACTTCTTCTCATTGACCACCTATCTGCCCTCTCAACCTTATATTTTTGGTTTGTTGTCTTTGTGTCTTTCTTCCTCCTACCGCTAAAGTATATGCTAGAGTCCTGGAAATGACAAACACTTACACACACACACACACACACACACACACACACACACACACACACACACACACACACACACACACACACAATCTCTTGCACAGCTCTCCTTTTAAAGACCAAAAGCTAATTTAAAAATGGAGAAATTACTTTTCTAACTACCACATAATTTACAAAGCAGCACTGTCTACAGCAGTGGACATCTTATGCAAAAATTACACAGTTCTCTTCATTCTATCTTCATCCTTCCTCCCCCCATCCAATTATAACTTGCAGTCCCTAGGCCTTCTGGGAAATGAAAGGGGCTTTTGTGGGGCTATTTGCTTCTCCAGGGTGGTGCTTTGCTATTGCTGGTCTATTAAGGAATAGATTGACTCCTTATCTAAGAGCCCTCTTTACCCTCAATTTCCAACTAGGCAGGAGGGGAGGCAGTAGATTAATCTTCCTCTCTGAAAGTGAAGATAATTGATGACCTGTGTGCACAATGGCCACATCATGTAGTCCATCAAAAGATTTGCTTTTTTCTAAATCATGATTCATTTTCATTAATTCTTATAAGGGAATAAAAATTGAGCTGGATTTAAGCATTTCATATAGCATTTAGAGAATCACCTTTTCTGAGGAAAAGAAAAATCACACAAACTATCCCCAGAAAATTCAGCCAGCATGGTCATCATCATAGCTTTATGATAGATACTTAAATATGAAAAATGTTCAAGTCCTTAAGTCTTTAAAAAAAATCTCAAAATCACAGTCATGTATCCTGGTGAGGCTAAAATTGGGCAAAGGCAAAGCTGAATGCCAAATGATAATCCCTGTTAAATAATTCAGGCCATGTGAACTCTGATATTTTACTTACTTTAATGAGTATAATGGCTGCAATTACAGACTGCTTTCTCAGTATGCCAGACACAATGTATTGCCACCTAATTGTGGACTCGATTTTATATTATTTTTGAGAAATTCATATCTGCAGTTTTTTGTAATCTCAGTGCATGGTATTAGTAGCCACCAAACAAGCACGTGTTGGAATCAGTTAAATGAAATAAGTCACAAAGGATGCACGCTTTTCTCTAATTTTCTCATTAGTTAGATCTAAATTATGAATATATATGTAAAAATATACAGGGCCTTATACATGTTGAAGTATGTAATATACAGGGGAAGGTTCTGTTGCTTTTAATTGCCTTCAACAAAATGAATACCTGGGAGCTGGAACATCTGTTGTCTGGGGTGGGGTGTAAGGCTAAGAGGTAGTGAGACAGAGGAATGAGAGAAGGGTGGGAAAATGCAGTCATAATTTTCAATGTTCCTATGCAAAAATGGAACTAGATAGATTGGTGGGGGGATGGGAGGGCTGGGAGAGATGCGGGAGAACAATGAAAGGGATATTGATCAAGATGCATTGTATTCACAGACTGACATGTTAACTTGAAACCTATTTATACAACTACTTAACGATAATCAAAAAGGGTTTCCATAATAAATCACATTGCAAATGATATGAAGCTTCGTGGAATAGGAAAAATATACCCTGGGACTTGTGTTTCCCTCTGACACTGTTTTTCCTGGTACTCACACAGGGAAGTGATGCTGATATGGTGGATAAGAATAAGTGCTGCACACTCTGTAATATGTCCTTCACCTCTGCGGTGGTGGCCGACTCACATTACCAAGGCAAAATCCATGCCAAAAGGTTAAAACTGCTGCTAGGAGAGAAAACACCACTGAAGACCACAGGTATGTGCGGGAACAATGGTCCTGGGAAGACACAGAGCTAAGCACAGCACCTGTCATATGGATCATATGCTCCCTCTGCAGAAGCAGCTGCCAGCATCTGTCTTTAATGGCGGATGTCATTCAAAACCTAAAGGGAGTTTGGAGCCCCAGTGCACCTTTTGCTGTCATAAGACGATTAATTGGCACATACTCATTCTGGCAGTCTGGCTCTTTCACATTAGCAATTCAGCAGCTTCATGTTCTGAAAAGCTGTTTACATCCTCCAAGATGTTGTCTATCACATCTATTATATATTATGTAAGATATTGTATCTATTATGTTCTGTCCTAGTTCAGCCTGTGATCAGCATAGATAATGGATGGTATATGCTGCATAATAGTCAGATCCTTACCAAAGCCCACATAATGTAGAATATCATTCTCTTCTTACTCTGTGGGATGGGAAGAGACAGAGGAAAACTGCAGTCTTGGAAACATCTTAGTTTGCAGATGAGTGAATTTTTTATGGCATTCTTGTCATCTTTGCAGTGGACACTATGATTCAAGCTATTAAGTTTAAAAATTAACAGATCACTTGACTTCTAATTGCTTAGCTAAAAAAATTCTTCAGAGGTCTATCAAATTCAGAAATTAAAATTACTATTTAATAAACAGAAGAACTTTTAGGTAAGATTTATATTATGGTGAAGGTATTTCTAGATAGGGTTATAATCCTAAGAAGATGGGGATAGTTTTTCATGATGTCCGCTCTTCCCATGCATTTAAAATTTAGCAGTGTACTTTATCTTGCTGTCTAAGAAATCATGCATAAATTGTGGGCGTAATTACTTTTAAGTAGTATTTTGGAAATTGGAGAGTGTAAAACAATGCTTGGCTTTTGTCTTTGCCTGCATTTTTCTTAAGACAATGCTTTCTTTTACTTGGAGAACAGCAAGCAATATTTTACTTTACTATTCTACTTAGATTAACTAAAGCATATTGTTTTTATAAAGGTAGCTGTGAAATTCAGGCATAGAGAGGTTATAAAACACATGAAATCAAGAGACAAGCTCAGCCTGTTTTAGAGCACACCAGATGATTTGGCATTTAAAGTGCAAACCCTCAGTTGAAACTCTTCCACTCTTAAAGGTTGGGGAGTCAATTTGTAACCTATTCCCCATCAAATCTCTTAAAATAGACACCTCAAAGAAAGAGTCACTAGAAAGTTTTTACCAGTTTTTCATGAATGAGTAAGTATCCCATTTGTTCTGTCTGCTTTAGCAGGTACTGATATTGAATTTAATTTTGGAGGTAATGATGGAAGAGGAAAGGCTGTGTCTTTGTTTATTACATCGACTAGCAAATGGGAGAGTTATTGTTTCTGTAAAGAAAATTGCCACATGGAAAACATAGTGCTTTGTGAATTAAAATCCATCCTCAAGACAAGTAAGCACCAGATTGTTTACGTGAATTCAGATACCCACAGCTCTGATACATAGATGTCACAAGTAATTAGTTATTATCAATATATTCCCAAGGAAAAAAACAAGAGCATTTAAACTAGGTCAGAGCCCAACAAAATCAACACCAGAAAATGGGTACATCCAAAATGGAGGGGGCAAGGAGAGAGGGGTTGATGAAATAAGAATAGTAAAGGAAAGGGTGGGTCAAAGCTAGGTGAGACTATTGAATGGTGATACTGATCAAGATGTATTGAATTCATATGCTACTTTGTTATTTGGCACTTACTTTGTACAACTACTTAAAGATAATTTCAAACAAATGAAGTTCAGCTCAAGAATAAAATAAAATAAAAATAAAGGGCAGCCTCTACTCAGTGGCTTTGAGCTGTCCGTGTTGCCTACTGAGTTCTAAGTGTTGCAGAAATCAGGTCAGCAAGAAGTGGATAAGGTGGGATAAGGGTAAGTGGTAACAACAAGCTTAGGTTGAGGGAAGACTGTAATCCCCATTTCCCATGCCCTTCACACCTTCCACACGAACACATCCTCTCATTCATCCCCACTGAAGCTGCTTTGGTCAGCAAAGTTATCAGCCCAGCTTTTGACAGGGAGAAGAGAAACAATGGACCTTCTAGGGGGAAGGAAATTAATTGATACTAGGGTGTGGCTTAAGTTAAAGATTGAAAGCTGATAGTGTGGGTTCAGAGAACAAGCAGTTATTAAGCAGGGCATTGCATTAGGAAATCCTGGTAGGTGGAGCAATGATGTGGATATAATCCTAGTGTTCCAGGCAAAGGAGAAAGGCTAGTAAGAGAAAAGCAGAGTTGTGCCTATAATTGTAGCTTACTTAGGAGAGTGAGATCTGAAGGATTCAGGTTCAAAGCCATCCTGGGTGGTAAAAACAAGTCTGTGAAACTCCACCTTCAAAATAACTAGCAAAAAAGTAAAGCTGGAGACATTCAGTTCAACTGAATGCCAACTGTGAGCAAGAAAGCTGAGCCAATAAAAGGCCCTGATGTGGGACTGGAAAGGTGGCTCAGTAGTAGAGCGCTTGCCTCCAATGCATGAGGCCCTGGGTTCGATTCCTCAGCACCACATAAGCGGAAAAAAGCTGGAAGTGGCACTGTGGCTCAAGTGGTAGAGTGCTAGCCTTGAGCTGAAGAGCTGAGGGACAGCACCCAAGCCCAGAGTTCAGGCCCCACAACCAACCCCCCAAAAAACTCTGATGTAAATTTCTGGTTATGAGAGAGAGAAAGAGAGAGGGGGGTGGTGCATGAGAGAATACCAGTATACCATCATTTTAGAAATAAACATGCTGAAAACAAACAAGGAACCTGATTCACTCCCCAAGCCATCATGTGCAAATCTGAGAGAGCATTGCCAGCTTTCCTGGCTGCCTGAAACTAAACCCAACAGTAGTGCCTAAATGACTTTGCCCTCTCACCTGAGGCTGTCCTGTGTAGATCTAGCAACTACTCTGCCTAATCAACCAGGTTAGCTTGGCTTCCCTCATTTGTAATAATTAGTATATGTCTAGGATAGTCCTAGCAGAAGATCACAATAGCTCAATAGCTATATATATATATGACCGTATAAAATGCTAATCAAAATGCACTCCAAGATATGGAAACAAGAGTGTTTTTTCAATGTACTGTATGAAGTGATTTGCTTTTTCTTTCTTTCTTTTTTCCTTTCTTTTTTTTTAACCCTTGTTTTCATTTTTGATTTTGGTACCTGGTGTCTTGTGTATATGTTTATCTGTTTATGGCAAGGGAAGAGAAACAACAAAATGGTTGGACAAAGGACAAAGGGTGAACCAATGCAACAGCAATATTCAAAAGACACTATGTTGAGAGAAAGTGGGAGGAAATGAGAGGGCGTAACAATGTTCAACAAGAAATGTACACATTACCTTACTTATGTAGCTGTATTCCTTCTGTACATCACCTTTTCAATAAAATGTTAAAAAATTAAAAAAGATTGAATCTACAATGAAAACAAAAGGAAAAAATATATAGAACCCAGGCAACTGAATCAGACAGAAGCAATTCCTTCACTCATCTGTACTCCTTTAACTGTCCCTTCATGAATAATGGGCTCTTGAATGCTAGTTATTTCTGGATAAGGAATAATTGAAGCACAACTCATTGCTTCTCCAAGCTACTACAGCTGATAAGGGTAAGCAACTGTGAGTCATTGTCCTTCTATTTCAAGCTACACTTTGATCAAGCATCAAGTGAGGACTCTACAGGATCTGACACAGTTAGAATTGCCTTCTCCAGATGGATGCAGGTTTACTAGGATATATGGAATGTTGGTTAGTGTGTTTCAGAATCTATGCCCTAATACATGTTTTTCTGGATTCTTCTGTGAGGATAAAAGCATGAGGAGGGACACCAGATTACTTTTTACGCAGAAGGGCAGCACACTACAGGGTAAGATCACGCCCAGATGGCAGGGAAGACAGAAGCTGCCACAGTTACATCATTTGCAGTAGAAATGAGTCAAGCCATCCTGTGAAAGAGCTAAAGGAAACTCTAGTTAGAGTTTAGAACAAAGGAGTGTGTAGTCAGCTGTCGAGCAATTAACAAAGCCCTGAGATACTCAACTTCTAAAGAGAAATTTTCATTTTAGCCCATAGTTTTGGAGTTTCCAGTCCAAGACTAGGAAGTATATAGCTTTAGACCTTCAGTAGTGATGTAGAATGGGAACAAATGGTGGGAAAAAAACTGTTCTACTATCATGGCAATGAGAGTCAAAGAGAAAATGAGCAGAGAGCTGTTGTCCCACTGTGCCTTTCAAGGGACAAACCTAATGAGCTGAAGAACTCTTACTCTTAAAGGTCCCATCACTTCCCAGTACATGGAGTAAGAACCAATTTTTCATCATATGTGCATTTGGGAATATTGAGAGTCCAAACTGTAGCAAAGAAATGACATGAGAATACTTTGGCTGAAGGAAGCATAAAAGTAGCAATGGGTAATTAGGAAGATATTCACTTGGGAATAATTCTTTTTTTTAATTTAATTTAATTTAATTTGTGAACATACTGTACAGAGGGGTTACAATTACATGGGCAGGATAATGCTTACATTTCTTACCAAGCATTGCAGCCTCCTCCTTTGTTTACCCTTCACATCCCTTCCCAGCCTCCCCCCTCCTCCCCAATCCCAATCCTTCTCCTTCCCCCTTCTTCCCCCCGCCCCTGCCCCGCACCGACGTTGTAAAGCTCGTTTTGGACATGACAACTTGTACTTCTCATTGTTGCAACAGGTCCACACTTGGGAATAATTCTTTGAAAAATTATCATAGGAAAGAGACACTCATGGAGCATGTGGTGTGTTTATGTGTGTGTGTGTGTGTGTGTGTGTGTACATAGACAATCTGTATACCCTTGTGTATTCTGTCCATCCCATGAATGGACAGAATAGCGAGTTAGCTAGGAGTTCCAGATAAGAAAGAGTTTATTGATATTCAGACATGGTTATAGTTACTATGTTCAACTATTGGAGTTGTTTATACAAAGACTGGCCATTCAGCAGGGTATTTCCAGCATCAGCTAGTGTTCACCCTAGATGATATCTATGTTCCTCCAATCCTAGACTGCTACCAGATGTTACCCACTGACATAATACAGAAGAAGCAAATACTGGCCTTGGGAGATGTGAACTCAAGCTCAGCTCTGCCTAAATTAGTTGTATATTTTTGGTAGTTCCATTAAGGAATCACAGTTTTCTCCCCTGATGTTTTGTTTTAATTCTATACAAGTATCTCACTGACTCCTACCCAGGTGATACAAGGAAATGGTATGATTTTTTACTTCCTGTTAATGTGTTTAAGGTAGCTCACTTGCTACCATGGCACTAACACAGGAAACATCATGTTATTTCTCTTAAGAGACAAATGTTTCTGGGATGAGTTCTGTGAGCCTTGCACTGGATCTACTCCAAGAGGTGGGACTGGTAGTAATATGGAAGAGGGGTTCAGAGCTTAGGGGCAAAGGAGGACCATAAAACCAAGGAAACAGTCAGGCTCTAGTTTTAAAGAAGCCTGTCAGCATGAGAGGAATTGAGCTAGCAAGCAGAGGATCTGGACTGGAATGAAGAAGCAATAAGAAATAGTTTTGTCATGGCAGTGGTTGTTTTTCTTTTTAAATACATTGAATATAATGACTGCGTTTGCTCACCCTTCCTCCCTCCATTCGTGTGTCCTCCCAGTAACTCCCCACTAAACATGTTTCTGCTTCCTGATATTTATTTTCTTATAGTTATAAATCATTTTAAAGCAGAAATCCAGGGTAAAATAGCAACCAAGTCAGATCCCAGATTGTGAGTGTAGAAGAATATCTGACTTTCAGGAATATAGCACAAGCCCTGTCACCAGAGTAGAAACACAGAAAGGATTAGAAGTTCAATGCCCACCCTTGATCTATATTTTCCTGAATCCTGTCACAGGGATCTGCTTCTGTGGTTCAGGTGAGTTTGGCAGGTGGGGTAGGGGAGGAGAGAGAGTATCCAGAGAGGACTTGAGATATCTGGAGGCTACTTGCTCTATGATGGCTTCCTCCTTAGTGCCTGTAAGTAGGGTCCTTCCTGTAGCAATGAACTATTATTTGTGTGGCAATGTTCTCAAGTGACATGTTAGATGGCTGAGGGCTGCCATTAGTGGAGCCCTTAAAGCTAGATCTGGGACTACAAGAGCAAACTATTGATCTCTAAAGTTAGCCACATTCTGTTTTCTAGAATCTGGGTATGTATGTTACATGGCAAGAGGCACCAGGCTGCAAGCAGGATTCAGGTGGCCAATTCACCAACTTTGAAGTGGTACTAGTACTCTGGATGATTCAGGAAGGTCCAATTTAACCATACAGGTATTTTGAAGTGACAGGGTCTGTGTCAGAATGGTGGTGTGGACCAGCCATTAGAGGCTTTGACATTGAAGAGACACCAATGAACCAAGAAATAGAAGCTGAAAAACAACAACAACAAAACAAGGGTTATCTTTTAGGGCATTGAAAGAAACACAGCCCTGACAGTGCATGATTCTTATCCGGTAAGTCCGTTTAGGTTTCTGACTCTCAGAATGCCAAAGTTGTGTGTGTTATTTTAAGCCAGTAAGTCTGTGGTAATCTATTACAGGAACAATAAAAACTAATAATCACCCTAAGTAAATGTTTGGCTCTACTTAGAGTGCTCCCTTTTTGTGTATTTCACATTCTTTACCTGGAACCCAAAATGCAGTACAGGGGTCAGTGACATACTGCAGTAGGGGCTGCCTGAGAGGAAGGAGGTATGTTTTGTTTCTAACTCTTATTCCTCAAATATAGCTTATCACTCACTGGGGCAAAACCTCTGGTGACTGTTTCTTAAAATAGCAATCATGCTAGTCCTTTCACTTGCGGGAGTACATCTGACCTTCGTTTTCTTTTCTTTTCTTTTTTTTCTACATTTTTCTACATTTCTCAAATGCTCTGGTGAAGCTCAAGAACTCCCAACCTAGAGCACCTTCTTGACAGTTGTATTTCTACAGTGTCCTTCACTAGTACTCCAAGACACTGTGCAGCTCTAGTCTTCCAAAATCCCCTCATGGCTGCTCGAAATCCCTGCAAATATGGTATAGGTTTTGAATCAAGAGTATATGGGTTGTACGCTTTAGGAGTTGAAGACATAGCTTTCCTGAACCCTCTTTTCCTAATCCATAAAAGATAAAATGCTGTTACTTATATTGCAGAGTTATTATAATGATTGTGTCAGCTGATAAATAAAAGTAAAATGCTGGGGCTAGGAAGGTGGCTCAGTGGTAGAGCGCTTGCCTTGCATGCATGAGGCCCTGGGTTCGATTCCTTAGCACCACATAAGCAGAAAAAGCCGGAACTGGTGCTGTGGCTCAAGTGGTAGAGTGCTAGCCTTGAGCTGAAGAGCTGAGGGACAGTGCCCAGGCCCAGAGTTCAGGTCCCACAAACAGCAAAAAAAAAAAAAAAAAGTAAAATGCTTACCACACGATCTGGTACATTATCAAACTTCTGAAAATGTTAGTGTCTACTCAGAAAATATTTGTTTTTGTTTATTTTGTTTTGGATTTGTAACATATAATTTTGCATTTGAGCTATTTTTCTATTTATTGTCCAAGGCTCCTTCCATTAGGTTACTTTATGTGACGATTTAGTTTACAAATATTTTGCTTTTTAAAGGAGTCATATATTCTATGTTCTGCCATATTTCCATACATCAACCTGAATGCCCTTGTGTTCACGACAAAGACTGACACAAAAATACAACCTAGTGTTTAGCTCTACTTGATGACAAGTCCAAGTGTAAAAATATAGACTGAAGTGCAGGGTCATAGACCTGGGGAAGAAATGAATCAAAATAGTTACATGGGGATTGGAGATGTAGCTTAATAGTAAAATACTGAGGTTCTGCGTTTGATCCCAACACCAAAAGAAAAAAAGTGACATGAAAATCTGCCAAAGAAGGAATTATTCCAGTGCAACTGGACAGAGATGTGAAGTGAGCAATGAGTTTGTAAAAATAGGCTGGAAACTAAGCGTGAACATCAGTGAAACTGGAGGGTAGATGCAGATAAAGTCCTCAGAGGCTAGATAGAGGCCTTGTGTCAAAGGTTTTGGATATGTGCAGGTGCACGTCACTAAAAGTGTTAGTGTAATTTGGATATTCCAGGTATGGACAAGAATCCTAGGCAGTGCTGAAATGCCCAAGGCTGAGATGAGCTGGGAGATTGCAAGAACAAAGTAAAGTAAGGATGAAAGATTCTGGGGAGGCAAGCTGAATTGGGTATCCAAAGGGCAACAGGTATGTCAGATGAGAACAGGACTTGTGATGCTGAAAACTGTTTCAGTAATTTCAGTTTCCTTAGCCTCATGTAATGTTGAGCAGTTTCTGACATGGAGCTTAGTAAATGCATGTGGGTTTATGATTAATGGGCTTTGGAGTAGTGACTGCTGGAAAAAGTCCTATCCATCCCTGCAAGGAGTTGCTCATGGAGAAGAGCCTCAAGAAGTTCCAGAAGCTGCTTCCTGGCCTTCTGGGCAAAGACAACACAAGCTCAGTAAGCCTGGCTTTCTGTGGTGATAGATCTTCCTGCAAAGCTGGCGTGTCTGGGCAAAAATGCCTACCCTAACAGATAGAAGCAGTTCTTAGAGGAATGCTGAAATTCCTCTGACATTTGCCTTCAGAGATGTCAAATTTTAGAAATTAGACTTTATTATTTCCTTCATTCATTTTTCTCTCAGAAAACATCTGAGTGCTAGATACAAAGTCACTTATGGTGTCCTTTTCCCTTTTCCCTTCCCATGTAATAAGAGGGACCTTAGACACTCATTTACAGTAAACACTACATCAAGAAGATTTTCAAATATGAATGAATATGGAGGAAGAGAAAAATAATAGAGAATCCTGTTAGAGTTCATGCAGAGATAATTAAAGTAAGGCCTTAATACATGTGTGATCTGCGGAAATTTGTTGGGGTGAGCTCTCTGCATTTTTTAGGAATTCTTTATGTAAGTAAGGAATTTTGATCTTAATGGTATTGATACTTTGACTGCTGCCTCTTTGCTGAGGAGGAGCAGAGACTCTGTTGTGAATTATAGGGTGTTTAGCAGCACCTATGTCTTCTGCCCATTAGATGGCTACTTATGATAAAAAATGTTTCTAGACATTGCCAGCTATTTTATGTGAGGCAAAACTAGCCCCTGTTGAGAATCATTGATTATGATTAAGAGTGAGGACTATTCTTGACTTGCTGCCTGTGTTGTGTGGTCTGAGATTTAAAAAAGTTGTTTTGAAATGATTTTTTGGGGGGGTTGGTCGTGGGGCTTGAACTGTGGGCCTAAATGCTGTCCCTGAGCTCTTCAGCTCAAGGCTAGCACTCTGAGCCACAGTGCCACTTTTGGTTTTCTGGTAGTTGATTGGAGGTGAGAGTTTCACAGACTTGCCTGTCCAGACTGGCTTTGAACCTCAATCCTCATATCTCAGCCTCCTGAGCAGCTAGGATTACAGGTGTCAGCCAGTGGCGCCTGGCTTTGAAATGATGATGTAAGAAAATTTTAGTGTATGTAAGTTTTACTAAAGCACTCTCATGCTCAATTATGTACATGATGTCTGTGACATCATTTTGCACTCTTAATGTCAGGGTCGACAGTGCTACAAGTACAATAAGGTCCACAAGGTATAAAATATTTGCTACATGATCCTTTACATCTGATCTAGACAAGGAATGGAGATACAGTGAAGAGAAAATGTGAACAGTTTGAGTTGTGTGTAAAGAGAAATCATAGCCCATACCAGGTCTGGGAAGGCACCTGGGATACAGATTGGTGAAGAGGTGTGTCTAAGAATTGAAGAAAGTTTGAGAGCTGTGCTCTGGAGAGGCACCTAGGGACAGAATCGGGGCATACAGGGGCTCCTCATTATCATAAGCAGAGAAATTCAGCAGAGATGCTAAAGTAATGATAGCAATTATTTTACTAGATATAAAATTCATACACATATAAGAAAGTTAAGAGGACAGCATCATAGCCAGATGTTTCCAAACTCATTATATCTACTGATTTGTAGCGCTTATTTCAAATCTACAATCTCATTGTGTTAGGTTCCTAGATCTGACACAAAGATTATTCCACTAAGTGCAAGTAAATGGATAAACTGCATTAATACAACATAAATGTAAATGTATTCTCTCACAAGTTTTTCTTCCAGTAGCAGGGCTCACAGTAGCAGGGCTCACAGTCTTGCTTGGCTTGCTTGTTAGTAGCTGGTGCTCTCCCACTTGAACCATGATTGCAACTTTGCAATTTTCTGTTACTTGGTGCTGAAGTCTCACAGACTTTTCTACTCTGGCTGGCTTTGAACTTCTATATTCCACATCTCAGCCACTTGAGTAGCTAGGAGCCACCTGTGCCCTCTAACACTTTTGAATGCTAGAAGTCAGAAAAATGAAGTCTTAGACAGGACTTACTGTCCCTACAGGCTTTTCGGGAAGATGACTTCCCTGTGTCTTCTTATTTGCCAGTAGCTTTCCTCACTGCATGGTCTTTCCTGTGAATGCTCTTAGAAATATCAGTAGTAGAATTAGAACTCACTGGAATCTACTATGATCTGATCTTAGCGCAACTAATTACACCATCTAGGCCCAATTTTCAAATCAGTTCACATTATGAGACTCTGAGAGGACATGAGTCATTGGCAGGGGCGGGGGGGGCAGCGTTATATTTAACTTAATGAATGAGCCAGCTTTAGTTAACCAGTGGTAACTGGCAAACATTATAGGCCCAGATACTGTGTTCTTGGCTAGTGATCCCCTTTCCCTGCCTTGGTATTATGAACCTATGTGGACCAGGTCATTGAAATAAAAATGAAACTGACTTCTTAATGAAAATCCTGAAAAAGCATAATTTAATTCTCTGTTTAAGGGTATTTTTAAAGATAATATTACTGATTTTGGTGGCTCATGGCTGTGATCACAGTTACTCAAAGAGGCATTAAGTGGGAGGCAAAATTGTATTTACCCTATCTGCAGAATAGCTAATAATAGCTAAGACTGAAAAGTGTAGAGTTGTGGCTCAAGTGGCAGAGCCCTTGCCTAGCAAGTGTAAGGTCCTGAGTTCAATCCATAGTATCAAAGACAGACAGGCACATAGATGGATTTAAAAAAAGGACATGAATGAGAAGATATCTGAAACAGAAATTAGAGGAATGGTTGCATCTGATTACGTTGAGGATTAATTGGAAAATTCTTGATTTTGTGGCAAAAAGCATTTCTTATCTGAACCCCATTTGCTTTCTACTTCAGATATTAAATTGATTGTCAGAAAATGTAATGTGTATGACTTTAACACCAGGCTACAAGATAGAAAAGTATATTAGACCTTGCAAAAGCAAGAAGCAAGCATTCCTTGTGGTATGTTGTAGCTGAATATTATTATTATTGCTAGCCAGCCTAATCTATCTTGTTTGATACACCGTCTTTTAAAGTTATTGTTTCACCTATACGTTTTTATGAATATATTCAGCACTCACAGGAAAAATGAATATTGAGCACAATTCTTTATATAATTCTCCAACATCATTAACTTGACAAGTAATGACATTAAAGTTAGCAATAAACTTTCTTACTTTTTGAATCCTACTAAATTTGAAGTTATTGTACATTCTGTCTGTCTTAAGTGCTGGACTGAGAGGTCTCAGGGTTAACCGCAGGCTATCTCTTCTCTGCTCATCAATTCTTGTACATAGGAAGCATATTATCAATTTGTTATATGAGTAAAAAGTAGAAGCATTTCCATGTCCATAGCTTTTTTTCAAGTGAATAGTCTTGATTATTTAAATCTCAGTGAAGTATGGTGGTTGGAGATAGTGATCTTCCAGTTTGGCCCAAAGTGGCATGCTTTTTTACTTGCTTGATTTCATAAATTCTACTTGCTTGATTTCTCCTTGAAAACACATGATAGAATAGTGTGGATCACAGACATAGATTCAGTTTTAATTACTGGTTAAGCCTGTGTAAACCTTCATGAGGTGTTTTAACTCTTTAAGCTTTCATTTCTTTTTAATTTTTAAAAATTATCTTTAGTTATACTAAAGGGTTTAAATTCAACATATTACTTTATGAATGTGATAAATCTTACTCCTTCCATCATTCTCCCCTACCTCTTCCATCCCCAGCCATTCCTTCAAGTTGGTGCTATTTTCATGTATGTACATAGTATATTATATTCAACCATCCTGTCATTCTCATTCATCTGCCCTTCTACTTGTCACCATCTCCCCTCCCAGAAAGAGTTTCTAGATATTCATTTTGTTAAACTATTGGTTTGAAGGAATTACATCATTTACAATCCTCTCCTGTGCATAGCAGATTTTAGCCAATATGTTAGTGTATATATGAATATGACTCATATGTTTCCATGTATGTTTATAATTTAGATCTAACTTGCACATATAAGAGAAAACTGTGCCTTTTGTGTCCCTGAACTTGACCTACTTGGTTTAACATAATTTTTACAGGTCCATCCATTTCCCTGCAGTTGACATTACATTACTCATTCTGATGGATAATATTAAATTGCATTTCTATATGTTTAGTTTATGTGTATACATGTTTACATGTTATCACATTTTCTTGACCCATTCATCTGCTGTAAAGTATCTGGGTTGTTTCCATGACTTGGTTATGGTAAATAGTGCAGAAATGAACATGGGTATGCAAGTGTTTTTACTATATCCTGACGTCTTATGTCTTATTGGAAAGTTATAGAAATTATAGCAGGACAAGATCAGGACTTTGTGTTGGTAAGGCAGGTATTCTACCAATTGATTCATATTCTCAGCTCCTAGAGTTATGATAATAATACAGAGGACATATGTGAATTGCTTAATATAATGCCTGTCACACCATTACATATGCAATGAATACATAGTAATACATATGTAACTACATAGATACATAGAGTTGATCCTCCATTTTCAAGAATTTTAAGTTTGTGAATTTGCTTATTACTAAAATGTATTACTAAAGTTTTGCTCCCAAAGCAACACTTAGTGTACTCTGTAGTCATTCCTACACATGCACAGAACTGAGAAATCTGAGTCAACCCCAAGTGCACAGTCTCAGCTGCCCAGGAAAACAAACTGCTTTCCTATTTCAGCCTTCATGCATTCTGCAATCCTGGCCATTTTTGATGGATACTTGGCCATTTAAAAGTGGCCCAATGTTGGTGCTAAACTGCTTTAGTGCTCCTACTGTAAGAACACAAAGGATGAGCCTTATGACAAAGTACAAGTAATAGTTAGGCTCTTTTTTTCTTTAGATCCAAGCTGATGAGTTCAATGTTTTTCAACCATATATATTAAGTAAAGTATCTTTAAACAGAAATACATTTAACAAAAATATATATTGATCTATTGATCAAATGGACCACAACCCATAGGAAGCTAACCTTATGTTCTACTTAGTAGCAATGGGTGAACATTCACTAACTCAGGGTCCTGGTTACTCTATAGGATATAACTATCATGAATAATGAGAACATAGAAAATATCACTATACATTCATTCATTTATTTTTTCCTATTCTGGGGCTTGAACTCTCTGCTTGGATGTTGTTCCTGAGCTTTTGTGCTCAAGGCTAATACTCTGCCATTTGAGCCAAAGTTCCAATTCTGGATTTTTGTGGTTAATTGGAAATGAGAGTTTCATGGACTTTCCTGCCCAGACGGGCTTAGCACCATGATCTCAGCCTCCTGAATAGCAAGGATTATAGATGTGAGCCACCAGGGCCTTACTTATATCCATTAATTTTTCATCCATTTTTATTGTTAATATAAAGGTGATGTACATAGGGGTTACAGTTACACAAGGAAGATTAAGACTACATTTATTTTTGAACAATGTCACCCCTTCCCTTGCTGTCTCCTAGTTTTTCTCTCCTACACTAATGCACAAGTTGTTTAGTTCATTTCCAACAGTATCTAGTGAGTTTCACTGTCATATTTTCACCCTTTGTCCCCCCATTTCTGTGTCTTTCCTGAAGACAGATAAATGAACAAACAAGACAAAAGCAAAAGAAAACTAAAACAGCAACAAAGAAAAAAAAACTCTTGTTTCCATTTCCTGGAGTTCATTTTAATAAATATTATTTTTATATGATCAGATACACATAAGTATTGTGCCTTTATTCAACACTATTATTATTGCTTTTTGCTAGTTTTGGGGCTTGGTCTGAACATTGTCTCTGAGCTTCTTTTGCTAAAGGCTACCACTTGAACCACAATGCTACTTCCAGCTTTTTCTGAGTATTATTGGAGATAAGAGTCTCACAACCTTAATTAGAGACATTCTAACTGAGGTGAGGTAGAATCTCAATGTTGTCTTGATTTGCATTTCTTTTATGGCTAGAGAAGTTGAGCTGAGCGTCTTCATTGACAATTCTTTTTTTTTTTTTTTGGGTCCGGTCATGGGGCCTGAACTCAGGGCCTGGGTGCTGTCCCTCAACTCTTCAGCTCAAGGCTAGCGTACCACTTCCGACTTTTTTCTTTTTGCTTATGTGGTGCTGAGGAATCGAACCCAGGGCCTCTGGCATGCAAGGCAAGTGCTCTCCCACTGAGCCACCTTCCCAGCCCTCATTGGCAATTCTTATTTCCTCTTTGGAGAAGTCTCTCTTTAAGTCTTTAGCCCACTTATTAATTGGGCGTTTGTTTCTTTGAGGATTTGTTGTTGGGGGATTTAATTTTTTGAGTTTGAAGTATATTTTAGATATAAGGCCCTTGTCCGTTGTATGGCTAGTGAAGATCTTCTATTGATCTTGCTAGCTATATGTCCTTTGCCATGCAGAAGCTTTGCAGTTTCATGCAGTCCCATTTGTCCAAACTTTCTTTGATTTGATAAATATGTGTCATAAGATGAATTATTGATTTTTGTTCACCTCCTGAAAATAACAGTTCAAATATCAGTACTCTCTTCAAGTTGGCTGGTAGCAATAGAGCAACAATATTTATAATCATTATTTGAATATTTCTCAGCTAGATGGGCAGTAAGAAATAGGGAACAGGAACTAACAAGCACTGTTTTCAACCCCTCTGCTTGTGTTGTGTGTATTCATCTTCTGAAATCATACTGACTGGTTCTTTCTTCCTGTTGAAAAGAGGAGAAACGGAGCTTCAGAACTCTTCCATAAATTTCCATGCCAGCCTCATATTGCTTATGAATTCTCTGTAGAATGCATAAAGATCAGGATATTCTAGATCGGTTTGAAAGTTACATAAATTCAAATTTTGAATAATGTATGCACTCCAGGTTCCATCAGTATCTCTTATTTGCATATCAGATTTCATACAGTGGAGCAATTCTATCATCTGAATCAGGTTATTCAATTTGCTTGGCATAATATGTCTAGATAGCTTGTTTTAATAGATGCAAACAATAGTTTATCAGACAGGCAGGTCTTCGTAGCAGGGCATTTTCTGAGAAATGAAGAAAGCTGACATGTTCTGAAGTGTCATCTCTCCATCAGTGCATTTGTTTTGGTGATGTCCTGTTTTGTGCTTATGAACACAGAAAATAAATTTTTAGAATTAAAGAGCATCTTTTTTCCCTTTGAGGGAGCTGATGCTTTGGGCATAAAATCATCTGCCCCAGTAATGCAGGTTGTTAATGGCAAAGTCACTTCAACACTATTAATGGGATATCACTGAAACAGGACAAGTTATGCTTATCTATTGCTTTTATTCACCCACTACTCTACAATGAAATAGGGCAGAAATATACTAGCAATGGGCATGTGGGCAGCTGAATTTCTTGGCCATGCCTTTGTATGCTGGGCTATAGAAGATTTGGAACAACAATTGATCCAGGCTGCTGTCTTCTTGATTTTTACTTAATGATTAATGAAATAAAAGATCATGACTGCATTGAATTGAGAATTTAGACAAAAGGTTATTTATATCTCCAAATTTTTGTAAATAACATTAACTCACTTTTCTCTTCTGAGTGATCAAAAAATAGTAGATGGTTTAGCAGATTTTATGATGTGATTATACCTTTATTCCAGAAAGTATTCTTTAAACACACTTTTATGATGCAATTGGTAGAACAATAAAGTAATTTTTTTTCTTCTGCTTTCTCTGAAACTGTCAATAGTATACAGGGTCAGGGCCTAGGCTGCATACACAGAATGAATTATTATTCAGAAGACATTGAAGGAAACATTTTCTGGCAACAGTTCTTAAATTATCATATAATAAGAACCCTAGATGTGACCTGGCACCTGTGACTCATACATGCAACCCTAGCTACTCAGTAGGCTGAGATATGAGGATCCCAATTAGAAGGCATCCTGAGGAGAAAAGTTGGTGACACACACACTTTTCTCTAGTTAATCATCAAAAGAGCCAGAAGTGGAGCTGTGGCTGAAGTGATAGATTATCATCAGCCTTGAGTGAAAAAGCTAAGGGATAGTGCTTAGATCCCGAGTTCAAGCCTAGTACTGCGGCTGGTGAGTGGGTATGCACACATATATACTCTGAAGTTGAGAAGTTACTTGAAAAGTACACATTATGTCCAAAATAATTGGTAGTAAATGTACCAAATGTGATATTCTCATCACTTGAAGTACTGATATATTTTAAACATCAGCCTCAAAATTATTGCTATACAATTGGTTTGATAATAAGATACAGTAGGGTAAGAATTAGTACATGGTACTTGAATGCAAGAAATATCTTTAAAATGTTTAATAAGTTGCTTTAACTAACTGTGTCCTCTGGCCTATGAAGATTGGTGAGACCAGCTCCAGTCATTCAGAGGTTTCCTGTCCCTGTTTTTAGGACCACACAGCATCCTTCTGGTGTATAGGTATTTTCAAGGAAGGCTGTCTCTGGGCTTTGCTTACTTTACAATCACTGGGATGCTGCTTTGTGGGTGCCTCCAGAGACTAGAGATTAGACCCCAGAGCTTCATCAGAAGTAGGTCTCGGGCTGGGAAGTTGGCTCAATGGTAGAGCGCTTGCCTTGCATACCTGAGGCCCTGGGTTCGATTCCTCAGCACCCCATAAGCAAAAAGAGAAAAGCCGGAAGTGGTGCTATGGCTCAAGTGGTAGAGCACTAGCCTTGAGTTGAAAAGCTGAGGGATAGCGCTCAAGCCCAGAGTTCAGACCCCACGACTGGACCCCCCCCCAAAAAAAGAAGTAGGTCTCACTCACATTATTTCTTATATTGTCCAATATAATCCTTGCAGGCCAGTGACTTCTATAGATGCTGTCATGTCCTTTGTACCAAGATTGGCCATAGAAGGAAAACCAGGACATAATAATAATAATGTCCATAATAATATGGACATTCCTGGAGTGGTTCTACAACCTTGGACATATGGTTTTAAGCTGCCCAGATCTCTGCCCATATCCTTGGTCTTGCTTTTTAGCTAGTCCCTAAGAAGCCAATTACTTCCTGACATCAGGCATACCCCTCTTTGACATTCAAATTGTGCCTCTCAGACAACCTGGTGTAAATCCTTTTGCCCTCACCCTCTTCTGAAAATAGGGGAGACAAGACCTTTGCTTTGGCTATCATTTGAGAATGCAATAGAAAAAACAGCTCTCATTTTAATGAAGAAAATGGTTTGAAAATTGTTGTATGGCAGACATTTAGCAAGTTTCCTTAGGAAAACAGAAAGATGAAATTTCATGTTATTTTTTATTCTAATGTCAGTTTTCAAAGAAGCTTCTTCAGTGTAGGATTTTCTGCTAAGTGATTTGCAGACGTCTGTTGAGCACACAGGAATTTATGGCCTTAATATAAATTTACCTAAGGTTTTCAAGGGAATTTTGGTGGATTCTACATTACAGAGGAGAGATTAAAGAGACCCCACTAAGACTTTGCAATACCTTTTCTGGACAGAAATTCTTGCTGCTCTGGGTAAGGCTGCAGAAAGCAGCTGAGGATCTGAGCAGTAGTGCAGTTTTCCATAGTAGAAAGATTGAGCGATCTGTGGAAACAGGGGGTCCTCAGTTATTTGAAGGAGTGATTATGGCTCCATTGTCAACTGCCGAGACTTTACTGAGAAGCAGGGAACTGGGGCTGAAGGTCTTATCAGTTCTTACTGTAATTATATCTTGATCAGTACCAACTTCTAATCATTGCCATCTTCATTTTGCTTTTCAACCAACAGAGCAGAGGAAATCTGAATTTCAGTACTTTTCACTTTGAGTTAGTAAATCTAATACATCATGAGTACCAATAAGAGGAAGGAGGAGGCAAGTTCTAACTCTGGAATGTAAAGGAACATACATACTTCTTAATCCAAAGGAGTGTTGTTTTTTTTTTAAATCAGAGACAAAGACATTTATGAATTTGATGAATCCTGGTGTTTAATATTTAAGAATTTTGCCTTGCAAAACATGTTTATGCTTCATCTAGAGAGACTAGGATGTAGAATGCATCATTTTCTCTAAGTCTCATTGTCCTTGTGCAAGGTTTAAATGTTTTTCCTCTTTTCTGCTGGGCATTAATGACAATAAAGTCTACAAAGCTCTGTCAGTTAACCATGGCACAGGAAATTTGACATACCTAAGATCAGAGATTATTAAGCTACCTCTCCTCTAAAGGCCTGCTTTTCTGACTTCACTCTGGTTCACCCTTTCAGCAACTTTTAAAAACAGCTGCCTATCAAGCCAAATGCAGTCACCTTCTATGTCTCACTGCTATACGTACTTCAACTTCTCTTCTGGCTAATTCTAAATGCTTTTACTCCTTAGCCAAGCTCTTTAGCTCTTACATATAGTTCTGTTATTCTAGAAGGTATTTTGTATGGCAGCCAAAGGGATACTTCTTTTAAATTTTACTTTGGTGGAGATAGTACTGGGACTTGAATGCAGGACCTCGAGAAGGTAAGCAGGTGATCTACCACAGGAATCATGCAGCTTCTCTTCCTTAACTTGCCCCTGTTCACTGCAGTCCTGACTTTTGCTAAGTCAGCCTCCTTCCAAAGTGACATTGCAACAAGAAAAGACCATGACAAAATAGGAGATTTAGGTTCTGATCTTAGTATTTCTGCTACCAGTTTGCCTACAAAACCCACTGTCATCAAACTGGTGCTTATCACCCCTAGCAATAATTTAAACCATAAGAAGTTAATACATAGGCTCATTTTCTTTTCAGATATATCCTCAGTATAATGTAACCTTACCATGAATAAAATATGATTTTATTTAAAAATTTAGGTTATTTTCTCTATATCTGTTAACTTCATGATTTTTTTTGGAGGGGGGGTCCAGTTGTAGGGCCTGAACTCTGGGCCTGAGCACTGTCCCTCAGCTCTTCAGCTCAAGGCTAGTGCTCTACCACTTGAGCCACAGCGCCATTTCTGGCTGTTTTCTTCTTGCTTATGTGGAATCGAACCCAGGGCCTTAGGCATGCAAGGCAAGTGCTCTACCACTGAGCCACCTTCCCAGCCCAGACTTCATGATTTTTTGAAAGCATGTAGACTTCTGTAGAATTTATATATATAATATGTATGTAACATATATATATGTATAATATATTGCATGCATAATTTATGTAATGTAATATATGTAATGTATAATATATTATACATTACATACATATAATATGTACACATATAATACAAATACACTTTACATGCATATAATATGTATTATACTATATATGTAAAATAGGTAAAATTAGATAAAATGTGTCAATGCCAGGCTCCAAATCTATGAAGGCTAGCCCAGTGGTACCATATGCTTGATGTAGCACACAGGATCAGAATTTGCAGGTGAACAGATAAAACATCACAACACAGATGCTTAGTCAGGTGGAGATTAACAGTGAGCTCAGGTCAAATCCTGTCGTAGTGTGATAGCTCTAAGCCCTGGCTGCAAAAAGAATCCGTTTCAAAGATTTAAAATCTGTCATTGCTTGGTCCTACTCTTGAGAGATTCTGAGTTAATTAACCAAAGATAAAGCTAGGAACCTATTAGTGTTTAAACTCTCCAGATAATTCTAACCTCTAACCAATGTTTGGAAAGACTGAGTCCAAATCAAAAGCATTCAAAATTTAATTTGCATCTGAGTCACCTGGACCTCTTGTAAAATGGAGATTCTCATCTAGTGGTTGGGGTGGGTTGTGACATGAAAGTAGCATATCCATAGACTGGCAGATGTGGGTCTTTTGGTCAGAACAACACACTTAAGGGCACAGATTTGAAGCAGATATGCTCTTACTGGCTGGCAATGGCACACTTGTTCTAAAATTTCTTTAGAAGAAATCATATTCTCTCTCATGCATTCACTTATGGCTGTGTCAGCATTGTAACAATGAAGCATATAATTGTGGCCAATCCATAGTTAAATTAATGATTATGGGTAATACACCTGAATAATTCAGGTCCTGGGTAGGCTTCTTTTCCCCCAGGGACTCAACTAGCCTAATGATTTTCCAACATTTATCTGCAGTCTTTTTTAGCCTAAAATCAGCTTTCTTATTTGCAGTTATTCTCTGGTCATCAACATTATTGCTCATTGTGAAAATCAGTTGTCTAAGGCCCTGGGCTTCAAAGTCTTGGGGATTGGGGGATATTCTTGCCTTAGCATTTAATTCTTTGGGTTCTTTTTATCCAGGTGTTTGGGGGGACCTGACCTGATGGAGCAAAACAGCTCTTCTATCTTACAATTTGACCTTAAAGTATTCTGGAGTTTCTTTGAAGTTTCATTGAGCTGACTCAAAATCACATCAAACCTTGAAGTTTATCAGTATTCAAGTAGAATTTATGATAGAGTACCTTATGGTAACTCCAAGTATACAACATATGCATAATTAATATTAATAATTTGAAACAAAATAGAACGAGTTTTCTTAACTTGCAAGCCATGTTACTTTCAGGGATATATTCTTGTGGAACCTCAACACTGACCTTAAAGAGAAAACCAAGGAAACCCTATTGGGGGATACGGAAGAACACAGGTAGACTCTTAAGTGCCACTCGGAGAATGTTAGCATTAACTTAGATCAAGGAATCCCAGAGCTCTTTAGCTTTTTCTCAGCCAAGGCCCAAAGGCTGCTTCCTCTCTTTCTCTTTCTCTAAACTTTCCTGTACTTCATCTCTGTTGCTCCTCTGGCACTGATCACTTTTCTCATCTTTGAATCCTCTATAAATATTCATAGGTATAAGAAATGATCCAGGAAGCTGGCTCTCTAGTTGAATAGCTGATGCTGCTGGCTAAGTAAATCATTCCTCACGCCTGAGCATGGGGTATAGATTAGGTGAGGTGGGAATGCTTGCAGAATAAAAAGAAAAAGCGGTTATTGGTGCCAGTTGTCAGGTTGCCAGTCCTCCCACTGCTCTTAACCTTAGTACCTGTAATGCAGGGAATGCCTCTGGCTTACTATCCCAAGGACTTTGTGGACTCAAGTTGCTGGGGGGTTTTTTGGTATCAGTTACTTTTGTTTTGAAGTGACTAAATGACTAACAGAAAGAATTTAATGGATCAAAGGTTTATTTTGGCTCATGGTTTCAGAGGGTCTAGTCCATTGTTGTTCGATCCCACATATTTGGGCAGAGAAGCTTCTTCATTTCATAATGGACAGAGGAAGGGACCAAGAACAAGATAGCTCTAAGAACCTGCCTACTTCCTTTCACTAGGTCCCACCTCCAAAAGTTACTAGACCCTCCCAAACACCACTGGAGACAAAGCCCCCAACATACGAGCTTTGTGTGTGGTGGGGCATTTTGTATTCACATGATGACAGGGTGGAGATAAGTCAGCCAGTTCCTGATAGGGGAACCTACCATATTAGTTTGGGATGCTGTCTCCACCTGTGTTAACTGTAGAGTATAAAGTAAGGAGGAAAGATTATCAGCATTGCTAGCGGTATGTGATTAGCAGGTCTTTTATTCTTACCCAAGTAATTGGAAAAGTATATTAGTAATTTACCCCTTATTATGATTTTACTTTTAAAACACTTACCTACAGTCACTTGTGGAAAATTTTAGAATTAAACAATTTCTAAGTTTTAAATTATGCATGATTGCAAATAGAGTTATCAAATCTTAATGTCCTACTCTATCCTGCAGAGGCCACAAGGCCTCCTTTGAGCAAATCTTTCAACACTGAATAGACTTCCTGTGTAATTCATTTAGTAAGCCATGATTACCAGATGTTTAGCTGTAGTATTACAAAGCTTATTTTATGTAATAATGATCCCAATGTGCAACGGTAGTTATAGTGGCAATTGAGCTATGCCAAGAAAATGCCACAAAATGTATACTATAGACAACTAAAAGTTCTCAATTAACTTAAAAGAAAACTCTGTATGTGGAAAATGCTAATATTTATGTCAGAGTAAAAATAATCCTCCTGGGCTGAGGGGGACTTAGTATATATAGGGTTCAGTACTATCTGAAATTTAAGACATCCACTGGGAGTCTTGGTTCATATCTCCCCCAGATAAGGGGGACACTGCTGTAGAAGTGTGATGACCTAAATCTTAGTGTCTCTGAAATGTTCCTGCAGTTTAGTGTCGCTATGCTTGTTCATTATATCCTTTGGTCAAAATAAATACTTAAGAGTTAAGTGTATGAAGCAGTTAAGTCCAATCATTTTAATAAGTATGTGCTACTGATTTAGTAGGTATCTGAAAACAGCTGTATCAAGACAAAAGAGTATTTTTATTCTATTTTTAAATAATCATAGTAGTGAATGAACTTCTTTGCCTGTTAAGCATTGCATAACTTCTCAAACCTTGGATCCATTTGGACACTAACATCTCCTCATAGATTAGTTGGATTGATCAAATAAAATATCTAAGAAGCCATTAACACGTAAAAATGAAAGAATTGAAATAAAGGTGGCATCTAACGTTGAAACTGTGAACTATCATGATCTAATTGGTCTTGTGGCATCCAACAGACATTGCTACCTTCAGAATTTCAAAATCTGTTATGAATTCCTGATGAGTTCATTGCATTGTCTTGGGCTACCTATGGCCGGAGTTCAGGAACTGACATCATAACCACAGATTCCACTACTGAATGCAGAGGGAGTGAAACACCTTAACTGAACAGTGTTTGAAGACTGAATGCCACGAGTGTACCTATAGAGAGTGTTTTTAAGAACAATGTGGACACACAGGATATGATCCCTGACTGCAGTAGTAATTGTTACATTAAGTCAAGAGAAGGTCCTAAATCACAGCTGTGATTCTTCTCTTACATAAATTATATAATGGAAACTAAGCTGCTCTCCTCAATCAAGGATTGTTTAACACAAACTCTGTGCCAGTCCCAGACCAGTGAAGCATATAAACAATAGGCCTCACCCTATGACCCTTATACTCTAGCCTCCTGTTTTTAATACACAGAAGAATTCAGTGCATTGAATTCTGATTTTCTTTGTCAGACAACAGGAGAAAATCATAAAAGACCTTTTATCCCCTCTAAAGTTCTATGTAATGGCTTATTGTCAAAGAGTAGGACTTGCAGAAAACAGGATGCTTAAGATATTTAGAGCCCAATCAGTGACTGAAACTAAAGGGACTCATTCTGTATTAATAAAAGTCAATGATCTATGAATACTAGCTAAATGAAGACCGATGATATTTGAATGTAGGGTGGCGAGGAAGCATTAATAGGCTGATTATACTAAGAACATTGACACACAATTGAATCCAAATGATGGTTCTGTTAAGTCATCTTCATCTTTGCTTATTTTCAGGAAATACAAAGTGGCATATATTTTCAAACACTAGATATATTGTAGTGCTCCTTAATTATGGTATAAAAGAAACAACATGTGGATTTTTCTCTTTTCTATGACCTTGGCAATGGAATTTACTTCCTGGCCTATCATAGGAGGAAGAGGGAAGGCACTTAATTTTATCTAAACAATTAGGGACAGTTTTAGATCATCAAAAATAAAAGAAAGCTACTTTTCTGTGGATATTTTGGAGACATAGAAAAACTAGCATTTTTACATTTTATTCTTAGTGAGCCTGCTTTCTTCTATCCCATTTCCTGGAAGAATCAACAATAAATTAATAAATAAATCGCTGCAAATAAAATCTCAGACTAAATTTAAGACCCAGCTGTGGCAGCACAAGTCTCCTAAGTGGAGTTTCCCAGGCTTTGCACTAAAACAAGTTAGCATGAAATGCAGCTGTGTGTAAACTGTCAAATAAAACTGCTTTGCTCCTGCATCAAGGTACATATATGCACAAATATTAAAAAAATCATTCACAATCCACAAAGCAGTGGCCATTGCAAGGACTATGATTTTTAGCCTTCTAGTCTTTATAGTTATTTCTATGTGTGTAATACACACAGTTTAATAAGTAATTTGGTTTATACTTTCTATACAAGCTATACATACCTTCCTGTTCATAGTGTCCTGAATATCTTGAGGTCATAAATAATTTTGTAACACATGTCTGTTTTGTGATTACTGCATTATGTATCAGAATATAGATTCCTCCATTGTATTTCATCATTTATAATGAGTATAATTTGTTTTTCAACCTGTGATTTGATTGAAATTATCAAAGATGCAATGTTATATTAGCTATCATGAAAAACATTTAAAACATAAATATTCCTCAAGTTGATTTGAACTAAATTTTCTGGCACTTTACTGTATTAATCTACCATATGAAGGCTGGATATTCACCATCTGCACATCAGGCATCAGCTTCTGTCAGATTTGAGTGGCCTCTGAGCCCGAGCCCTGACTGCACTTGCTGCAGAAGAGGCTGCATCATTTGGCAACTGAGCTATATAAAGCTGAGCTGACAGCTGCCTCTTCAGTCCAGCACTGAATGATCCAGTCAAATGTAACAGTCAACAGTAAACCAGGCCCAAAGAAACATAGATCCCATGGTTTCTCTTATCTGCAATAACTAGTATATGTCTAGGACAAGCAGAAAAGGTTAAAAGCTATGTACATATGACCATATAAGATGGTGCTAAGTGAAATGAACCCCAAGATAGGGGCATGCTGTTGTTTTTAATGTACTTATAATGTACCATGTGATTTTTTTTGGTTTCTTTTGTATGTTCTTCCCCCATGGTATAACCCATTTTCACTGTATTTGATTCCAGTACCCTACATCTTGTATATACATTTTTTTCTAATTTGGGGAGGGGAAGAGAAATAACTGAAGCTGAAATAAGGATATAGTTGACCCATTGTTGCAAATGAACTTTACAACTTGGTGTAGGGAGGAGTTTGGGAGGTAGGGAGGGAAGGGACAGTAGGGGAAAAACAAAGAAGAGGGTAACAATGCTCCATAAGAAATGTACTTTTTACCTTATTCATGTAACTGTAACGCCTCTGTACAATATCTTTACAATAAAAATACATATTATAAAAAATACAGTGACACTTGTTGAGGAATTACTACTGTCATTAATTTGATTTAAGGTCAGAAAATGGAGAAAGCAAAAAAGACAATTCATCCTAATGACTGGAAATATGAATTTCTTTTTAGAAAAAAATGAATGTTTCTCAGTAATGCCCACTGGGAACAGATGTTGAAGCCAAAGAGGCATGTGTGTCTTTATAGTTAATCTGTTTGCTTATTTGGCCTATTACTCCCTGGGCATCATTAGAAACTCATTGACAAAAAAATGTGGTATTTGTCTTAAGATTCAGAAAATCTGGTCTTTGCTATTTTCTTTGCAGCTTATTTATCAAGGGCCCTTTGCTAAATGATTCATACCATGAGCTTCCAGCTATCCTACTGTTCAAGCAGGAATTGAGGATAGCTAAAACTTGAAAATTCATTGAATAGACGTAACTGGATAAGCTGTGTGACAACACACAACTGGGAGGAGTTTGTATTATGAGCTATGAGTGCCTTGAGAAAACCATGTACTGCAGATTAAGTTCCTAGCTCTATTTCTCCATGTCAAAAGCTCCCAATGCCTGTGAGAATGTCCTAAATTATGTTATCCTAAAACCTAGAAAGCAGTAGGAATTGGTAATAAATAAAAAAGGAAGGGAGGGAGAAATCAAAGAATGAGAGAGAATCTGAGAGAAAGAGACATGGAGAAGTATAGAGAAAGACAAGGAGAAAAGACATAGAAGAGGAGAAGAGGGGGTTGAAGAAAGACAAAGAGAAGACCAAGATAAATTAAAATGGAATTGTAACATTAAAATGAAAATGAAAGGAAGATTGAGAGAGAGGCTATAGATATAATTGGTAGATACAAGATAGATTGATAGATAGAGGGTTATCTTGGTGATCTGATGAAGTTGATCTAGTTGTAGACCTTGTAAAAGGCTTGATCAAATCACCTGATGTACTCTTTTCAGCAATCATTCCCAGATTTTTTGTAAATTCCTATTTCCCCAGTGTGATGTTAACCAGCATCTCTGTGAGAATCTGGGGTGACTACCTCATTGCAGTTTGCCCAGAACCTCTTCCTGCATCTGCTCTGAAAGCTCAGCATCCTGGAAACCCTCTCAGTGTTGGGCAGTCTGTTATGGTATCATATCAGAAGCCAGAGTATAGATACCAAAACAGATGGATCCCAGTAAATGGCTTCCTGCTTTGAGAGTAATTTTCCAGTGTGTGTACATAATTTGTAGTATCGAAAATAGTTTGCTTTCCAAATTTGTAGTATCTGAAAATAGGTTGCTTTCCCTCACCCCAAATGGTCAGATAGTTGAGAAAATAGTGACTTTCAGTATGTCCAAGGAAGGAAACTGGGGTATATGTTTATACTTTGACACATTGCCCTTACAATTCAGCTTTCACTCAATCAGGACCTTGTCATTTACTTGTTTATATTTATATTGATTGGTATAGTACAAAGCTTCCTAAACTCTTGTGACATAAATTCAGAAAAAACAATATGTTTTTGTTACTTTCTTGTTTTACTCAGTTGTATGATGAAGATTCATTCAGTCAATGAAAGGCGTGATGTAGAGTCTCTGTGGCTGTCACCACTCATGGTGACAGTTAGTATTGCAGACAATGGCACATTAGAGTGGAGGCAGTGTTTTGGTCTCCCACACAGAGCGTGCTATGGAAACATTTTTTTTTAAATCCTTACCTCAATCTGTACAGTAAAGGATTATGGGCATGTATTCAGGACAGATCAGCTAAACTTTTAGAATCAGGGTTCTGAAAATGAACTAAGATAATTGGATTATAATTCTTAGAGCCTTTTATTTTAAAGGGTAAAAATCTTACTTTTTTTTATTCTGAGAATATCGTACAGAGGAGTTACAATTACATGGGCAAGATAATGAGTACATTTTTTATCAAGCATTGTTGCCTCCTCTTTGTTTCCCCTTCCCATCCTTCCCATACTCCCCCTACCCCCATCTGCCTCCCCCCACCTCCCACCAAAGTTGTAAAGTTCTTTTTCGACTTAACGACTTGTACATCTCATTGTTGCAATGGGTCCACCTGTATCCCTAGTTAAACGATATGTTTTTTTCCCTTCCCCTCCACAAATTATACCAACATCAAATACAGAGAAAGTATGGGTTATACCGTGGGGGAGGGACATACAAAGCAACATAGAATCATCTTATAAATCTGTTAGAAAAAATCACATGAAAGAAAAAAAAACATTTGAATACATATCTTAGGGTTCATTTCCCTAACATCACCTTATCTGACCTTTTCTGCTTGACTCAGACATATACTAGATATTGAAAATAGGGAAAACAATGGGACCTATGTTTTTTGGGGCCTGCTTTACTTCACTTAATATAATTTTTTCCAAGCCTTTTCATTTCCTAGCAAATGGGGCAATGTCATTTTTTCCGATGGAGACATAGAATTCCATTGTGTATATATATACCACATTTTCTTGATCCATTCGTCTACTGAGGGGCAACTGGGTTGGTTCCATATCTTAGCTATGGTAAATAATGCTGCAATAAACATCTGGCACAAGAACAGACCTCAAGACCAGTGGAATAGAATTGAAAACTCAGAAATGAACCTACAGACCTATAGCCATCTAATCTTTGATAAGGGAGCTAAAAAAATAGAATGGAAGAAAGACAGCCTCTTCAGTAAATGGTGCTGGCAAAATTGGTTAACTACTTGTAGAAAACTAAAGCTAGATCCTTATATATCACCCTGAACCAGAATCAACTCCAAATGGATCCAAGACCTCGAAGTCAAAGCAGACACTCTGAAAACATTACAGGATGGAATAGGAGAAACCCTAGGTCTCCTTGGCACAGGCTGAAATTTTCTTAATAGAGACGCGGAAACACAACAAATCAAAGAAAGGTTGGACAAATGGGATTGCATGAAGTTGCAGAGCTTCTGCATGGCAAACGACATAGCTATCAAGATAAATAGTAGCCCACGGATTAGGAGAAGATCTTCACTAGCCATACAATGGACAAAGATCTCATATCTAAAATATACTTGGAACTCAAAAATTAAATCCCCCAACCACAAATCCTCAAAGAAACAGCTGTCCAATAAAAAAGTGGGCTAATGACTTAAAGAGAAACTTCTCTGAAGAAGAAAGAAGGATGGCCAATAGACACATGAAGAAATGTTCAACCTCCCTAGCCATAAAAGAAATGCAAATCAAAACAACATTGAGACACCACCTCACTCCAGTTAGAATGGCAAAAATCAAGAATTCTAATAACAACAAATGCTGGAGGGGATGTGGACAGAAGGGAACCTTACTTCATTGGTGGTGAGAGTGTAAACTTGTTCAACCACTTTGGAAAGTAGTATGGAGGTTCCTCAAAAGACTCCACACATATCTCCCCTATGACCCAGCAGTCCCACTTTTGGGCATTTACCCAAATATTTACAAAGAAGACCACAATAAAGCTACCAGCACAACTATGTTTATTGCAGCATTATTTACCATAGAGTTCTTGATTATAGCCATTCTAACTGGGGTGAGGTGGTATCTCAATGTTGTTTTGATTTTCATTTCTTTTGTGGCTAGAGAGGTTGAGACACATGAAGATCTTACTTTCTTCCTGAGGTGATCCCAGTTTACAAAGATTAACTTGAAACCACACTAATTTGGAATTGTAAGAACTGGACCAGGTGTAGTATTGAAGGCTCCCCACAAAGAAAGATTTGGGTGAGCAAATTGACTCATTTGGAATCATAGAACAGCTCAAGTCAGGGTCACTTTTCATAATCAGAAAAAGGACTTCATATTTGGATAGGAACAAACTCAAGAAATGCAATTATATTTCCTCTACAGAGATTTGCACTTTTTATATACTTTAGGATTAACATTTCAATGTAGTTAAAGGTCACTTTGTGAAGATGGCTGTTTTTCTAAACGTTTTCTTTAAAGGTATTTAAAATTGTATCATTCAAAGCTTTTCGTGCAAACATTGGGAACAAACTGATTACTTATCTCTGGATCACTTTAGCCTGCTTATGCTGCCATCTTGCTCCTAGCTTTCCTACTTCTGAGTTAATGTGTAGCAATATTTGTCAGTGTATGTTCATAATTCTCTTACCCTGTAACTTTGTGCCAGTATATGCTGTTGTAGATTAGTAACTGAAAGCATTTAATTATATTTGCAATTGCAATTTTCTTAAATTATAGGAAGGTTCCATGTTTTTTCTTCCTTTGAGTATACATATTTTAAATGCAAACTATGGGAAAGCATAATGTTGAATCAAAAAAGCTGACTGACACAAGTTAAGACAAAATAACTGGAATGTGGCTTTTTGGTACAGTGCTTTCCTAGCATGCATGAGGCCTTAGGTTCAATTCCTCAGTACCACATACACAAAAATAATCATGACTCCATATCTTAGCTATGGTAAATAATGCTGTGATAAACATAGTTGGGCTGGTAGCTTTAGTATGGTCTTGTTTGTGATCATTTTGGTAAATGCCCAAAAGTGTGATTGCTGGGTCATAGGGGAGCTCCAGGTGGAGTCTTTTGAGGAACCTCCACACTGCTTTCCAAAGTGGTTGAACAAGTTTACATTCCCACCAACAATGTAGTAAGGTTCCCTTTTGGCCACATCCCCTCCAGCATTTGTTATTATTAGATTTCTTGATTATAGTCATTCTGACTGGGGTGAGGTGGTCGCTCAGTGCTGTTTTGATTTGCATTTCTTTTATGGCTAGAGAGGTTGAACATTTCTTCATGTGTCTATTGGACATTCTTATTTCCTCTTCAGAGAAGTTTCTCTTTAAGTCTTTAGCCCACTTATTTATTGGGAAGTTATTTCTTTGAGGATTTGTGGGTGGGGGATTTAATTTTTGAGTTCTAAGTATATTACAGATATGAGACCCTTGTCCATTGTATGGCTAGTGAAGATCTTCTCCCAATCCGTGGGCTTTCTGTTGATCTTGCTAGTTATGTCCTTTACCATACAGAAGTCCTGCAGTTATATATATATATATATATATATATATATATGCAATGGAATTCTATGCCTCCATCAGAAAGAATGACATTGCCCCATTTGTTAGGAAATGGGAAGACTTGGAAAAAAATATATTAAGTGAAGCAAGCCAGGCCCAAAGCAACACAGGTCCCATGTTTTCCCTTATTTGCAATAGCTAGTATATGTCTAGGACAAGCACAAAAGTTCAAAAGATATGTACATATGACCAGGTAAGATGTGTTAAGTGAAATGAATCCCAAGATAGGGACACAAGTTTTTTTTTCTTGCTTGCTATTATTTTTAACATATTTATAATTTACTATGTGATTTTTTTTTGTTTCTTTGGTATGTTCCTTTCACACCGTAGAACCCCTGTTTTCACTGTATTTGATTTTGGTGCCCTGCATCTTGTATATTCATTTTTCTAATTTGGGGAGGGGAAGGGAAAAAAACAAAATGCTTAAATAGGGATACAAGTTGACCCATTGTAGCAATGAGACGTACAAGACACTATTTTGAAAATGAACCTTACAACTTCAGGTGTGGGGAGGAGGAGAGGGTAGCATTAGGGAGGTAGGGAAGGAAGGGAGGGTAGGGTATAAACAAAGGAGGGGGTAACAATGTTCCATAGGAAGTGTACTCATTACCTTAGTCATGTAACTGTAACCCCTCTGTACAGTATCTTTACAATAAAAATATATATTAAGAAAAAAACTTATTGTAAAAATATAGCTGTCTTGGGCCTGTTTCTGTTTCATGAATAAATATGGAATATTTGTCCTAATGCCTACAGAAAGATAAGCTCTACTTTTGTTGGATGTAATATGAGACTGTCTTTTCTATTCTAAGAATGCTTTATTTTATAGTGACTTTCAAAGAACATCAGGCAATAGTGTGCTCTCAGGTGCTCAACACTAGCTGAATATGAGCACATTGATCAGGGTGTGGGCCAAGAGATGTTTTGAGAACATCCTGGACTTGGTTCTCAGCCCAAACTGATCAGTTGGAGATGTCTCATGCACACAGATTTGTTTGTTTATTTTATTTGTTGACAGTACTATGCTTTGAACTTGGTGCCTTCTTCGTTCTAGTTAAACACTATTTGTGTTTTTACCTTTAGTTGCTTTGGTGATAGGGTCTTGTGTCTTTGTTCCAGGTCATGTTATGGCTTCTATCTAAGCCTTCTGCATAGCCATGTTTAAAAGTACTTACTTCTGTGCCAGGCTTGTTTATTGATATGGTATCTTGCTTTTTGATTTGTTCTGACTAGCCTCCAAATATGATCCTTCCACTCTGTTTCCTGAGTAACTGGAATTATATTTGGTAAACTACTGTACCTGGCCCTAATATAAAGAGTTCTTAAGTTGAGTGAGTTAAGTGTGAACAAAACGACTTTTTAAATTTATTGGCTCATTTGTCAATTTTATTAATGTAGAGGAAACCAATATAGAGTTAAATATTTCATTCTAACTAGAATGAATAAAGAGAGTATGAAATACAAATAAAAATTACATGTCAACTAGAGTGTTTGGTTAAAAGGCTGCTTTTAACTCAAAAGGTAATCTTTAGGCTACTTTGCATTCATTTGACTAGAATAACACACCACTGCCAGACCTTGCGAATGTTATGATCCATGTACACACAGATTTGATCATCAAAGTCTGGAAATGCTCTCCTCCCACATAATTTCCATATTTGGTATTGAGTCAAAGTTTTAATGGAGAGACTTCTGTAATCTGTTCTATCTCTACCTTATGATATGCTGCCAAGAATGCTACTTTCAAAGAGATGATAACGCTGAACTTTAACCTTGTAGAAACCAGAGAACTCAAGGATTGATTGAAGCTCAGCAATGGTGAAAATTAACTCAACTAGATTTCTGATTTTGATTCAAAACTGTTTATACAGGGCATTGTTAGCTTACATATGAAATCTTAGCTACTCAGGAGGCTGAGATCTGAGTATCAAGTTCGGGAGCCAGCCTGGGCAGACAAATCTGAGATTTTTGTGTTCAATTAAGACATCAAAATGCTAGAAGTAGAGATGTGGATTTTGTAATAGCCGTGAGCTAAGAAGCCAAGCAACAGGCCCGGAGTTCAAGCCCCAGTACTGGCACAAAACAACAACAGTAACCAAATGACTATTTCTGTGCTGTGGGCTTGGTTTGCTTTCATAACAATTAGGGAATATGAACTGAGCTGTGATTGAGTAAGACAGAATACGAAACAAAAGAAAACTTAATCTTTCAGATTCAATATTGATAATGGAATTCTTCAGGAGTAAAAGCTACCATTCAACATAGCATCAAATGACTTTCCTAAGTGCAAGTAAAGTTACTTTCTAGATGAATATTTTCACGATGTATTTATCAGCTGATAAAACTGACTGAAATTCATTTTAGGGTCTGGTGTAGAGAAAAATATGTTTCATGAGTCAGTCTTCATTCAGATTGTAAACATGTGATATGTCTTCCTTTGCCATCAGAAATAATATGTGGCTATATAGCTTCACAGAGCACACAATGATAAGGATGTGAGAAACTTTAGAAGAAAACCCCAACTTCTTTAAGAAAAAAGTGAACAGAAGTCCTTTTACATACAGGCCAATGCTGTATTTATAAGCTTGGTGAGCTTATCTCTTTTTGTGTGAAAATACCATACAGAGGGGTTACAATTACATGGTCAAGGTAATGAGTACATTTCTTATCAAGCATTATTGCCTCCTCCTTTGTTTCCCCTTCCCATCCCTTCCTATCACCTTCCCCCACCCCATCTCCCCGCCCCTTGCCAAAGTTGTAAAGTTCATTTTTCAACATAACGTTTTGTACATCTCATTTTTACAATTGGTCCACCTGTATCTCAATTTAAACAATTTGTTTTTTCCCTTCCCCTCCACAAATTATACCAACATCAAATACAGTGAAAACGGGTTATACCGTGGGAGAGGGACATTCAAACCAACAAAGAAATACCTTATAAATATGTTAGAAACAATAGCAAGAAAGGAAAAACCATTTGAGTACTTATCTTGGGGTTGATTTCGCCTAACATCAACTTATCTGACTGTTTCTGCTTGTCTCAGACATATACTAGTTATTGCAAATAAGGGAAACCATGGGACCTATGTTTCTTTGGGCCTGGCTTACTTCACTTAATATAACTTTTTCCAAGTCTTTCCATTTCCTAAGAAATGGGGCAATGTCATTCTTTCTAATGGAGGCATATAATTCCATTGTGTATATATACCACATTTTCTCAATCCATTCCTCTACTGAGGGGCATCTGGGTTGGTTCCATATCTTAGCTATGGTAAATAATACTGCAAGAAACATAGTTGTGCTGGTAGCTTTAGTATGGTCTTGTTTGTGAACATTTGGGTAAATGCCCAAAAGTGGGATTGCTGGGTCATAGGGGAGCTCTATGTGGAGTCTTTTGAGGAACCTCCATACTGCTTTCAAAAGTGGTTGAACAAGGTTACACTCCCACCAACAATGAAGTAAGGTCCCTTTCTGTCCACATCCCCTCCAGCATCTGTTGTTATTAGAGTTCTTGATTATAGCCATTCTAACTGGGGTGAGGTGGTCTCTCAGTGTTGTTTTTATTTGCATTTCATTTATCGCTAGAGATGTTAAGCATTTCTTCATGTGTCTATTGGCCATCCTTCTTTCTTCTTCAGAGAAGTTTCTCTTAAAGTCTGTAGCCCACTTATTTATTGAGCAGCTGTTCTTTGAGGATTTTTTGTTGAGGGATTTAATTTTTTGAGTTCAGGTATATTTTAGATATGAGACCTTTGTCCCTTGTATGGCTAGTGAAGATCTTCTCCCAATCCATGGGCTCTCTATTGATCTTGCTAGCTATGTCCTTTGCCATGCAGAAGTTCTGCAATTTCATTCAATCCCATTTGTTCATCCTTTCTTTGATTTGTTGTGTTTCTGGGTCTCTATTAAGAAAATTTTGGCCTGTGCCAAGGTTACCTAGGGTTTCTTCTATTCCATCCTGTAATGTTTTCAGCGTGTCTGCTTTGACTTCAAGGTCTTTGATCCATTTGGAGTTGATTCTGGTGCAGGGTGATATATAAGAATCTAGCTTTAGTTTTCTACAAGTAGTTAACCAATTTTGCTAGCACCATTTACTGAAAAGGCTGTGTTTTTTTCATTCTATTTTTTTAGCTCCCTTATTGAAAATTAGATGGCTATATGTCTATGTGTTCATTTCTGGGTTTTCAATCCTATTCCATTGGTCCTGAGGTCTGTTCTTGTGCCAATTCTAAGCTGTTTTGATTACTATGGCTTTGTAGTAGAGATTGAAATTTGGTGTTGATATTCTTCCAGCATTGTTCTTTTTGTTAAGGATTGTTTATGCTATTCGGGTTCTTTTATTGTTCCATATGAATTTTTGGATTGCCTCTTCTATTTCCTTGAAGAATGAGGTTGGAATATTGATAGGTATCGTATTGAATTTGTAGATAGCCTTCAGAAATATATTTTCAGGATGTTGATCCTTCCAATCCAAGAGCATGGGAAGTTTTTCCACTTTCTAAATTCTGTTTTGATTTCCTTTTTCAGGTTTTTAAAGTTTTCATCAAAGAAGTCCTTCACTTCTTTGGTTAAGTTAACTCTTAGGTATTTTATTTTTTTGTGGGGCTATTATGAATGGAGTTGCTTTCTTGATTTCAGCCATGCTTTTCTCATTTTTTGGCATACAGAAAAGCCATTGATTTTTGAGGGTTAATTTTATACCCTGCTTCTTTGCCAAAGTTTTAAATCAGCTTGATTAATTTGGGAGTGGAGTCCATGGGATTCTTTAAATACAAGATCATGTCATCTGCAAAGAGGGAGAGTTTTACTTCATCTTTTCCTATTTGGATCCTTTTTATGTTTGCATCTTGTCTTATTGCTACTAAATTGAAAAGAAGTGGAGAGAGTGGACATCCTTGTCTCGTTCCTGAGTTAAGAGGAAATGGTGTTAGTTTTTCACCATTAAGTATAATGGTGGCAAATATTTGTCATATACAGTCTTTATTGTATTGAGGAATGTTCCCTGGATTCCTCATTTTTCCAGAACCTTCATCATAAAGGGGTGTTGGATCTTGTCAGATGCTTTTTCTGCATCTATTGAGACAATCATGTGGTTCTTATCCTTGCTCTTGTTGATGTGATGAATTATATTAATTGATTTGCATATTTTGAACCAGCTTTGCATCCCTGAAATGAATCCTGTTTGATCGTAGTGTATGATTTTGGGGGATGAATTGTTGAAGTCGATTAGCCAAAATTTTGTTGAGAAGTTTTGCATTAATGTTCGTCAAAGAAATGGGTCTATAGTTCTCTTTCTTTGATGAGTCCCTGCCTGGTTTTGGGATGAGGGTTATGATGGCTTCATAGAATGAGTTTGGTAGTGAACTTTCTCTTTCAATTTTATTGAAGAGTTGGAGGAGCATTGGTGTGAGCTCTGCTTTGAAGACCTTGTAGAATTCCATTGTAAACCCATCTGGTCCTGGGATTTTCTTAGATGGGAAGTGTCTTATTGCTTTTTCTATTTCAATGCTTGATATGGGCCTGTTAAGCTGGTTTAACTCATCTTGGTTTAGTTTTAGCATGTCAACATTTGCTAGGAAAAGGTCCATTTCTGCCAAGCTCTCAAACTTATTAGCATAAAGGTTTGAGAAGTATTCCCTCATAATATTCTGAATCTTGTTGTTTCTGTGGTGATGTTTCCATTCTCATCTCTGAGTTTGTTCATTTGGGTGTGTTCTCTTCTTTTTCTGATAAGATTTGCTAAGGGTCTGTCAATTTTGTTAATTGTTCAAAGAACCAACTCTTTTGTTGATTTTTTTCTATTTTTTGGATTTTAATTCGTTTGATTCTGATTTAATTTTAATGATTTCTTTCCTTCTACTGGATTGTGGTTTATCTTGCTACTCTTTTTCAAGGTAGTTCACATGGAGGCTTGGTAAGCCTTTCTGAGCCACAGCAAAATGTACTTGTGGCTTCTAGTATCTCTGGTGCATATCTGAACTTTGCTTCTATATAGATAACTATAGATTATTAGAAACCACAAAAATAAACAAAGGTATTTTACTTGAGTCTCTGTGAACATAACAGCATTTGGATTAACCTAACTAAACTAGGACTTCCTGATCTGATGAAATCTCTAGGAAGAGGGTAAAGACCCCCTGAGATGTTAAGCATAAGAATCACCTAAATTAAAATGTCATTTAGAACCAAGAGCTGTTGATTCACACCTTGTAATTCTAGCTAATCAGGAGGTTGTGATCTAGAGGACTGCTGTTCAAAGCCAGCCTTGTGCAGAAATGTCTTTGAGACTTTATCTCTAAAATTATAAGCAAAAAGTTAGGCTTGAGGCATAGCTCAAGTGATTGAGCACCAGTCAAGAAAGTAAGCTAAATAAGTTTGCAGGCCTCGAGTTTGAATCACAGTACAGCAAAAACCAACAAGCAAAAAATTCCCCCATCATTTAGAAAGGAAATATTTCTATTTGAGTTATTTAATCTAAGACTTTTAGATTCTACATGCATGGTATCTGAGAATTTGGGAACTAGATTAATTGGTTCATTAGTTTGTCATTGGTGTCCAGACCTCTGCTTTCCTTGGAACAATGACCCTGATTTTCCTGTTTGTGTCAACTGCATTTGACATCAGGGACACAATGGACAGTGAGAAGATGCTGCCAAATTTTACATGACTAATGAGCCACGGGAGAATCTAGGTACTGTTTCCAAAAGATTTTGATCAGAATTTGTTTTTTTAGAGCAAATGAAATCCTATATAAAATACAAAGATGACAGAGATAAAAACTCTCTGCTTTTCAAATTTGAGCAGAGTGCTTGGGGGTATGGAAGGAATATTGGCCTTAGAAATGAAATGTTTGGTTTTGAGTCTTGTCTTTACTGTAACTAGCTTCCTCACCTTTAGCAAGTCACTTGGTGTCTCTGAAGTCAGTCATGTAAGAAATAGGACAATAGCCCAAGGCATAGTCATTGTAAGGATGGAAGCAATTTGTATGATATGATGCATACAAAAGTTATTTTTATTTTCCATTAGTAAACCCCTTCAAGTTAAATTCTTTTTTTTCTAGGCCAGAAATAACTATAACTTCACAGAAAATGTGCTGCTTTAATAGCTGGAGTACAGTCTCAAAATAGTGACATATGCCTTTTTAGTTTAGATAAGCAACATCTGCTCTGTAGTGTTTTCCTTTTGGCCTTTTAGAAAAAGGATGTATAGTTTCAACATGAATTTTAGCCAGTTACACTTGAAAATAGCCTGTCCCAATGAACTGAAGTAACTGACAACATTATCATGGGTTCCATAATTGGACTTATATCACTGAAAGATCTGTTCTATCATTTAGGAAAGACTTGTATTTATTAATGATTACATTCATAGCAAACACATGTCCAAATCATTCCTTAAGTCATTTCAAATCATTACTGTTCACTGTTTAATTTACTGGCTTCATTTTAACTGATAGATCACTCCTTTACCTTCAAGAATTTAATGGGCTTTTTTCTCTACTAAGAGATGTCTCCTCAGCTATCATAGTTTGGCATAAAATATGCAAACTCTGATCTTAATTTATTAAAGGCTTTCATTTGTGGCCCTTTCCAAAATGAAAGTTGACAGAAGTACTTCTGCTGTTAATAAACTCAGAATTTTTAGCTCTACCCTGAGCTTGATACTCTTCTGTTTTCAGGCACCAGGAGCAAGTGTGCTCACATGTGGTGTAACCTGTTCTGTTGTTCTCTGTTTTTTTCTCACAGCAACACCCTTGAGCTCATTGAAGCAACCTCGAGTGGACACTGCTCCCGTGGTCGCATCTCCCTATCAAAGAAGAGACTCAGACAGATACTGTGGGCTCTGCGCAGCCTGGTTCAACAACCCCCTGATGGCCCAGCAACACTATGATGGCAAGAAACACAAAAAAAATGCAGCAAGAGTTGCTTTGCTAGAACAGCTTGGAACAACCCTGGATATGGGGGAACTAAGAGGTAAGATAAATGTCCTAATTTCTGCCAGAAAACTGAGCTTTCCTAGAAAGGAGTTTTCACAAAGTGGGGTGAGTTTTCTTATATTTTGTTTTATAAAGAAATTAAGAGTTTCACCTAAAAACAATGGAAAGGGATTGAAATGAGCAGCTAGCTAGCTGTAGTCTATTTTTGTGATGTTTCAGAGTGTTCATTTCTGTATCTTTATTCAGTGTTCTTCAAATCAGACATACCCATCTATGATTCTTTTCTTTTTGTTTATTCATAAACACTTTCTTTAATAAATGCTTCTGTAGATAATCATCATAAATTGTTACTGTAAAGCCCGATGGTTATTTCAATCTTATGTGCTTTTATGAATTCAGTCAAAACAAAGCAAATGTGACTAGATGGTACAATGTAGCCAACACCTTCCCAGACAAGCTTTTCCTCTGACAGTCTTCCTTTATTAAAAAAAAAAAAAAAGGAAAACATTTATCAGTTCAAGCTTGTAGAATATCACTGAAACTGTTGAGGCCTGGAAACCATAGGGTCATAATCTTGTAAATGTTCTGTGAATGCCATCAATGATCATTTAAGCATTTATTTATTACCTATATATTTTTCAGTTTTTTTCTTTTGGTGGCACTGGGGATTAAATTTAGGGCTTGATGTTTGTTAGGAGTTGTGCTACTGCTTGAGCCATGCCTCCAGCCCATTTTGCTCTGGTTATTTTTTCAAATAAGCTCATATTTTTATGCCTGGGCTGGCCTACACTATTCCTATTTGCACTGTACATTATAGATAGCATGCAGGCATATAACACCATACCTAGTGGTTGGTTGAGGTGGGGTCTCCAGAAAGTATTTTTAGTATTTAGTATTTATGCTGCTCACCTACAGAAGCATTTAGTAAAGAAAATGTTTATGAATAAAGCAAAAAGAAAAGAGTCATAGATGGGTGAGTCTGATTTGAAGAACAGCGAATAAAGATACAGAAATGATCACTCTGAAATATCACAACAATAGACTATAGCTAGCTAGCTGCTCACTTTCAATCCCCTTCCATTGCTTTTAGGTGAACCTCTTATTTCCTTAGTAAGCAAACTGGCCTAGAACCTCAATCTTCCCAACCTCCATTTTTTTTGAGTAGCTAAGATTATAATTATGAGCCATCGGCACCAAGTACCTAATCATTATTGTTTGTCACAGATCCATATTAGCTTTGTAAAGGCATAATAAAATTGCTTACTCTATTTTACAAAGTATTTTTTCAGAAAAATCATTCTGTAGAAGGTGATGTTGATCCTAGAACTCATATTTGGTATCTAAAACTATTAGATATGCTTTTATGGATTGGCCAGGGAACATTATTCATAACAGTCATAAGGTATAAATGGCAAAATTTATGAGTCAATTTTGTGGATGCATCATGAAGAACCTACAGTTCTTACTACCTTAATCAGGATGTGGACCTCTGAGAGGGATAATTAGGACAGGAAATGTCCTGGGATGTTTCTTAACCAAAAGAAAAATTACGTTGTATGAACTGAGACACATCATCTCTGATTATGTTGACTGGAAAGTCTTTATGCCTGAAAAGGATATGAATTTGAACTAGAAATGTGGGTAGGTGACATGTTATCTGGTGATACATTATATGTGATTAGACTCATATACGTATATACCAAGAGGCAGGAAACAGAAGCTGTAGAGTTAATAAATGTCACCATGAAAGGATCCCCTGCTGCCATGTAGATTTAAGATTAGGCATACATTATGATGGAACTTAATTAAAGACTTCTTCCTAGATAGTGGCTTCCGGCAGATAAGAAAATGTTTTATTTTGTGTATGTTTTCTTATCTTAGAGAAGTAACATGAGGCTAAATATTTTAGTATGTCAGATAATTTCATTGTAGGTTTTGATTTGTTTGCACTATTGCTTTTTGCTAGGGAATTTCTTATGTTTTCAATCTATGTCTTGTTAAAAACTCGAGGATGAGTTTCTCCATAGCTGAAGGCCACTCTGCAACTCAGCTGTTGCTGGCAGATAACAATAGGTTCCATGGCTCCTGCACGCACGGCTCTGGAGGAGAAAAATGGGGCTTTATTTATGTTTGGTGCCAGATATTATGACTTGAAGAAGAATTATTCCTACAGCACATCCTTCTTGTCTATTTTGAATTATCCATGCTGCATCTTTTATGTACAACCACATCTTAATGACTTGGGCGTCTAAATTCTGCAACATTTGAGCAGCTTGTCTTTTATATAGAAGACAAAGAAGCTGCTCTTTGACTTGATAGCTCAATGTGACTCTGAGTCAGTATCACCTGGAATGTGATTAGCATTGAGTGCAGTGTCCTTGAATCCAACCTTTCCACCCACCCTTATATATTTATTCAAATATTTAATATTGTAGAAGCTTGAACGGTAAGGCAGCCATGGTAACCTGGAACAAGTTTTTAAGCACACTCATACATACATACACAGGCACACACCTGTACATTTCTGGAATGCTTCTAAAATATGATCAATTAACAAAAGCAAAAGTGCTGATGAGTAAACCCAGGCATATCCATAACTTTCTCAAAATGATCCTAGGTAAACGGAGAATGATGCTGGTGTGGCACAGGAGGCCAGGCTGTTTCTCGTCTCGCAGTCTATCTCGCATTTTTAAGTACTACTTTCTTTATTTATTACTATGATTTTCCTCAGTTCCTGTTTTTTCCTACTTTCCCTATAGATTGTTAGCAACTTGAAAGCAGACATCTATGTCCATTTTGCTTACTGGGGTGAGTGTTCCAAACATCTAAAATAGTGGTGAACACATACTGCTTACTCAATAATTGCTAGATTAATAAACAGAAAAAGCCAAAAGAGAAAAATCACTTAAAAGAGAAAAATTATCCTAGAAACCTTACAATCACTTCTGTTTCTCAAAGGTCCCTCACTGAATAATTTCACCAAAAATTACTTATGATTCTTTTCTTCTATTTTACATATAGTGAAATGCATAAATGTTACGTATTATATTTTGATGAGGTTTGCCAAGTCTACCTCACATTTCACATAATCTAAGCAACTTTATTTTAATGTTGTTGTTTCCCATCATGGGGCTTGAACTCAAAGCCTTTGTACTGTCCCTGATGTTTTTTGGTTTTTCTCAAAGTAGTGCTCTACTTCGTTAGTAACAGCTTCAGTTTTGGCTTTTGGGTGGTTAATTGGAGATAAGAGTCTCATGTACTTCCCCATCCTGGTTGCCTTTGAACCAGGACCTTCAGGTCTCTGCCTCCTAAGTAACTAGGCTTATAGGCATAATCCACTAGCACCTACTTATATACAACTTTTACCGCATGTGACTTTTCCTGGTCAGTCCCAATTCTCAGATCCAGGAGACTGTTTATCTGAATTTTTTAAAAAAGCAAACATTAGTTTTGTTTTAAAAGTTTCACATCAATTAAATAAGAAAGAATGTGTGTATGTGTTTCTAGTTTCATTTAAAATTTACCTATTCATAGTTTATAAAGCAGTGTGTTCATTCAGCAATAGTCTGTTAACAGAAAGCCAACCATTTGCCTATCCATCCTCTTCTTGAGGATACATTTTGAATACAGTTTCCTTGAACGTTTTTCTTCAACTTTTATAAACGTTTATTTTTGTTGACATAGGACTTATTTCTCCCAGCAAATATCTAGAAGTAGAATTGATAGATGACAAGCTGTGTGTACTCTTAAATATATAAGGAATGGTTCATATACAAGCTAACTGTATAATTTTGCATATTCAAAGCAACAGAAGAATTCTGCATCCTCACTGGCATGTTTTTGGACAGTTTTAAAAATTTAACCCTTTTAGTTGGCACAGGAAGATATTTAATATGGATTGAGTTAATTAGGTAACCAATTATTGTGTGTGTGTGTGTGTGTGTGTGTGTGTGCGCGCACGCGTGCGCGCATGAATATGCGCGTGTAGGTTCTGAGGCTTATACTCAGGGCCTGGATGCTGTCGCTGAGCATTTTTACTCAAAGCTAACACTCTAGCACTTGAGCCACAGCTCTGCTTCCAGGTTTTTGGGGTGCTTAATTGGAGATAAAAATATCACAGATCTTTCTGTCCAGGCTGACTTCAGGCAACAATCCTCAGATCTCAGCCTCCTGAGTAGATAGAATTACAGGCCTGAGCCACTGGTACCCAGTTTAACATTTCATTTTTGATGAATTATGTCACACATTTTCAATGTGTGCATTGGTTACTTCTGGTTTTGCAGTTGTAAAATATCTTGTGTTTTTTTGTCTATTTAAAAATTGTCTTTGGATTAATGAACAATGTGTAGATTTTTTACAGATTATTGTTCATGTTTTGTTAGGTGAATTGTGAATATTTCTTATAATCTGAGACATACTTATTTTCTTAAATAAGCTTTTTGATGATGAGATATTTGAAATTGCAAGACTTATTTCTGTTTATTTTCTAATCATTGTTTTTTGTGTGTCTTTATAAAAATAATCTTTGTCTATGCTTATATTTTTGTATGTTTTATCACAATTTTTAGCTGTTATACCTAGTATATCTCAAATTAATTTTAGAATATGGTGTGACATAAAGGTTAGAATTAACCTTGGTTTTGTATATTAATACAATTGCTTTATGCCACTTGCTGAAAGTATTTATTAATAGTTCTTCATTGAATAGCCTTAAATTATTTTCATCAGTAATATAATGCTTGTATATAAGTCTATTATTGGACAATTTATACTATTCTATGAATCTCATGATCTACCTCTATACCAGAATCATAGTATGTTAACTTGTTTAACATCACAGAAGTCTTGAAAATAGTACAGGTTTTCCAACTATTGGTCTCACTTAAGATTGTTTGGTGTATTTATCCTTTATATTTCTATATAAGTTTTACAGTTAGAATATGGCTTAGTGGTAGAGTGCTTGCCTAGCTTGCACAAAGCCTGGTGTTTGATTCCTCAGCACCACATAAACAAAAAATGCTGTAATTAGAAATTTGGCTCAAGTGGTAGAGTGCTAGCCTTGAGCAAAATAAGCTCAGGGATAGTGTTCAGCACTTAGTTCAAGGCCCAGGACTGGCTGTATGTGTATATCTATATCTATATCCAGATCTAGATATCTAGATATCTAGATATAGATCTAGATATAGATATATATATATAGATATATATATATATCTTGAGAGCCTACATAGAAAAGTAATGAGACTATCAGATGGTGTTATTTGTGGGAGATTTGAATACTTCAAAATATTGAGTCTTACAATCAATGACCATCCTATCTCTCTCTCTCTATGATTCTTTAAGTACTCTCAGTAACATTTTGTATTTTAATGTATATGTACTATACATGATTTGTTGACTTGTAAGTATTTTATATCATTTATCAGACCCTAAATCGCATATAGTTTGAAGTTTGCATTTTGTATGTATTTATTTGTTACTAATATATAGGAAATGCCACTTCTTTTTCTACATTGACCTGATCCCTGTGACAAATGTGCAACTTTCTACTCATTGTTTGCATTTAATCTAATAGCATAAATAATTTGTACCTTCTGTGTATTTTTTGTTCATATTATGGTCATTGGAAGCTCAATATTAACATGTTATTCTTTTTTCTTTCTCTTCAGTCAGTATCAGGCTTTGAGTTCAGGGTCTTGTGCTTGCTTGGCTAGCTTGTTTATTCATGTCTGGCTTGGCTAGCTTGTTTATTCATGTCTGGCACTGATTAATTGGAGGTGGACTTTTGTAGACTTCCTTGCCTCAGCTTCAAACCACACTCCTCTGAATTGCCATCTACAAAGTAGCAAGGATAACATGTTTGAGCCACCAGCGCCTGACGAGTACCACATTGCTGATGTTAGCTTTACTTTTGTCTCAAATGGGCAATCAAATTTGAAAATGGAATTAATCTTGTAGATAAATACAAATGGGATTGTTTTAGATGTTATTAATTTGAATAACCTGGAACTCACTGTTCCAGAATAAAAATGTTATCTGCTTTGACTTCTAAATTTTAATTTATTTTAAAAAATTGTCAAGGAGATGAGAGAGAGAGCGATGGCAAGGGTTAGGTAAGTTACTGGTGTATGTTGTAGGTATGCGTGGATATGACACTGAAAACCCCCGTACAGCTAATATATATTGAGCTTCTATTCCTGGATATGTATTCTAATATAGGAAACAGAGTTATTGAATTATGGAATTATGAAATTCAATGATCAGAAAGTATAGATTTTCTTTATATTTTAACCTGTTCTTGACATCCTAAAACTCAGAGAGAAGGAAGTTTCTTATTTAGAAATAATAACAGTATACAGTATGAAGTTATAGCTAGTTGCAGATAGAATATTCATTTGAAAGATTTTTAAATTTATTATTTTAAAAGCGTTAGAAAAGAAAAAATCAGTTATTTGATTGTTTTAGGGGAAAGCATATTCTTATGTTTTTAATCTCATCTGAAGACATAAGTAACAGAATTCATTTGGAAATGTAATGTTTCCAAGACCCTAAGAGAAAACATGCTGAGTGCATGTTAGAGATTACTGAATTATGTCCAGGGTGCTGAGACCCAGGCAACTGTTCCTGAGTTAAGACTAGATCTGTGCCTCCTGATTGCAGTTGTACATATCCCCAATGACTCATCACTGAGTAACTAGAACTCTGAATCATTCACTCCTTTGTTTAGAAATAGCTGAGTTTGGGAACTCAAATATAAATATATTCTTTTTTACTTTTATCATCTTTAGTTGCATAAAGGAGTTGCCATTTAACAAAGCAGTTTATGAAAACAACACATCTAGCATCTAGATCAATTTCATACCTCTCAACATTCTCACCCATCTCTCCTTTGCCCACTCCTAGAAACTTGCTCAGAACCCGGGGATCTAACAGGCATAGGAGACACAGTTTTCTAGAGATGCATTGTTTGCAGAGTGTATTACATACCATCAATTGGGGAATTCTCACTCCATTTGAGCTTGAGTAAGTATCAAAAATCCAAACAAAAATCACACTCACTCTTCATAGGGGCCTGTACTTGAGTGGCAAAGTTCAATGAAGAACAAACTCAGGAACAACTACTAGAGATCATAGCTCCTTCTATCATGCAGCTACTGCCTTTATTAGCAGGAATGTAGATTAATTTCAAGAGGGTACAATGAGTTTAGGACTTTAAATCATGAAAGTAACACATGAGAAAGAAGGAGATTTACTTCAAAACAAGCAGAACATGAGGTTTTTTTTTAAATCATTTCTGCTGTGTGATATGAGTTGGCTCTACTTAATTTAGTTCTGCTTAATGTTGGCTTGACCTCTGCCTATATCCCAAGTGATAGACAGCTTCCCCATATGAATGTCACTCTTCTGTCTTTATTACCCACGTTACCTGTGCACAGGTTCTTGGACAGTGGACTCGCACCAAGAACAATGAAAAAAAAGACACTCTGGGTAAAACCATAAATACTTTTCAAGGGCATCCAGAGCAGCCCTTCTATCAAAACTTACTGGCTATAACAAACTCAAAAATAGACATTTACTATCTCTCCTTATTTCCACAGAGGAATTTGAGGTGACTTGGCTAGAAGATTCTGCCTTGAGGTTTCTCTAAATACTGCAGCAGAGATATATGACAGGGCTGCTGACATTTGCTGGAGGATCTTCTTTTACAGGTGGCACATTCTATCCCTACAAACAGGTTAGCAGTTGCTAGGTTTTGGAGTGGGGAAGAGGGATGACTACAGTGAAACAGAAGAGGGTTTATGGGCAATGGAAACCATACCTTGCCCATTGTGGTCAAGTGCTTTGGTCAAAATTTGTATAATTAATAAACCAAGGAGAGGGTAGCATGTGAATTTTAAAAGCTGAGTAAATGACTCTAGCCTTGAGCTGAAGAACTGAGGGACAGCGCCTAGACCCAGGGCTCAGGACCTATGACCGACAAAAAAAAAAAAAAAAGAAAGCTGAGTAAATGGAGAAAGAAAGAAAAGAGTTCTTATTGGTGTGTCTTTTTTCTTCTGAGGAGGACCTCCTTCCTTTAAGCATCTCCTAGGGTCATGAATGTGCTAGATTCAGTGGCTGATAACTTCCCACACAGAGCATCCAGTGGAAGCTGTTCTTTTTATGATGCCTGAAGATCCATCATGTTGTATCATCTCTACTACCTTCTTCGTTAGATCCAAGTCACTGAGTTTAGCCATATTCAAGGGGTGGGAAGTGGGGTTCCAAGCTCGGTCTTCTTAAAAAGAAGACTCTCAGACAACACAGGGACATTTACTAACAATCAGAATGCAGGCGGGCACCTGACCTGTATGGCAAATACTATATTCTCACACACTTGTAGACATTATAGTTTTTAGTATTTCACCTTGTAATGGATTCACTGCAAGCAGTATACACATTGAGTCGGTAGTTACATTTATTTTGAAATAATACCTGACAGAAAACTTTCTACTCGTTCTCAGAAGAACCAAACCAGTAGAAAATTCATTAAATTTCCCAGGTAATCTTTGCCCAAGACCCTGACCTTGTCTCATAGATAATTAGAGATGGAGTTGGTGTGGACAAATGATATTTCCTATTTGAAAGCTTCTTAAGAATTTCCATATGCTCCTTAAATAATTGTTTCTTCTCATCTCTTTTTACCTTGCCACCCCTGTATGCTTGAGGAGCTCTTAGTAGTTTGGTAACCAAGTTAATTGGAATTAACAGCTCAATTTGAGCTATTTAGCTCCATGTGATTTTATAGGAGCACAAATTTTCATCAGGTGATTTAGGGTCAAGATTTCAGAAACAGAAGTTTGTTATATCTCATTTATTTGTTTCATTTCTAACACTTATCCATTTGTCTATTTTCCCATTCATCTGATTACTATTTACTAAATGTCCACCATTCACCTGTCAAAAGTGCTAAAGATGATACAGTGAACCATAAAAGGAGGTCCTATTTTGAGAACATGACAGGAAACAAACATTGTTATCTTGTGATAAGAAAGATAAAGAATGCTAGGATGAATAATGAGATAGTAGGCAGGTTTCTTTGAATAGGGAGGTTAGTGAGAATCTTTTATAGATGTTGAGATTTTCAACTGCAACATGTAGCACCTGCATATTCTAAGCAGGAATATCAGCTGCTTCACAAGACTATGTAAGGAATGACCTAGGCAGTTGGGTGACTAGGGAGAGGGATAAAAGGTAAGTTGAGGACACATGAAGGTATATTTTGTAGGTCCTAGCAGTTTATTATAAAATGTTTCCAGTTCTTCTAAGGACAAATAGTTGTTTGCATGTCATTTCACTTGTCAATCCAAATGTTCTGTATTGTCTCTATTTAAGGGATTGTTTCCTATCCGTTCTAGGCCACTTGCTCCTTTATTCAGTCCAACATTGGGCTAGGTCCTGTTATTGCTGTGAGCCCAAATCTTACCTGCTTCCTCTGCACTTCACTGATTTATAAAGTAGTAAACATTGCTAGCAAAAGATCCCACATTGTTTCCTGGTTGGTACAGGATTAGAATTCCTTTGATATTGGAAGGTGATAACAACTGGCTAAGGTTTCCTTATTAGTGGTGGCCATGGGCAAATGGGTAGGTTAGAAGAACAGAGATTTCCTGTCAGTCTTTTAGCTGATGAGGAACAGTGTGCCAGGTCCTGTGAAACAGAACTGGTGTTGAAAGCAAATATATTTGTTCATTCAACATCAGTTTATTCGCACAGGAAATGGACCTGATGGTATCTCCTTGACCTTGTCATTTCTGGATAAAACATTCTTGTTACTGTTTAAGAAGTGTCATCTGTTAGAGTAAGTAAAAAACAAACCAATCAGATGGCTAAAAAGTGGAGATGGAAGGGGTGGTAGTGGGGATGGGCATGGAACTTCTAGGTATGGAGATTCAGCAGCATCAAGCAAGCTTGGAGGGATAAATAAACAGTGTTCAGTTTAAGTAAGCTAAGTGGAGAAACAAGAGTTGAAACAGCAGACAGGGAGTCTGGAGGCAGAACATAGCCCTTTGAGTATTTTTGTGAAATGACTGATTACAGCTGTGGTTGGAAATAATAGTGGAAAGGACTGGAGAAATAAGAATTGAGTACACAGTGGGAGTTGAATAATTCTATCTAAAGAGCAGAGCTGAAGAATGGTGAGTGAGCTGAAGAATTTTGGCAGGAAAATCATATATTGATATTTCTATTTTGAAAACAGTGTCTACAGACTGCAACATGAAAGCTGAGCTAGAAGGGAGATAGACTGGAGTCAGAAAGGTTTGTTAGAAGATTTTTAGTGTACTTACAATTTCCAGTAAGAAATTATGCCAGCTGACCCAAAAGAAGGAATAGCAGTTGGGATATGAAAAACTTGAATGTTGCTCTACTTTGGAACTGCAAGTCATTTGTAGCCTTATACCCCAAATTGGCACTGTTGGAAGATAGTGAGACCTTTAAAGGGTGGACTCTAGTGTAAGGGAGGTCTCCGGGTCACTGGGGATATGCCCTTGAAAGAGATCATGTGTTTTTCCCTTCTTTCTCTTTGGCTTTCCAACAATGAGGTAAATAGCTTTTCTGCCCTATACCACCCCTGCCCCCCATGATACACCACCATGGGTTCTTAGCAACAGGGCCTCTTGGTTATGTTCTGAAACCTTTAAACCTGTGAGCCAAAACAAATCTTTCCTCTTTGTAAGTTGATTATCTCAGATACTCATACAAGTAATGGAGAGCAAATGCAAATGAAAATTCATCAGGAGTTGGTTGATAAGTTGTCCCATTATTTTCTGTTTAGTTTTACTTTTTTTTCAGTGTTAGGGATATAACACGGAGTCTTGCATGTGCTCAACCACTAAGCCACAGATCCTAAGCCCTATGATTTACTCTTAACTTGCCCACTATATCCCCAGTTCTTCTGAAGTGTGTATGCCAGTATTGAGCATGTGGTACTAGCAGTCTTCTTCCATTTAATCCAATTGTGGTCATATCTAAAATTCTCTAAGGGCACGGTCCATATCTTCCCCTTCTATGTATTACCTAGAGTGTCCAAATTGATAGATTGATGCTGTTGATATAGTTCCACATGATTGGGACAGTACTGCTACCCAACTGAAAGCCGACACTCCACATCCTTCAATTTCTATGATGCAGAATTATGACTTTCAAACAGATGATAAAACATTTCCCAATGACACATGCTTGACAAGAATTTACTATATAAATGGTGAGCATTTATTACATTTAATCTATTACAACAAAAGTGTTTCTTCCTTATACAAATACTTTTGATCTCTGAAAGCTGTATGTATTTTATCTAGTTAAAATCAGCAGAAAATAGAAACTTAAGATGTGATAATTATAGAATACAATTCTAAATTGAATGGTAGGGGATGAGGTGCCAGAAAAAATATTCAGCTTACATTACACCTGGTTATTTTTGCATTATTATTTTTAATGTGTTTTGACACCTCAGCTGTTCCATGTAGACTCATTTTGATCTTCAGAGCCCACATTTTGGGTTAGATAACTAAATTGCTTACTTGGTTCATGTTCCTGGGTGGGAATCTGGTTAAAGAAAAAAAGTGGTGTGATACAAAAGAGATTATTTTCATTTTTCATTCCTTTAATCATTCATCATACTAAATTTCTACTATGTGAATTCCTTATGGTTAAAATTTTAATGGAATAATGAATTGTCTATGATCTATCTTCTCACCTAAGAGGATTTAAAAGGGAGACAAAGAAAATAATATAAAATATGCTAGTAAATGTCTTAGAAATCTACTAACCGCAGTGCTTTGGAAACTGAGCAAAGAGAAGAAACTACATCTGACTTGGAGTTATAATCAGGACACGTGAAAGTTGGTGACAAATTACTTGGAGTAGATATCTGCATGACTAAAGATATAGAGAAACTGGAGTGTATGAGCTCCATTCGAAGTCAAGGCAGGTGGGAGCCTAGGTTGGATGTGTAGGTGAGATAAGGCTGCTCAGACAGATTAGAACCAAAGCACAAATAGTCTAGCATGTCAGGCAATGCTGAGCTTTATCTGATAGCCACTGACAGTTATTTTGAGTAAGGAGATGACAGGTCTCACCTATGCTGCAGGAAGATTACCTGGTAGTATTGCACAGTGCATGATGGATTGGAATTGGGAGATTCCAAAGACTGGGAACATGGATCAAGTAAATACATAAACCTAGTAAGGGCTAGGAGGGGAGTGAGGTAGGTCAGGGGCCAGGAGGAAGATGCGCTCTGTGTACAACTCAGCCTGTATAGCCCCTCAGCTAAATAAAAATGAACCAGAGATTTGAATTCTCAAATTGGTAAGACCTTGGGAATCCTAATAGGGAAAATGTAAATTTAATGAGTAATATGAGTAATACCTTAGATTTCTGTTCAAACTCAAATCCAATAAGAAATCTACTTGATGAACTACTCTGAATAGAGTGGTCTATTTATATTCTGTTAGCCAATTCTTTCTTCAGCTGGGACAGGTTTTTGCCTATTATTGTTATTAATGATGCTAATAAATGAACACTGTCTAAAAACAAGGTTGAGTCTTGATCATTACTGACTAGGTTCCAGAAAGATGAGCTGGAATCTTAAGGCAGAAATATCTTTTTGTCTGGCTGCCACTATATATTTGTTATGTACAAACTCATTAAATAGGGAATTGGAAACCTACCTCAATTGTTAACTTAAGAACTGTCTATTATATTAGAAATAGTTACAACATTTATAAAGCAAACCACTGCTCTCTCTTGTAAAATGCTGACCAAGAAAAGGGCAAAAGCAGCAACAAGACACCCATATCCATGGCAATCCAACTGCTCTTTGATAATTCTGGCCACCCCAATGAAGCTGATAGTGTCAGGAAAAGCTGCTAAGCAATTCATTTTCTCCCTCAGTGCTCTAAGGGCCTTCCCTGATGTTCTCTGAAGGACTATATAGTTTAACTTAAGCTCAAAAACTAGGGTAGTATTTGAAACATTACTTTGACTAACATTTAGTGAGTACTTGCCATATAAATCTGTGATAAATCTTGGAATATAAAGATGCCATTGTCCTGTTCTGCAAAACATTTTTCCTCTCATCAAGCCTGCAAGCACTATGGGTTTTGTGGCAGATGAAATATTGTAAGATTATTTTTTTATGAAAATCTCTGCTATGTCTGTATATATTAAAGCATAGAAGTACGAGCAAGAAAGAAACAAAAACTGTGGAACCAATTTTACACTATTCAATCTATATTTCAAATATATGTTACCAGTAATTGTTATCCCATATAAATATTCCCCCAAATGTTGATTTTTTGTAGCTGAGGTAGAAGTAAAAGAAGAAGCAGCAGACATCTTGATAAATTGTACCTGGAACCTATGTATGGTTATATCTCCAAGACCAAAGCACTGTCAAAAAATGAAGAAATTTGTAAAGTTCAGCTGGAGGGGTGTGGGTGGAGGAGATGGGAAGGGATGGGAAGGGGAAAAGGAAGAGGCAACAATGCTTGATAAGAAATGTACTCTTTACCTTGCCCATGTAATTGTAACCCCTCTGTATGGTATTTTCACAATTAAAAAAATGAAGAAATTTAATCTCATAAGTGCTTGTTGTAATGAAAGAATGATGCCCATTAGTCACTCAACAAACACTTGTTAAGTGATTATTACATCAGTGACACTGTGGTCAATACTGGAATGCAGTAATGAATTGGACATGGTTCTTGGCTTCAAGGATTTGGCTTCTTAAATTTCTAAGATAATAAGAAATGCAAACATTTTAATTTTATTTTAAAATGCTTCTAAATTTCCAAATGATTTATAAAGTTTTGGTAAAATGTGGGAAAACTTCTTCTAAGATCCTGGAAAACCCACTTCAATTGAAAACACACAGCAGTACAACTGAAGAATTCTTTAGAAGGGTAGGCTGGGCTATCAATAGAAATGTTATTTACCAAAACAGATTTTTTTATTTGGAAGGTGAGTATGCTTACTGGATTCTTAGGCCTAAATTATGAACAAAAATATGCCATAACTTGAATTTGGTGTCTGTTTTTAGGAAGTATGACAAATGACTATACATATACTGAAATAGCTAATGGACCTCTGAAGTGGTAGCACAGCTTTTTACAGATTCCAGCTGGCCAACTGTTAAATGAGTTGTCAAGCATTGCTATTTTGTAAATAAGAGTCTTGATTTCTTTTGCAGTCATATGTGAATGAAAGGCATCTGTCTCTCAGCAAAAACCATTCACGGCAGGGGCTATAGTTTCACAAAGACTTGGTGAGTCAGTAAGGTTCCATGTAGTGAACACAGAAGCCCTCATGCTACCTCTCTGAGCCTCAGTGTCTTTTCCATAAAATGAAGGGGTGGGCTGTGTGAGCCAGAGTCATCTTCCTGCATTATTTTCATTTAGGTCTCTTTGAACCACGGAGGAATAATATAGTGTACTTGGACTATAGTAGGTACTCTTCTAGACTAGGATCTAAATTTTCCAAGCCTAGATTTAATCAACTTGCCCAACTTTGGGCCCATAAAAATGCTTTTTACTTTTGTCCTCTATTGTTTTTGACTACTCATGGACTTTTATATAGGCTAGGGGCAATGAAAAGATTGAAAGCAGGCATATGATCACAGCAAGAAGTTTCTTGTTTCTATTTGACTTGAGCCTGAATAAATTACATCTCAACCTGAAGTAATAAATAAACCAACATCAAGGAACTCTAAAGGCATCTCAAATTATTCCTCTTACACCTGGTGTTTGTTCTTAATCCCAAGATTCAATGCATACTGAGTCTTTTGTTCCTCCCCTCATTTTCTTTCTGTTCCACAGCCTTGTCTCAATTTTAAGTGCATACTCTAAAAGTTTCCTATGTTCAAACTTGAGACATAGAAGTTCTTCAATTGGACCAGAAGCCATTATTTTTTTTCAGTATTTTTGGTATCATATCTAAGGAAACATTACCTAATAATTGAATAGAGATTTGTGCTCAATTTGTGTTCTAGAAGTTTTATAATTTTAGGTTTTATATAAAAGATAATTACTCCATTTTTAATTACTTTTGTTATATGAGTTCTTGTTTATGTAGATATCCAGTTATACCCACTGCTATTTTTTTGGGGTGGGTCCGGTCGTGGGGCCTGAACTCTGGGCCTGGGCGCTGTCCCTCAGCTCTTCAGCTGAAGGCTAGCGCTCTACCACTTGATCTACAGCGCCACTTCTGGCTTTTTTCTTTTTTTGCTTATGTGGTGCTGAGGAATCGAACCCAGGGCCTCAGGCATGCAAGGCAAGCGCTCTACCACTGAGCCACATTCACAGCCCTTTTTCTTTTCTTTTTTTTTGGGGGGGGGTGTCCGGTTGTGGGGCCTGAACTCTGGGCCTGGGTGCTGTCCTTCAGCTCTTCAGCTCAAGGCTAGCGCTCTACCACTTGAGCCACAGTGCCACTTCTGGCTTTTTCTTTTTGCTTATGTTGTGCTGAGGAATTGAACCCAGGGCCTCATGCATGCAAAGCAAGCACTCTATCACTGAGCCATCTTCCCAGCCCCTGCTATTTGTTGAAAAGATAATTTCCTATTTTTTCCATTCTTACTGAAAATAAGTCTCTATTATCCCAGTACCATGCCACCTTAATTTCTATAGCATTTTGGTAAGTTTGAAATAAGACAGTATCAGTATTCCAGCTTGGTTCTATTTTTTTAGTATCACTTTGATTATTCTGTATTCCTATGATTCCATGTAATTTTTCACATTGCCTTTTTACCTTTACTAAAAATATTTTTACCTTAACAATATTGAGTCTTTTAATCCATAAATCAAGATATATTCTGTCTTCTTAGGTGTTCTTGAGTTTCTTTAATATTTTGTTTTTTGTGTATAGGATGTACATTTATTTTACTAAACTCACTCTTTTTCTCCGGGTGGGGGGCAGGGGAGGAGGCACTGTCCCTGAGGTTTTTTGTTCAAGCCTAACAACAATACCACTTTAAGCCATAGTTCCATTTCCAATTTTCAGGTGGTAAACTGGAGATAAGAGTCTCACAGAAATTCTTTCCCAGACTGGCTTTGAACTAAGATCTCAGCCTCCTGAGTTGCTAGGATTGCCAATGTGAGACACCAATGTTTGGTCTTAGATTTACTCTCATTTTTTATGGTAAAATACTGTACAGAGGGTTTACAGTTACATGAGCAAGGTCATGAGTACATTTCCTATAAAGCATTGTTACCTCCTCCTTAGTTTTTCCCCTACCCTCTCTTCCCTCCAACCTCCACAACTATACACCTCCCCTCTCCCTCCCCCCTCATCTCCTAAATTGTAAAGTTTGTTTTTCAACACAGTGTCTTGTACATCTCATTGTTACAATGGGTCAAACTATATCTCTATTTAAGCATTTTTTGTTTCCCTTCCCCTCCCCAAGCTAGAGAAGTGTATATACAAGATGCAGGGCACTGACATCAAATACAGTGAAAACAGGGGTTATACCATGGAGAAGGGACATACAAAGAAACAAAAAAAAATCGCATGGTACATTGTAACTTTTTTGTGCTGGTATGGGAGCTTAGATTCAGGGCCTATGTGCTATCCCTTAGCTTTTATTCTCAAAATTGACACTCTATCACTTGAGCCACAGAGCCACTTCTGGCTTTTTTTAGTTGTTTAATTAGGGCTAAGAGTCTTAACGACTTAACGACTTTCCTTTCTGGGATGGCTTCAAACCAAGATCCTCAGAACTCAATCTCCAGACTAGCTAGGATTACAGGTGTGAGACACCATCACCTAGCTAAAATGAAGTTATTTTCTTAATTGAAGTTTTTAATTATTCATTGTAATTGTATAGAATATAGTTAATTTCCATATATTACCTTAAAACCTTCTAGAATATATTTATTAGCTCTTAAAATGTATGTGTGTGTGGGAGGGAGAATTTTTTATATATTGACAGACATATCATCTACAAGTATAAAGTTTTACCAGTAAATACAAATGTTTTTTATTTAACTATCTTTCCTGATGACCTTAGCCAGACCTGGAATACAATGTTGAATAGAAGTGGCAAGAATAGCTGGGCACCGGTGGCTCACACCTGTACTACTAGCTACTCAGGAGGCTGAGATCTGAGAATCACGGTTCAAAGCCAGCCCGGGCAGGAAAAGTCTGTGAGACTCTTATCTCCAATAAACCACCAGAAAGCTAGAAATGGTGCTGTGGCTCAAGTGGTAGTGCACTTGCCTTGAGCTGAAGAGCTGAGAGATAGCATCCCAGGCCCATAGGTCAAGCCCCATGACCAAAAAAAAAAAAAAGTGACAAAAATAGACATACTTGTTTTGTTTTTGATTTGCAGAGAATTCTCTTAGGTATATGTCATTAAATATGATGTCAAAGGTGAGTTTTTCATAGATGTTTATTATTAATTCTAGGAAATTCTCCCTAGTCTAGCTTGTTTTTAGCTTGAAAGCATGTTAGCATTTTAAAAAATACATTTTCTTCATCTTAATAAATAATCATCTGAATTTTGTTGTTTGTTCAGACTTACATCAATTGATTTTCATTTGTTTTACCAATATTGAGTTCTTAATGTTGCTTCTGGTTATCATAGCATGTAATCTATTTTATATTTCTTTATTCAGTTTGCTAGTGTTTTGTTAAAGATTGTAAAAACCATACTTCAAAAGGGATATTGATCTGTAGTATTTTTGTTATGACTTTGTCTTGTATTATAGTCATAGTAGTAGAGACCAATAGCAGACTGAGAAATTTGGGAGCTGGCTTTGGAGAAACATTTAACCACTGAAGATAGTCATGCACATAAGCTTTGCCTAGGTGATGCTTCTGTATAGGCTATGTCCTTTATAACATGAGACCAACTAGAGGTTACAGTATGGGACCAATCACCAGGCTGAAGAGAAAGAGGCCAAGAGAACTTGTTTTTTCACAGCTACAGGATTCTTTTGGTTGTTTGTTTATGACAACAAAATGTCATGTGCGGTTGTAGTGAATAGCCACAGCACACAGCCTACATCTGGAAAAATCTGCTTATTTGGACTACAAAACAACTAGGAGTATACAAATTTTAGTGTGGTTTTAATAGACTGAGCTAATAGGTCTCAGCTGTTTGAGCCAACATGCAGGGACTGTTCATTTTTTGTTTGTTTGGATTTTTTTTTTTTTTTTTTTTTTTGGTCATGGGGCTTGAACTCTGGGACAGGGTGCTGTCCCTGAGCTCTTCAGCTCAAGGTGAGCACTCTACCACTTGAATCACTGAGCCACTTCCAGTTTTCTGGTGCTTAATTGGAGATGATCAGTCTCTCAATCTTTCCTGCCTGGACTGGACTCCTGAGTATCTAGGATTACAGGCATGAGCCACTGGCACCTGGCTTGATTTTTTTTTCTTAATCTTATTTCTTTATCCTGGTCTCATAGACTAAAAGTGAGAAATGGTGCTTCTTAGTTTTAGGAATGGTTTGTGGTGAAGATTAATGTTAATTCTTAGAATAATAGTTTACCAATGAAGCCATCTGGTTTGGGGCATTTGGAACTTTTAAAAAAATCTAACCCAATATCTCTACTGATTATAGGTCAGTTGGTACACTCTATATTTTCATTTTGGTAAATGGATACCTTCCTTATTGCCATATAATTGTATTATTCGGCTATAATTCTTTCCATTTCTTTAAGAACATTAGGCCTCTTATTTCATTCCTGATTTTAGAAATTTGTGAGTTATCTTTAATTTTCTGTATCTAACAAAAGGTTAATTAATTTGTATGTCTTTGCAAATAACACATTTTGGTTTTGTTAATTTTCTGATGTTTTTCTATGCATCATTTCATTTATTTTCTTTCTAATACTTAGTTTCTTTTTTAAAGGAAAATATGGATTCTTTTATAGTACAAAATAAAAAGTTTTACTATGACATTTCTCCTCTTGCATATATTATTCACTCCCCATCACCTTCCCTTGAATCTCTATCATCCATCTCTGAAAGAAGTCCTCTAGTTGCACTCATGATTGTTGTTTGTTGTTGTTATGGGTGTATATTCTGTATATGAAAGAATACACCTGTTTTGTCTTAATGAGGCTAGTTTATTTTGCTTAACGTGAATATTTTCAGTTCCTTCAATTTTTACTATAAATGACATAATTTCATTTTTCTTAATGGCTGAGAAGTATATCACTGTGTGTGTTTACCAAATTTTCTGGATCCATTCACTGGTTTGTGGGCACTGAGGCTTAGTCATTTCACTATTGTGCACTGTACAAGTGTCTCCTTTGTGTGCTCATTTACATTCTTTTCTATAGCTGGATCATATAATAGCTCTAATTTTTAGCTTTTTGAGGAAACTTTATACTGATTTTCATAGCAGTTGCATGCAATTATAATTCCAGTGTAAATTGGTTAATTTTTCTTGGGACTTGTTTCCTTTTTATTTTTATTATTTCCTTCAGATAAGAGATTAGGTTGTTAGTCTGAAGTTTTCTATTTTGTAATGTTTTTTTCTTTGGTGATTTTTTGCATCTTATAGGTTTGATATATTTTCATGAATAATGTGTATATTGTCTGTCTCTTATTTGATCCATTGGTTGTTTATAAGTTGTGAGATTTAATTTCCATTGAATTTCTCAAATGTCTTTCTGTAATTGATTTATAATTTCATTCCCTTCTGGTTAGAGAATATATGTCTGTTTTGTTAATCCCTTTACATTTATTGGAACATAATTTATGGCCAATTACATGATCTGGAATGGCCCATTGAAATTAAGAAGAATGTGCATTCTACTCCAGAAGAGCAAAGTGTTCTATACAGGCCTACTGGTTTTTCTAATGTTGTTCAGGTTTTTTATTTCCTTTTTGATATTTTGATAGTTTTTCTATCAAAATGTTCTAAGAAAAGTCAGTAAAACAATGGATGGTAAAAGACAAAATATTGTACTTGGACATGATAAATTAAACAGTAAGACCGAAGGAGGATGATCTTAGGAGAGGATCACAAGGGCTCAATAGCTATGTGTATATGGTTATGTAAAATGATACATATTGAAATGAACTCCAAGAAATGGAGACAAGAGGGCTTTTGTTATTTTGTTTTTTTTCTCTCCTTTGTTGCTGTTTTTGATTTCTGCACCATTTGTCTTGTATATAAGTTTATCAGTTTTGGAGAGGGGAAGCGGAAGCACAGAGATGGGGGGACAAGGGGTAAACACTGTTGAAAATGAACTATACAATTTGTGAGTGAGGAAAGTAGAGAGGGAAAAACTGGGAGGAAAGGAGGGAAGAGGTGACACTGTTCAAAAAGAAATGTACTCATTACCTGACTCATGTAACTGCAACCTCTGCACATTACCTTTACAATAAAAAAAAGTGAAAAGGCAAAAAAGCAGAAAATTCAGTTAAATCAAAATAACACAAAAAGATCACTTTGTATATTTATTTTAACAAAAATAAAGTAACATGAAAAGAGGAATGAAGAAACAAAATTGATTAGATGAAGCTTAAATAGCTAGTAAAAATGGAAGCCATCAATGAAGTAGTTTCATTAATTTTAAATGGATTAAACACTTCAGATAAAAGTCAGAATGAATCTCAAAACCTAAGTAAATATTGATTTACAATGAAATTGCCACTTTGTGTGAATTTATTGCAGATGAACTTATTATTATGGTGTAAATAGCTCATTATAAGGGATTCTGATTCTAATGGTGAATGAAGTTATTATCTCTATGACAGTACCCTATTGCTTATTGGTGTATTGCTACACATATACCTATTGCTCTTTAAGTCTATATATACACAAACCTGCACTTACAGAACTTTATGGATGATTTAAATGTACTCAAAGATAATTTTGATTGCAATATGATTTGATTAGAATATGTTCATATGAAAACTACATCCTTCATATGCTATCAATCAATGTACATATATTCTCCATTTTTTAATCTTAGCCAAGTTTGAAAACTTACCGTCAAACCTGATGAATTCTGATCCTATTATCAGGCATGTCTTTGCACAGTTATCTTTTAATACCAAAGCATTCCTTGTTCCATCCATTAGTACAAATAGAATTTGTACAGATGTTTATCCAAATAAAGACCCTTAATGTACATAAGTTTGCTATATGTTCTATTTAATTATCTGTACATTCTTCTCCATGATCCATCAAAGAAAAATTCCTTAAACCCATTGCTCATTATGTCATGCCTCTGCTCAGGACCTTAAATCTCTCCTCAAATACTGCTTGCCTAATAATTTTAGATTCTTTCTTTGTCAGTAACTCATGGACTTTATTCCTGTATCAATTTATTTATTTTAAAACAGGCATTTTATTTTAGAATAGTTTTAGATTTACAGAAAATAGTTGAAGATAATACCATTTTGATATACTGTACACCCAGGTTTCATATTATTATTAAATCTTTAGTACACTTTAAAAATTAGTTTAGCCGAGTGTTGGTGGCTCACACCTGTAATCCTAGCTACTCAGTAGGCTGAGATCTGACGATCATTGTTCAAAGCCAGCCCGGGCACGAAAGTCCATGAGACTTGGGCTGGGAAGGTGGCTCAATGGTGGAGTGCTTGCCTTGCATGCATGAGGCCCTGGGTTCGATTCCTCAGCACCACATAAGCAGAAAAAAAAGCCGGAAGTGGTGCTGTGGCTCAAGTGG
>NW_012267220.1:34900486-34902708 GCF_000151885.1 Dipodomys ordii | reverse complement strand
TTTTAAGAATACTGAATTTTAGGTTATAGCAGCTCTCAAATCAGAAAAACGTACCATGACTCCCTCTGGAGGGAGGTGCTTAAAAGATGAAAAGTTCATTTCCAACATAGCGTCTGGTGAGTATCACTGTTACATTGGTTCACCCTTTGTCCCACCGTTTCTGTAATTTCCCTTCCCTTCCCCAAATCACATAAACTTATATATAAGACAAAAGGTACAGATATTAAAACCAGTGACAATAGGGAATAAACCAAAGGAACAAAAAAAGAAAGGACTGCAAACAGTACACAAAAAAAGTAAAGAGAAAAAAACCTCTTGTTTACAAAATGGGAATGGGGGAGGAATGGGTGAAAATGAGGGAGGGGATAACAGTGTTTAAAAAGAAATGTACTTATGATCTTACTTATGTAAGTGTAATCTCTCTCTACATCATATTTATAGTAATTTTTTAAGATGAAGTTTTTTATATAAAGACTTGGCAGTTGTGACTTACAGATTCAGTGAATTTCAAATTGATCCCAGTGTCTCAAATTTTTATGAAAGACGTCAGTGTGCAAATGTTCCCATTATGACTGTACTCAGTTGTCTCAGACATACTTTCCTGGCTGCCTTGAGACAACCATTGCTTTGATGTCAGAGATGATGGTTTTTTCCACACTGAAAAAACTCTTATGGACCATACTTCAACCCTTCTTGCTCAATGGGGTCTGTTCTTCCTTTGCAAACTGCCTAAACACAGGCTTGGTTCTCATCAAGAAAAGAAATGCAGTGTGTGTGTGTGTGTGTGTGTGTGTGTGTGTGTGTATGTGTGTGTGCACACATGTGTGTGCATGTGTATTGTATGTGCACATACATGTGTGTGTTTACAAGCTCTTAAATTTTCACAAGGACTTTTCCTCATATACCCCATATTACAAAACCATTAAATATTGGAAAGGCAACTTGAACCATTGTAGGGTGTTTGAAAAGTCCTTCTGATTTAGTGGTTAGGCTTGCTCAAAGTGTACAATACACACTGTAAGGTTTAGCTAAAACTGTACTCAAATGCCTGGAGCCTTCAGAAATGAGCCAGAACCTCTAACACGTTTTTCTAGTAGGTGATGACAGTCGCCCCCATGTGTTCTAGAATTCAAAATTCTACCCTCCTATCCAGCGTTGACTAATTAGACTACAGTTCTCTTTTTTAAATGGTGCCATTTAGAACACATGCACAGAGTTTGCATCTATTTATCATCCACTCTACTAGTAAAATTTTAGGAGCCTTTTAAGGACCATGCTTCTAAAGTTAAAGATGAGGTTATCGAAATGCAGTGATTTTTTTTCCAGGCCGCAGAAGCCATAAATGGTAGAGCAAAAATTCGAATCAAGGAATTCAAAATATAAGTCAGGTGCTCTGCCATGGATATTGCAAATATTGACTATATCTTAATTCTAAGGAATGGGAGTTTTGCTTGCTTGGATCAGAAGATGGAGTCTCTCAGAGCTGAAGTGTGTCTGGAGATTTGGCTGAAGTGACTGTGTGTGCATTAATGTTAAGATGTCCATTGAAGAGAAAGGAATATGAAAGCATCAGTAAGGGAATATACAGGAAAGAAAATGTGGCAAGGGGTGAGCTAGAAGGAAGCAGTGACCAATTTTCCCTAGTCATACTCACTGTCAGTCTTCAAGTACAATCAATGGCCAAGATTTATTGAGAAACTCTTCCCAAGTTAACTTGTATTTGTTGGTCCATTCTTAGCTCAATGATCCTCTCAGAAATGCCCCAAATGGAAATACTTTGTGAACATTTGAGAGAGAAAACTGGGAATATAAAGTTCTGTTGTTAGTCGAATTTTTTTTTTTTTGGTAGGTCGTGGGGCTTGAACTCTGGGCTTGGGTGCTGTCCCTCAGCTCTTCAGCTCAAGGTGAGCTCTCTACCGCTTGAGCCACAGCACTACTTCCGGTTTTCTAGTGGTTCATTAGAGATAAGAGTCTCACGGACTTTCCTGCTTGGACCAGCTTTGAACCACGATCCTCAGATCTCAGCGTCCTGAGTAGCTAGGATTACAGGCATTAGCCACAGGCGCCTGGCTTTGTTGGTCGTATTTTTGAGGATTTAATTATATTTCCAGTTGGACAGTATACTTATGGACTCCTGGGGAATCTCAACCTATGCCTTTGAGAAGATCTCCCTAGCCAATGGGGAAATGGAAGAGAAACTAGAGTCATAAGACTAGATGAAA